>NC_141874.1:615358428-615661458 GCF_056163025.1 Triticum urartu | reverse complement strand
GGGCGAGGGGAGCGGTGGAGCACGCGCGCCCTCCTCCCATTTGCCATTTTCGACCTTCTCCTCCTCTTACTGCCGCGCGCACTTCTGCGCCCTGTCGAAGCGCTGCCCCAGCTCGTCGCCGTCAGCCTCCTCCACGCCGAGCCTCTTGCTCCATCGTGGTCCTTGCCTCTGCCGCCGCGCAATTTCCCCATTGAGCTCAGACTCC
Source organism: Triticum urartu (assembly GCF_056163025.1). NCBI lineage: Eukaryota > Viridiplantae > Streptophyta > Magnoliopsida > Poales > Poaceae > Triticum > Triticum urartu. Next base: position 615,661,253 of record NC_141874.1, on the reverse strand, counting down.
ATGACGCGCGAGGAGGGGACTGGGATGGCTCGTCAGATTATGCGGCTGCCCGGCGCGAGCTACGTCAAGGTGCGCGTGCCGCCGGAGGAAGAGATCTCGTTGGCGCCGCAGGGAAGCGAGCGGGTTATCTTCCGCTCGCACTTCCTCCGCGGCTTCGGCCTGCCGGCGAGTGGATTCTTCCATTCCTTCCTCAACTTCTTCCACCTCCAGCCGCATAATCTGACGCCCAACACCGTGACGCTGCTGTCCGCCTTCGTCACGATGTGCGAGGGCTACCTCGGCATCCTCCCCACCATCGAGCTGTGGGGAGCGTTCTTCTTCACCAAGCAGGGCACCTCCACCAGGGAGAAGGCGGCCCAGTGTGGCGCCTTCATCGTGGTGCGCCGTTCGTCCATGAAGAATGCCTTCCCCGCCATCAAGCTATCACAATCGGTCAAACTATGGCAGAAATCATATTTTTACATTTAGAATGTCGACCCCGCCCTCGACTTCATCAACTTGCCTCCCTACGAAGCCGGCCCTCCGGCCAAACCTCAGGACAATTGGGGCTACAAGCCGAAGCCCTTGTCAGCTGACGCCATCGCCGCCATCAACCGGCTCCGGGTGCTGACAGACCCGGCAGGCCTCAAGGCGTCCGACCTGCTGGTCGCCTTCGTCGAGCGCCGGGTTCTCCCGCTCCAAGGCCGGCCTCATCTGATCTATTGGATGAGCGGGCACCGGGACCCGAGCCGGACGTGCACGAGGGACATGCTGACTGCCGAGGTCGCCCGCATGGTCAACGAGATCTCCGACCTCAAGCTGTCAGAAGGGTCTTGGCGGTTCGACATGCGGCCATACTCCCAGGCCAACCCGCCGCCTCCTATAAGTTCTTCAACTCTTTTCTTTTTAGTATTTGTTTTGATTTTGGTCTTGCCATCTTGAATAGTCGGTCTTGTGAACACAGATCTTCATGTCTCCGGTGATGGCCGCCATCGTAGGGCCGGGTGGAGACTACCTGCCGGACCGGGCAGTGAGCGATGTGGACGACCCCGACTTGGGGGCGGCCGCCCTGGAGGACGATGCCATAGGTGGCGGCGACGGGGCGGGCGCCTCCGAAGACTTAGGCGACACTGAGACTTGGCCCAATGACGACGAAGACGAGGACGAGCCGCGTCATGCGCGAGGCGTCGGCAAGGTGAACGTGGGCCCTTCCGCCGAGCCGGCTGCTCAAGGCGGCACGCGCAATAGAAAACAAGGCGCCGCCTTGTTTGGCAGCGCACCGAAGAAAACCAAGAACCCGACCGTCGCGACCAAGCGGAAGGAGGCCGCTGCGAAGGCGACCAAGTTTCAGAAGCTTCCGAAAGTGCCTCCTATGGTGTCGGCGTAAGTGTCTTTTCCTTGTGACTTCCTTTCTTGTCGATTCTATCTAAGCTTTTATGCTTTATTTCCTTGGCTTGGGGCTCCGCTCTCTCTTGAGAAGTCGGCCGCCGCCTCCGTCATCGGGTCGGGGGAGACTTCTACCACCACCCGGCGAATCGACCCTGCAGCCGACCTCCGGGAGGCGCAGGAGCGAAACGCGCGGGAGGTGCGCGAGGAGCGGGAAGCCGCCCGTAAGGAGCAGGCGGAGGCCGCCGTGTTGAAGAAGCTGGCGGAGGCTGAGGCCGATGCCGCGGAGAAGAAGCTGGCTGAAGAAGCCGCGTACCGTCAGGCGCCGTTGTTCGTCACCCCCCTGAACTCCACGCCGCCGCCACCAGAGTTTACGGGGCCGACTGGGGGAGCCGGCGACGAACAGCCGGTCATGGAGAGGGGAGTTGGCGACATCGCCATGCCAGAGGTAGCCGTGCCTTCGCTGCCGCCATCTGACAAAGCGCGGGACAAGCAGCCGGCCGCCCCGCCGGCATCGCTAGACGGAAACGAGGTGGTGACGGGCCTGACTCCTCAGGCCCTCACACCATCGTGCCACCGAGGCGCGAAGGCAACTTCGGCGCCACGACCGCTGGAAGCCGGTGCTGCAAGCTCGTCAGCCCCGGATGCCGAAGCAACCAGCGCCGCTCCCGCTGAATGGGTGTGTGGAGCTGGCCACGCAACTGGCGGAAAAGGCGGAGCTTCTCCAAAAGGCCCGGAAGGAGGCGGAGGTGAAGGAGTCCAATCTCCTCGCCGAGTTCGAGACCGAACGCTCCACCTAGACCGACAAGGAGGCGCTGCTGAAGTCCGGCTTCCGCGGGATTGAAGACATGGTTGATGGTAAGCTTTCTTCTTTTTCTTTCTTTGGGTTGCTGGCTGTCAATCAAGCCGGCTTCCAGCTTCTGACTTCTAATCTTTTTGCTTTCTGCCTGAGCAGACTTCTTTCCTGGCCATTCTGACGCCGCCAACAAGGCTATTGAGGCTTATCGTGGGAACGGGGGGCAGAAGGCATGCAGATTGCTGCCGACGCACCCCAGACTCTTAGCGAACAACTTCTCAGCATCCAAGCCCGCCTCCGGCCGGCTCATCGGATGATGTACCGTCTTCAGCGTGTCGGGGCCCAGGCGATCTCCGCCCTTTGGCCAGACATGCCGGCTCCATGTACTCCCAGTTTGACTGCCGACTGGCTGGAGGTGGTGGCCGGCCGCCTTGAGGCTTGGAAGGGTTCCTCGGCCCGGGCTGGAGCGCGCCGCACCTTGGAGTTCGTCAAGGCGTGGTATCCTGGGCTAAATCTATCCCAGTTGACCACGTTTCGGTAGGAGGCCCAAGAGCAGCTGGTGGCGGTGGAGCGCGACCTTGTCAAACGGGCAGCGGCGATCACCGAGTACACCGACACCAGCCTCTTCGTTCCTGAGCTAGCTGAGAATGGTGCCGAGGCGCCACCGGAGTGGTTCGGGCTGAACCTAGAGGATGACGAAGACTCGGCTGAGATGATTGACTCCAGCGATGAGGGAGAAGGCGAGGAGGACGAGGAAGGCGAAGAAGATGCGCCAGAGGTCGGAGCGGACGGCCAGCCCCAACTTGATCGTGCCTCGAACAACGAGCCATGCTCGAGTGCGCTGACTGCTGCTGGAGGCGACCAAGCAGAGACTGGCTAGCCGTACACTCCACCAACCAGCACCCGCGACTCTGCCAGCCAGCCGGACCCCTCTGCAGCTCCCTAGGCCGCCGACTTGTCTTTATTTTCCCCGTTTTATCGGTCTTGACAAACTTTGTTAAATTTACCCAATTCCACCTGCGGGGTGTATTTCAAACTCTGTTGAATGCTGGCCAAGGGCCTTTTGATATGTAAATATGCTTTCACAGTTGTGCTTTTGCCGAGTTCTGACTTTTCTTGCTTTCTGCTCCTTGGCCTTTTTCCTTTGCCGCCCTCCCTTGGCTGTCGTCTTGCCAGCCAAACAGCCGCTTTGCGGACTGTGGCTTGGTCAAGTACTTAGCTGCTTTCGGGAGGGCAAGTACTTAGCCGACTAGAGTGTTTAGCAAGTTAAGTAGAGGCCAGCCAGCCAGTTGTTTCAGCAGCCGGTCGATGAGGCGGGGAGCCGGCCTGAACTATGTGCATGCTTGGGGTCCTTAGCCATTTTCATGTGGACGCCCTTTCCTGCCTGTAACTCCTGCCCACCGGGCAGTCGCTCTGCGAGCTACAGCTTCTAGCAGGAGAAGGCTTAGGTGCCAATGTCGGTGTCAAAACCGGCGGATCTTGGGTAGGGGGTCCCGAACTGTGCGTCTAGGATCGATGGTAACAGGAGACGGGGGACACGGTGTTTACCCAGGTTCGGGCCCTCTCTATGGAGGTAATACCCTACGTCCTGCTTGATTGATATTGATGAATATGAGTGTTACAAGAGTTGATCTACCACGAGATCGTAATGGATAAACCCTAGAAGCCTAGCCTATATGACTATGGTAATGAGTATATCCTCTCCGGACTAGTCCCTCCGTTTATATAGACATCGAGGGGATCTAGGGTTTACATAGAGTCGGTTACATAAGAAGGAATCTTCATAGTCGGTCGCCAAGCTTGCCTTCCACGCCAAGGAGAGTCCAATCCGGACACAGGTACAGTCTTCGGCCTTCATGTCTTCACAGCCTATCAGTCCGGCCCATGGATAACAAGTCGGACGCGCGAGGACACCTTAGTCCAGGACTCCCTCAGTAGCCCCTGAACCTGGCTTCAATGACGAGGAGTCCGACGCGCATATTGTCTTCGGCATTGCAAGGCGGGTTCGCTTCTATCCGAACTTCAAGATAGTCTTCGGATGCGATGATAGTATCCGGACCTGTCACACACACCATACACAACCGCAAAGAGAATATATTTTTGCACGAGTCTAATCCGCTAACAGTTTTTACAATATGACATCACGTATGTCCGGTCATCATTTCGAACCGTTTTCATGTTTCTACGCCCCATGTCCCGAGACGCGGTTGCCATTGGCACGTCTTGTCAAAGCAGAGATCGTGTCCCCTTATCGCGGGATTCTCATCAATGCGGGCATGGGTAACCCAACCGTGTCGTTTATACGGCCCTTGGGAATAGGAGAATCTTAAGGCGAGTGAGGAGGCGTTTAATATTCGTTGCCTTTATAAGGGGATAAAGGTTCCCTCTTCCTCTCTCACGCCCTCTCTCTGTCTCCGCCTTTCTAATCTCGAGCTTCGGCGCCCAAGTTTTCATATCCTTTCCACTCAAGCAACCATGTCCGGATCCGGTGGTCAGGGCAAGTGGATGGTCTCCTCCATCAAGGAGGAGAACATTACGGAGCTTCGGGCGGCCGGATACTTTGCGAAGGAGATCATCCACGGCCTGCCGACCGAGGAACAAGTCGTCCCATGCCGAAGCCCACCGAGAGGGTAGTGTTCCTCCCCCATTTCTTCCGCGGGCTAGGGTTTCCACTCCACCCTTTCGTTCGCGGGCTGATGTATTATTACGGGATAGATTTTCATGATCTATCCCCGAATTCCTTCCTCAACATCTCAGCGTTTATCGTTGTGTGTGAGGCTTTCCTCCGCATCCAACCCCACTTCGGGTTGTGGCTCAAAGTCTTCAACGTGAAGCCGGAGGTGGTGGATGGCCAGCATGCGGAGTGCAGAGGATCCATGGTGAGCAAGTTGTCCAATGTCTCCTGGCCCAAAGGTACCTTCATGGACACGGTAAAGGAGTGGCAAAAGCAGTGGTTCTACATCACAGAACCTCGCAGCACTACCTGGGCCACAGCTGCCGAATTCTGCTCCGGCGCTCCCATGCGACTCACCTCCTAGGTCGAGAAGAGTCTGGACTGGGGTTCCCCTGACGAGGTGATAGCGCTGCAGATGCACGTTCAAAGCATGGTGACCAAGAAAGTCAAGCTTGTTGATGTGATCCAGGTGATCCTAGTTCACCGGATCCTTCCGTGCCAGCGCCGAAGCCGCCCTCTGTGGGAGTTCAACCCGAAGAAGCATCAGACCTTGGTGAGGCTCTTCGAGACTACTCACGAAGGCGCATGGAAGTTTCTCTTTAAGGGCAACGAGAAACCACCGGACACGGATTCAGACCGTGGTCACGATTGTAAACACCTTGCCGACGAGGTATGTCTTTTTTGATGCATTCTCCACTTGTTTGTTTCAAGGATGATGCCTGAGCTTTTATTGTTGCTTTTTAGGGCTAGATGGAGAGGACGAAGCGGATCCAGTGTCCGGATTCGCTGCCTGAAGAACCGGTCATCTCGCATCTAGCGAAGATGCTGGTGCCGGCGCCTTATAAGGCGCAGGAGAAGAAGGCCAAAAATAAGGCCAAGGGGGCCAAGAGTGGCCCCCGTCGTAAGGGCACTTCGGACGTGACGTCCGAAGATGATGAAGTTCATTCCTCTGTCCCTGAGGACAATGGCGAGGAAGAGGAGGAGGAGGAAAGCAACCCTCCCCCTGAGGAGAGGAAGAAGAAGAGGGCGGCTTCAGCGCATCCGGAGGCGGAAACACCCAAGAAGGGGAAGAGCGTCCCCGCGGTCAACACCGCGTGGGATGCTGATAGCAGTCCGGAAAGACGCCCTCGCACCAGGCCCCTGGCCGCATCATAAGTGACATGGCTCGCTCATGCGCGTGTCCAGCCCTTTCTCTTCATTATCTTGACATAGTTAATTGTACTATTGTAGTCCGGCCCGCGACCTTATCCAGCGATCCTCATCTGGAGGTTCGTTGGCTCCGTCAAAGATGGCGAGCATGTCACCACCGCCTGCTTATTCCCTCGGGGCCAAGGATGAGACCGAAGTGTTATCCTGGAGGACCGCTCCGAACCGGGGAGGAGCCCAGGACGTTGTCCGGGAGGCGCCACAAGGCGAGACCTCCACTGCCGGACACATGGGGGAGCCGATCCCCATGGAGACTGGCGAAGAGGGCCATATCCAGTTCGGCCCTCAGCCGAATATGATTCCGGAGACCCATATGGCCCCGGAGTCACGCGAGCAGCCCCCTTTGAAGGAGGGGGTGTGCCACTTCCACCGGTGGCCCCTGTCCATCTAGGGGCGCCGGATAACCTGATGGAGGCGCTTCGAGGCGCCTCCGTCGTGGACGAGCACCGTGTCCTTATGGGTGCGGTGATCGAGAAGATTCAGTCCGCCAAGAGTGGACTGAATGAAGCTTGCAGCAGCCTGTTGACAAGTTTCGAGGTAAGAAAGAGAAGAACCACGCGTAGCCAGTAGCCCCTGAGACACTATCCGGTGTTCGGCAAGAAGGACCGGACAGAGGATCAATCTTTTGTTATAGCAGACTAACGTAATATGGATGGATAAGCAGGCGTCACTGTGTGCCGCAACCTCGCATGCTGCCGAAGTCTCTGAGCTGAGGCAGAGGCTGGAGCGGACCGAGAACGAGCTCGGCGAGGTTAGGGTTCGGCTCCAGGAGAAGCAAGGTGAGTGATGACTTGTTGTGTGTTCGAAAGGAGTAGGCGTTGTATATTGACCGCGGTGTCATAATATCTGCAGGAGCCGCGACCGAGGTTGAGGCCCTGAAGAAGGCCCTAGGTGAGGCCGAGGAGAAGGTTGTCCAGCAGCAAGCTGCCCGTAAGAAGTCCAAGGCCCGGGTCAAAGAAGTCCAGCAGGAGCTCCAGGATGTGGTGAAAAAATGTGAGGCCTTGGAGCATGATGCTTTGGTTCAAGGGGCCAAACTTGCCAAGGCTCGTCAGAGCGCGAAGACCGCACGGAATGAGGCCCAGGCCACCCTCCAGGAGATCCAGGAGGCCAAGAAGATCACAGCAGGTAAGGCTTTTAAGATGCAAAGCAAGTATGCGGAGAAGTAGTACCTTTTACTAACCCGGGTTCGGAGTTCCCCATGAGCTTTTGCGGATTTACCATGCAGTGTATCAGACGCCGCGGAGTTCTATCGAGCCGAAGGAGGGGGTTCTACGGAGAAGCTATTCTGGTCGCAGTATGCGGCGCCAGAGCATCCCGTTTCCTTCACCGATCAACTGAAACAGCTAGTGGAGCTGCATAGGGTGGCCGTACCAGCCATGAAGGATTTGATAATCCAGCTATGGCCAACCGAAGCTATGCCAAGAAGCTACTTCGAACTCGTGAGGCGGATGGTGAACGCCTATCCTCGGCTGGACGTCGTCAAGCGCTCGGCCTGCATTGAAGGTGCACGCATGGCCTTCGCCCGTTGCAAGATGTGGTGGGCGAAGATGGACGCCGTCGAGGTGACCAGAGGGCCACTAGAGAGCAAGGAGCACCGCACACCCGAATGGTATTTTGCGGATGTCGTAGAGGGGTCTCGCCTTGCGGCAGCACAATGTTCGCAGGACATTGTATTTCAATAAATGTATTCATGTTGCCTTTGCCTTGTATTATAAAAAACAAAGCCTGTTTTGTGATGTAATTTTGTTATGCTTTAATTGTTTCCTCATGTGCGGCCGTGTTGTATGTAATCTGAGGGTTGGCCATTCGTCGGCTTCTGCCCTCACGTAGGTAGTACGGAGGTGTTCGGGATGGAATCTAAACAATCTTGATCCAATTGTATGGCCCTTGAAGGAGTTGTTTAGCGCAACGGACAAGGCAATCATACTATCCGGCTTAAACGCCCTCACTTAGTGATAGGAGTTTTATAATAAAGCATGGGCGCAGCCCCTGGTTCAAGCTAGGGTGTTGTCAGCATGTGATCGGGAAATGCCGATTTGTTGCATAATGCAGAAAAAATCTCCAATGATTTGTAACCCTCAAACAGCTGACCGGCTCTCGCCGTATCATGACAGTCAGTTTCGGCTTTCTCTACTGAGGTGCTCATCTGGTCAAGGCCAGGGCACAATCGCAGTAGTTCTCCCTTTACTACCCTAGAAGATTTAGCGGAACATAGGGTAGCAAGCACAGGAGCTGGGCAACCCAACTATTGACCGAAGACATGATTCGGAGCCAATGCATATAATGCTAAATTCAGGGTGCCGAACTTATCTTTAAGGATTGTCCGTACTTTGTTGTCGTATCATGGGGTGATGGGGAGCCCCTGGCAAATATGAAACGTACCAAAGTGTACGGTTGCTAGAAAATAAGTAATTTAAAGGAAAACAGAGGGAGAACAGAGATAGGATCTGGGGCCCTTGAACTTGGATCATGAATTGTTTCCATTATAGTTGGGTTAATGCGTCTAAGCACATTAGTACAAAATAATGCCATAAGAAACCGGCTGTTTGACATGTCGCGACCAAAGGCGAGTTGCGTGTGGGTCCTAAAATGGATAGAGTAATCATTTAGTTAGCCTCTAGGGCTTCCCATGTACGCCTGTGCTCTGTGTCAATCCGATGTGTTTATCCTTTGACAGGGCCATTAATCAGGCCGTCGAAGGAGGCCCACGTAAGAGCAACCTAAAAAAAGGGAAAAGGGGATAGTAAAGTTATATGTGTGCCCGGGATCGGTCTAGCCAAACTGTAGATCCCGGGCTGGCTTGTGCCTCCGTCGATGTCCATGGAATTTTGAGTGCGTAACTATGTACGCGTGGTACGAATGCCACTACTTCATCGGGACTGGGACGGAGGCCGAATTGCTAACCGAGCTCTTGATGAGTCGCGTTGTCCTGTTGCAGTGTAGTCCGGAACCTCTTAATGATGTCCAGGGGCTCGGCAGTCGTACTATGGTGCTGCTTGAGAAGGCCGCTCTGTACCTCTGCCGCTAGGGCGGCGGTGTGCTCCTCTGACCGGAGGGAGCGTTCAGTATTGCCATTGACTGTTATGACGCCGCGCGGACCGGGCATCTTGAGCTTGAGATAAGCATAGTGTGGCACTGTGTTGAATCTAGCAAACGCGGTTCATCGAGCAGTGTGTGGTAGCCGCTGCAGAAGGGGACGATATCGAAGATTAACTCTTTGCTTCGGAAGTTGTCCGGAGAATCGAAGACCACCTCCAGCGTGATTGAGCCCATGCAGCGGGCCTCAACGCCTGGTATGACTCCTTTAAAGGTAGTCTTTGTTGGTTTGGTTCGTGAGGGATTAATGCCCATCTTCCGCACTGTATCCTAATAGAGCAGGTTGAGGCTGCTACCACCGTCCATTAGGACTCGTGTTAGGTGAAATCTGTTCATGATTGGGTCGAGAACCAGTGCGGTAGAACCACCATGCCAGATACTAGTTAGGTGATCTCGACGATCGAAGGTGATCGGGAATGATGACCAGGGATTGAATTTCGGGGCGACTGGCTCTACCAAATAGACATCCCTAAGTGCTCGCTTGTGCTCCCTTTTGGGGATGTGCGTAGAGTATATCATGTTCACCGTTTTGACTTGAGGGGGAAATTTCTTCTGTCCTCCAGTGTTCGGCTGCCGGGGCTCTTCGTCCTTGTCCTCACTTTATGATCCCTTTTCTTTGTTTTCGGCATTTAATTTGCCAGCCTGTTTGAAAACCCAACAGTCTCTGTTGGTGTGATTGGCTTTTTTATCTGGGGTACCATGTATCTGGCACGGACGATCGAGTATGTGATCCAGGCTGGATGGTCCCTCACTGTTCCTTTTGTAGGGCTTCTTTCGTTGGCCGGACTTGAGCCACTGGATCTGGCGTTAACGGTGGTGTCATCGGTGTTGTCTCCATTGCATCAGCGTTTGTGTCTGTTGTGCCGGAGCTTGCTGGAGCTGTTATTGGCCTTGGAGGGGCTTGTCTTGCTGGTTGTGTTTTTGCTACGAGCCAGCCAGCTGTCCTCACCCGCGCAAAAGAGGGCCATGAGTGCCGTAAGGGCTGCCATGGACTTCGGCTTTTCTTGGCCAAGGTGGTGTGCTAGCCATTCGTCACGGATATTGTGTTTAAAGGCCGCTAGGGCTTCGGCATCCGGACAGTCAACGATCTGGTTCTTTTTGGTTAGGAACCTAGTCCAGAATTTTCTGGCTGATTCTCCAGGTTGTTGAACTATGTGGCTTAAGTCATCGGCATCGGGTGGCCGGACATATGTACCTTGGAAGTTGTCAAGGAAGGCCTCTTCCAAGTCCTCCTAGATGCCGATGGAATTCTCAGGCAGGCTGTTTAGCCAGTGTCGAGTTGGCCCTTTGAGTTTTACTGGGAGGTATTTGATGGCGTGGAGGTCGTCTCCATGGGCCATGTGGATGTGGAGAATAAAGTCCTCAATCAATAGTGCAGGATCGGTTGTTCCGTCGTATGATTCAATATTGACGGGCTTGAACCGCTCGGGGAATTCATGATCCAGCACCTCATTTGTGAAGAAGAGAGGGTGTGCGGCACCTCTATATCGGGCTGCGTCACGGCGCACCTCCGATGAAGTCCGTCTGCGGTTATCGGCCCGGGTGTGACTAGGTTTGTCACGTCCGAATAGGTAGCCATCATCCCGAATTGGGAAGCGTCCTCGCGATCCGTAGATTGATCTGGTGTGTCCTACTCTACTGTCTAGCTCGTGCCGAAGGTCGTATGTATGGTCCCGAGCTGTTCTATCCCTGTTTTTGCGAGGCAGTGGGGTGGGCTGTCGTTCGGCTTGAGTTGTTGTTTTATCCCGACCGCGGGGTGGCCGGTCCGCCGTATTATCCCGACCACGTGGTGGTCAGTCCACATTGCGTGAGGGAAGTATGGGGTCTGGTACCTCCTCATCAAACTGAGGTAGCAGTCTGCGCTTTGGGTAACTCTTGGCTGGGCGCTCGAGGCCATATTCCTTGGCTGCTAGGACATCAGTCCACCTGTCAATGAGCAGGTCTTGATCAGCCTGGAGCTGCTGCTGCTTCTTCTTCAGGTTTCTTGCAGTGGCTATTAGATGGCGCTTGAAGCGCTACTGTTCAAGGGGTGCCTCAGGCATGACTAAGTCCTTACTCTCGAGGCTCTCATCATCCTCGGAGACTAGACGATAACTATCATCGTCTGGGTCATTGGGCATGGCCTGTTTATCAGGGTTATCTTGCTCGTTGTCTTGTTCCTCTTGTTCGGATGCAGCCCCGACAGGGTCTTCATTGTTTTCGGCATCGCCCGGAGTACTATTCTCTCTGGTGCCAGTGTTTCCATCATTTGAGCGACGAGGCTTAGAGCGGCGTTTAGGGCACCGGCGCTTGGACTGTGTCTCAGAAGGTTTATTCGCAACTGGATCTCCTTTGCCGTCGTCGCTAGCTTTTTTAGGTGTGTCGACCATGTACACATCGTACGAAGAGGTGGTTGTCTAGCGTCCAGTGAACGGTGGGTCTTGGCCTTGCTCCATGTCGGCATTGTCGTCCATACCGTTGATGTCCTCGGAGCCGTAATCAAGCACGTCGGTTAAGTCATCGACAGTGGCTATGAAGTGGGTGGCGGGTGGGAAGCGAAATTCCCCATCATCAGCCTTTGGCTCGAACCGAACATAGTTCGGCAGTGAGTTCTTCTCCAGGGACAGGTTCTTTAAAGAGTTTAGCACAACACCCAAAGGTGAGTGCTGGAAGATGTCTGCGGCGCTAAATTTGAAAATCGATAACCGATCCAGCTCGGTGTCGGCGGGCGTGCCCGGTTCGGAACTCATAGCCGGAGACGAGTACGGAGTTCCATTGACGCAGATATTGCGGGGTGCCGAGCCCATGTGTGGCTCCAACACCGTGGACTCGGTGGCCTCAGATGGCACGATCTGCTCCGGTTCTAAGGCCGTTGTAGCAACAGGGGCCATCTCCTGGGTGTGATCCGATGACATATTTAAGTCATGTTCATCGGGGTGAGGGGGAGTGATCGCTGCGGTCTCAAATCCATTGAAGATCAAGTCTCCACGCATATCCGCGACATAGTTCAAGCTTCCAAATCTGACCTGGTGGCCATGGGTGTAGCTATCGATCTGCTCCAGATGGCCAAGCGAGTTGGCCCACAGTACGAAGCCGCCGAACACGAAAATCTATCCGGGGAGGAAGGTTTCTCCTTGGACAGCGTCACTATAGACAATTGAAGGGGCCATCGAACCTTTCGTTGACGGCACAGTGGAACTCTCAATGAAAGCACCAATGTCGGTGTCAAAACCGGCGGATCTCGGGAGGGAGTCCCGAACTATGCGTCTAGGATCAATGGTAATAGGAGACGGGGGACATGGTGTTTACCCAGGTTCGGGCCCTCTCTATGGAGGTAATACCTACGTCCTGCTTGATTGATATTGATGAATATGAGTGTTACAAGAGTTGATCTACCACGAGATCATAATGGCTAAACCCTAGAAGCCTAGCCTATATGACTATGGTAATGAGTATATCCTTTCCGGACTAACCCCTCCAGTTTATATAGACACCGATGGGATCTAGGGTTTACATAGAGTCGGTTACATAAGAAGGAATCTTCATAGTCGGTCGCCAAGCTTGCCTTCCATGCCAAGGAGAGTCCAATCCGGACATGGGTACAATCTTCGGCCTTCGTGTCTTCACAGCCCATCAGTTCGTCCCATGGATAACAGGCCGGACGCCCGAGGACCCCTTAGTCCAGGACTCCCTCAGCCAACACACTACTTGTCCGACTACAGGAAGCTCCACATAGTACAAGGCGGCGAGCCCCCGGGGCGACTGGTCGAACCCGGTACCAGGCGGAATAATGAAATAACACATTCATAGGCATAATACTTATCATATATAGAAAAGAGGGTAGCCCCCGAGCTCTTCTCGGGGGACCCGGAGTCTTCGTACTTAATACAACAGATAGCATGGTACATACTGCATCAACTGTAAAATCTTCAAAGGAGGTTTGCATTCCATGGCCGCTCTGTCTCTTTGTCGGAGTCGTCTCTCTTGCATGCTCTGGGTTTCTGAGCATCGATCAGGTAGTAGGAGTCGTTGCCCAAAACTTTGCTAATGATGAATGGGCCTTCCCAAGGTGTCGAGAGCTTGTGCTGGCCGGCTGTTCGCTGGATCAGCCGGAGCACAAGGTTTCCCTCCAGGAAAGATCTTGGCTTGACCTTCCAGTTGTAGTAGCGGCGCAGACTCTGCTAGTAGATGGCGGACCGACAGAGTGCTAATAGTCGGCCCTCCCCCAGTAGATTGACACCGTCTTCTCACACTTCTTTTGCTTCCTCCTCGGTGTACATGGTGACGCGAGGTGAGTCGAACTCAATGTCCGTCGGGATGACGACTTCGGCATCGTAGACGAGGAAGAAAGGCGTGAAGCCGGTTGCCTTGTTTGGAGTTGTGCGCAGGCTCCAGAGGACGGCCAACACTCATCAATCCAGCAGTCGGCCGACCGCTCTAGAGGCTCGACCAGTCGGGGCTTGATGCCGGAAAGGATGAGGCCGTTTTCTCGCTCAACTTGGCCGTTTGACTGTGGATGGGCAACGGATGCTAGGTCCAGTCGGATGCCCTGCGTCGCGCAGAAATGCGCCAAGGCTCCTTTGGCAAAATTTGTGCCATTATCCGTGATGATGCTATGTGGTACTCCATACCGAGTGGTGATATCTGCAATGAACGTCACGGCAGTCGGACCATTCAACTTCTTGATTGGCTTTGCTTCTATCCACTTGGTGAATTTGTCCACGGCGACAAGCAGATGGGTCATGCCGCCGCGTGTTGTGTTGAATGGTCCCGCCATATCCAAGCCCCAGACGGTGAAAGGCCATGCTAAGGGAATGGTTTTGAGTGCAGAAGCTGGTAGATGTTGCTGCGAGCTGAACTTCTAACACCCCTTGCAATGTTTGACTAGATCCTTGGCATCCTCCAAGGCAGTCGGCCAGAAGAAACCGTGGTCGAAAGCTTTGGCCACGAGTGATCTGGAAGCTGTGTGGTGGCCGCACTCGCCTTGGTGGATGTCTTTGAGGATTGCTTGGCCTTTCTACGGCTCCACGCAGCGCTGGTACACACCAGTGACACTGCGCCTCACAAGTTCTCTGTTGACAATGGTGTATGTTGTTGCTCGACGTTGCACTTGTCGGGCTGAGATCTCATCAGTCAGCAGCTCTTTGTTTACTAGAAAGTTGAGTATGGGTTGCGCCCATGAAGGTGCTGCTAGTTCTTCAACTGCCAGAACTGCAACTTGCATGAGGACGGTTGGGCTGGGAGGCGGCGGGTTGGAGTCGGCTGCCGCTTGCTGTGTCGATGAAGTCCCCGGGCCGACTGCCGCAGCCTCCGGGCCGGGTTCTGAAGTCCCTAGGTCGGGTGCGACTGCTGCAGTCCCCGAGCCGCTTGGTGAAGTCCCCGGGCCAACTGTTGCAATCCCCGGGCCGATTGCCGAGGTCCGCGAGCCGGCTGCCGCAGCCCTAGAGTTGGATCCGTCGGCCTCGGGAGGAGCCGGCATAAAGATGGATTCAGATTCCGGAGATGGCTTGATCGACGGCTTGAGGAGGCGTTGAAGGGAGACACCAGCTGGTATTGCTTGTCGGGTGGAGCCGATTCGTGCCAAGGCATCTGCTTGCTCATTGTCGGCTCTTGGCACATGAAGGAACTCGCACCCCTCAAAGTATCCACTGAGTTGCTGAATGAAAAAAGGGTAGCTTGCCATATTTGCATCCTTGGCGTCCCAGTCACCAGAAGACTGCTGGACCACCAAGTCGGAGTCGCCGTAGCATAGGATTCGGCGGATGCCGATTTCCTTGGCCAACCGAAGGTCGTGTATTAATGCTTCATACTCGGCCACATTGTTGGAGGCGGCAAAGTGGATTTGCAACATGTATTTGAGCTTGTCGCCTTTGGGAGAGGTGAGGACGATGCCGGCTCCAAAACCAGTGCGCATTTTTGAACCATCAAAATGCATCCGCCAATGGGTGGAGTCCCGCGCTGGCAGCAGGTACTGGGTCTCGGCCCAGTCGACGAGGAAGTCAGCCAGTGCTTGGGACTTGATGGCGGTACGAGGCTGGTAGTAGATGGTGTAGGGGGCCCACTCGATGGCCCATTTGGCCACTCGGCCAGAAGCATCTCTATTGCCAATGATCTCAGCAAGTGGGGCGGTGCAGACAATAGTGATTGGGTGCCCCTAAAAGTATGGCTTCAGCTTCTTGGCGGCAAAATGCACGTCGTTGCACATCTTCTGATAGTGGGGGTAGTTCTGCTTGGAGGCGGACAACACTTCATTAGGTAATACACCGGCCTCTGGACTGGTAATGCCTTGCCGTCTTCCTTGCGCTCCACAACTATGACCGTGCTGACCACCCGGCTAGTAGCGGCGATGTAAAGGTACATGAGCTCTTTAGCAGTCGGAGCCGCCAGGACAGGCGGCGTCGTCAACATCTTTTTCAGCTGGAGAAAAGCATCATCCGCCTGGTCGTTCCACTCGAAATGAGTGGTCTTCTTCATGAGCTGGCACAGGGGAAGAGCCTTCTCGCCTAGCCGACTGATGAACTGGCTGATGGATGCCAAGCAGCCGGTGAATTTATGGACGTCTCACAGTCAGGTGGGCTTCTCCATCCTCTCAATGGCTTTGATCTTCACAGGGTTGCACTCAATGCCATGTTCTGAGACCAGGAAGCCAAGGAGCTGGCCGGCTGGTACTCCGAACACGCACTTTTCTAGGTTGATCTTGATTTGAAATCGGCGCAGATTTTCAAAGGTTTCCTTGAGATCTTCGAGGAGTGTGTTGTGCTTCTCTGTCTTCACCACGATATCGTCTACGTAGACGTGGGCATTTCTGCCGAGTTGCTTGAGGAGGCACTTATGCATGCAACGCTGAAAAGTGGCACCGGCATTTCTCAGGCTGAATGTCATAGTCAGGTAGCAGAAGGCTCCAAATGGTGTGATGAATGCAGTCTTTAGACGGTCTGCCTGGTTCAGCTTGATCTGGTGATATCCTGAGTAGGCATCCAAAAAACTCAACAGCTCGCATCCGGCTGTGGAATCTATCACTTGGTCTATATGTGGCAGAGCAAACTGGTCCTTTGGGCTGGCCTTGTTGAGGCTGGTGTAGTCAATGCACATGCGCCATTTGTTATTCTTCTTCGGTACAAGGACTGGGTTGGCAAGCCATTCTGGGAAGAAAACTTCCATGATGAAGCCGGCTGCCAATAGACGGGCGATCTCTTCTCCAATGGTTCTTCTCTTCTCCTCCGACAGTTGGCGTAGGGGTTGCTTGACTGGCTTGGCGTCTTCTCTGACATGTAGCTTGTGCTCGGCGAAATCCGTCGGTACACCCGGCATGTCTTTGGGAGACCATGCGAAGATGTCCCGATTCTCACGGAGGAAATCGACGAGCTCGCTTTCCTATTTGCTATCAAGGTTTCCGCCTACGACAGCGTACCTCTCCGGGCGCTCTGGGTCCAACGGTATCTTCTTTGTCTCCTTGGCCGGCTTGAAGGATCCTTCAGCTTCCGCCTCCTTGGGATCATGAGACATGTCCGGCTGCTTGCCGGCCATGGCCACAACCTGGTTAAGGAGCCGCTTCTCGGCAGCGATCACAAGGGACTCGGCCGGCCGGCTGCTGGCGGCCGCACAGTCGGACGACTTCTGATAATCTCCGGAGATGGTAATGAGTCCCTTGGCACTCGACATCTTCATCTTGAGGTAGGCATAATGTGGCACCGCCATGAACTTGGTTAAAGCAGGTCGGCCAAGCAGTGCGTGGTACGGGCTTTCCAGGTCGACCACCTCAAACCAGATGGGCTCTTGGCGGAAATGGTCTTCGTCCCTGAAGAGGACATCTATCTGGATCTTGCCGATTGGTGAGTGAGAAAGGCTAGGAACTATGTCGTGGAAGACAGTCCGACTGGGCAGGAGATGCTTGGGTTTAATCTTTAACTTCTCCATGGTGTCACGGTACAGGATGTTGATGCTGCTGCCGCCATCTATCAGGACTCTGAAGAAACGAGCAGCTCGCCTCTCCATGGCAAAGGTGGCCTCCAACACCAAAGCGTAAGAGCCCGGGGAAGGCATTACTTCTGGGTGATCATCCCGGCTCCAACTGATTGGCCTCTCTAACCAGTGCATGAACTCTGGGGCTTCAATGGCCACGACATTCACCTCACGAGACTGTCGGCGCCGGTTGCACCTGTCATTGGCCACACTGGTGAAAACAACATACGCTCCATGTTCTTCAGGGAATTGATCTTGAACGGCGTCGACTGTTGGGCGGGCCGCCGACTGCTAAGGAGGCGGAGGCGGCTGGCCAGCAGGCGGGGGTGGTTGCAGCCCTTCGCCCTTGGAGATTCGTGTGAGCCAATGACATTTCCGTGTGGTGTGGTTGGACAGCTTCGCGCCACTATGGAATTTGCAGGGAGCATTAAGATTCTGCTCATAGGAGAAGGCGAGCAACCAGTTGGGCTTGCCGCCCTTCTGGCGCTTGGGAAGAGGCTGCCCCTCCGGCTGCCGGTCTTCGACTGCTGCCACCTGCCGGCTGGTGGAAGCCGGCATCGGGGCTTTTTGCTTGTTGTCTCTTTGCTGTTGGCGCCGACTAGTGTCACCAGCCGGGGTCCGAGGAGCCTGAGGAGCCACCTTGCCAATGCATCAACTTGAATTTCCATCTTCATGGAGGAATCGGCCGTAGGGTATTTGTCTGCTATGATCAGTAGCTCGTCGAGGGTCGTCGGCTCGTCGCAGAGGAGCCGGTGTTTGCGCAAAGTTCCTTCTCTGCACCCGGCTGTGAAGTACTCGATGGCCTGCACCTCATGCACGCCCTCGCAAGAGTTGTGCAGCTCGGCCCAACGTGTGAGGTAATCGCGAGTCGATTCGTTGGGGCCTTGGACGCACAAGGAGAGCTGGCGAGGCTTGGGCGGCCGCTTGTACGTGCTGGTGAAGTTGCGGATGAAGGCCTCCGTGAAATCTACCCAACTATTGATGCTGTGGGGCTTCAGGTTGTTGCCGAGTGGAACATACTTCACGGCAACACGCTTGTTGCCGTTTCCAATGCTGACGGCGGTGGAGTAGTCGACCAGCCAGTCCTCCGGCTTCACGGAGCCGGTATACTTGGGCGTATCTCTTGGGAGCGTGAACCCTTTGGGGAAGGGCTCATCTCGGATGCGGGGGCCGAAGCAAGGCGGGCCCAAAGTGTCTTCTTCTTCTAGCGCCAGGGGTCGGTTGAGACGATCGGTCCGGTGGAGGGCATCATTCTGTCCGATTCCTTCTCGGGGGCCAAGCCGGCCTCCAACACTCGGATGATCGACAGGCGGCAGAGACACGCGCTTTTCTCTGCGTTGGGGAGGCCGGTAGCCGCCTTGTCGTTCCACCGCATGAGGGAGGCCGTCTTGGTCGCGCTCGATGGTGATGTGCGTCCGGCTGTGTCTGGCAGCCGGCTCCTTGTCTCGTCGCCCGTGGTTGCGATCAGTCGGCGTCTAAGATGTCGCGCCATGATCCTGGCGGGGAGGCTGGTCGTCGTTCCATCGGGTGAGGCCCCCGATGCGGCAGCCGGCTTCTTGCTGCTCGGCAGCCGCATTGATGAGTTGCTAGACGCGCTCCATCATGTGGTGACGCTCGTCGCCCTCCAGGTTGTCCAGCTCATCTGCTGCCGCTTGGGCGGCTCGTATGTTCTCCATGGGCGTGGCGTAGACGGGGCGATCGGCCCCGAACATGCTGGCAATGGCCGCGCCATGCTGCCGGACCATACCGTTGTGGCTGGGTCCGCCACGAGCCGGCGTGCCGCCAACAGCGCGGTCCATCTCGCGTTGATAAGCCTCCGAAAGGCGTCTCATGCTGGCTAGCTTCTTGGCACTCTCAACAAGCTGGACGCGGCGGGCTTCCAGCGTCTCGGCGTCGGCGTCTTCCGCGATGGGTGCAGACAGGTCTTGCAGCGTTGCTTGGAGCGGGTCTCGGGCACCGTCACCGAAAACTCCATCGTGGCTGATGACGAGCACCTCTGTGACAGTGCTGCTGTCGGTGTACAAAAAGAGGGGTACACTTTTTGTACCCCTATAACTGTGCACGGACAGTCTGAGCCACGGGCACCACCACACCAAGCAAGGCAAGGGAGGTGAGCCAGGGTAAGACCGAAGCTCAAGGGAACTAGGACGACGCCAAGGCCAAGACCACGAAGAGCAAAAGGGACGAAGCGGACTCCCCCGGCAAGATCCTTGCCGAGGGACAGCTTTGGCAACCCCGGCAAGACCCTTGCCGCGGCGACTTGCCCCATGCCTACGGAGCAAATTACCCTTGAGTCCACTGCCCCCAAGGGGCAAGGATTCGGGAGACATCCCCATGGTGGCATGCAGATCTTTGTGAAGACATTCAAGATCAGATACGCACTAAGAAGACGACGACCTTTGGCGAGATACCAGCCAGGGAAGACCACGAGACCCCAGGCAAGCGCCTTGCCGGGGATGACAGCAGGCGCCTCGGCAAGACCCTTGCCGGGGCCCTGGCAAGGCCCTTGCCAAGGACATCCGCAGGGCCACCATCAGGCCCACGCTGACTAAACCTCCACCACCGTACGCATGCAGCTGCCGACCCAACCAGCTAGGCAGGCACCTGCGTGGCGGCATGCAGATCTTCATGAAGACCCACCACTGCGCCACCTCAGCTGCCTGCCTACCTACATGGCATCACAGGCATCGCTGGCCAGGGCGCGTGTCGACACAAGAAGGAGCGGCGACGGACGAGACAGGTTTCTCCCCGTCCCCGATAAAGCAAGGACACCTAAGCAAGACGCATTAAATGCGCCTTGTCATGTAATGCGAGGGATAACCTCGCATCACTGTACCCTTTCCACCTCCTGCGTGCCACTGTGGCAACCCCTTTTTCTATAAAAGGAGGCCCGAGGCGACCAGGAGGAGGATTCGGCTTTTTGGAGCTCCTAATGCCCCAGAGCTAGCTCAAGAACAGGAATATACATCCACCAAAGCAGGAGTAGGGTTTTACGCATCCTCGCGGCCCGAACCTGGATAAACAAACTGTGTACTATCTGTTTGATCCGCTCTTCTCATGACCCGCGCCCCGCTAACCGTAGTAGGGATTCTTGTGATCCCATAGGTGTCGTTCCCACCGACATCTTTGGCACGCCAGGTAGGGGGCGCAGTTGTGAGAATTGGCTCTAGCAGTTAGCCCAGCACTCCTTCGTCTTCGTGGCCCTTGGAGAAGAAAGGAGGCCAGAAGATCAGCACTCGAGCGACTGCAAACAGAAGCTAAGTTGCACTGAACCCTTATTTGTTCTATCCTTCTTATATGAGATTATTCCCCCCCCCCCCCAGAGATGTCACGCCTTTGTATGAGAAACCTGCACGCCAGGGGGCTCTCCCACGATCGACAACGCCCTTGCCCTGTTTCGAGTCCGCTCAACAGCTCAAGCAGCTGCGTTGAGAATGGCAGAGTAGCCTTCCGCGATCAACAACGCTCTCGATTCTGACTCGAGTCAAGCTCGACAGTTCGAGCGGCCGCGTTCAGAACGGTAAGGTGGCTCGTCCGGCAGCACGCATACCCGGCAGGCCCATGGGGATCCATCCCCAAAACGCCGCTAGGGGCTTCCGCGCCGGTGAACCTACCCAATCGACATAGGGCGCGCATACAAAGAGAAATTGAACGGGGAAATAACGTGCATGAAAATTAAGAGTACTGCAAAAGTTATGTTAGATCACATCATTGCTGCGGTTCTAACTAAAGATAAAATTTGTCTTGGTCGGGAACCTGCAGCGGCGAAGAAGAACGGGATGCCTAATCCCGGCGCTGGCCTTCCACCCTCTTGATTTCGTCGATACTGATGATGATGGGCTTGATGCACTCCTTGAGCACCGTGAGGTCAGTACCATCCGGCAAGCTATACATCGCGGCTTCGAAGTCGAAGTCGGGATTCCAGTACGCCATCTTGGTGAGGACCTTGGTCATGACCCCCCGGCAAAGTCGCCGGGCCTCCCTGGCCAACGTGGCCGCTCTGTTGGAGTGAAGATAAGCCAAGGTTCCAAGGACGCCCTCGAAGAACTGGGTCAGCTTGGCGTTGACGGTCCCGCTGCGCTCAGGGGCATACCTCATGTTTGGCATCCCCATGGTGGCCAACTGCGAGGTGACCCTGCCGGCGACGTCCTCCAGACGGCTGATCCATCTGTTCTCGCCCGCCACATATTCCTGGTGGGAGGCGGCCTCGTTCGCCCACAGTGGCTTCTCCTCCTCCAGGCTCCTGGTCAAGGTCTCCTCCCGAGCTCTGCTCCCCAACAACATCTTCTCGAGATTCTCTAGCTTCAGCTTGAGATCTCTGATGGAGTTTTGCGCTTTGGAGAGCTCCCCAGCCCTGCTGATGACCGCTCCTTGCGCCTCTACCAAGGCGCTGTTGAGCGTGCTCTTCTCGTTGGACAGCTTGAGGGCCTGCTCCTTCAGCTCGTCCCGCTCTACCTCCAACTCCTTCACCTTGCCGGCATGGGCCAGAGCTTTGGCATTGAGTGCCTCTTTGTGCCTCTGCTCTAGCTCGCGAGTCCGTCGCACGACAAGGGCCTCAAGCTCCTCATCCTTGCCGTGGAGCGTTGCGGCAAGCTTCGCCTCACGCACGGAGAGGTCCTCTTCCTGGGAATCCAATGCGGCTTGATGCTGGTTCCAAGAGGCCTCGGCCGCGGCAGCCAAGTTCGCCGCCTTTTCCTGGGCCTTCTCGATGTCAGCCATCTTCATGGTGAGCTCTACATCGCGCTTGGCCAATTCCCCCTGAAAGGCCCTCTGCTCCTCGCGAGTCTGGTGAAACCAGGTCTGCGTCTCAGCAACGCGCGCCTTGAAGTCCACCTCCGCCTTGTCCACCATTGCCATCCTGGACTTGACCTTGTCCAGGCGAGCACGGTAGAGCACTTGGAGCTTTCGGAAATTGGCCCCCATGGCACGGAAAAGCTGCTCTTCTGGAGAACCATCACCGCCAATGCCCGGTTCATCGACCACCTCGAGCCCGGTGGCAGCAAGCACCTCGCCGTCAAAGACTTCCCCTTCGGCGGGCGCTCGGGAACTTGACGCCCCTGGAAGATGGACGAAAAGATCATCGCCCACCTTCAGATATCTGCCGGGGCCCGAGGTTGAGGAGGAGGGAGGCTGATCATCAACCACCTCTTCCTCGGCGGTGGCCTTGCCGGCTTCCCCGGCAGGCCCACCGCTGGCACCCTCGGCAGAAGCCTCGCCGGTCGCCTTGGCAGCCCCCGCGGCGGTGTCCTCGGCAGCATCCTTGGCGGCCTCATCGGCGGCGACCTCGTCAGCATCTCTGGCGGCAATCCTGTCGGCCTCCGCTGCGGCCTCCTCAGCAATATTCCCAACAACAGTATCCACGTCCTCCATATCTATTGAAGGAGGGCCTGGGCAGTAATGGGAGCAATGAAGCCAAGAAAAAGAATAAGGGAAAAACAGAGACGGAGGACAGGCGACTCACCAGTGCCAGGCTGTGAAGTAGAAGTCCCCTCCCCGCCAGCATTTGGCGCCATGGCAGAGTCACCAGCGCCCAAGTTCCCCTCTTCCTCCATGGCTGTGGGCTCCGTGCTTGGTGCCCTTGCCGGGGACGCCCCTCGCGGCGGCGTAGTCGATGGGGGTGGTGTGTTGGGGGTAGCCCTCTGCGGCTCCTCCTGCTGCCGCTCCCCTCCTGCAAACCCGACAAGGACAACACCATAGCATCGAACACCTACCACATGTCGAATAAGAGGAGGGTGACGAACTTACGCTGGGGGCTGTGTCGGGGGCTGCTGTCCGGGCTGCTCAACACCATCAGTGGCGTCTTTGAAGCCCCAGCCGGGGGCTGACTGCTCGCCGAGGCCTTCGCCCTTTTCACCCTCTGGGCCAACGTCTCTCCATCCCTGCAAAAGCAAAAACGGATCAGGAGAAGAAGGGACGCGTTGTCGAGCGGCGACCCTCGCCGCCACCGTTGAAGGACCGGGATTTCCTCTCTCCATGACGAATGGAAGAGAGGAGCAGAAGCTGAAGGAGGAAGGAGATGGAAGAATGCGGGACGCCATCCCCCCCTCCCGCTCTTTATGAAGGAATGGGGTTGGGGCTCGGCCGTCCCGCTCGGCCAATCAGAACACGGAAGGCGCAGGGAGACAGGACCGACCCGCTGCCCCAACCAGCGACGGCCCGGTTTCCCGCATCCGCCGTTTGCCACCCCAAGCGCATAGGAGGCACGTGGCGGACGTGCAGAACCGAGGGGACGGGTGAGGCGACCTCTCTCCACCCCGTGATCATGGGGAGTGGACGCCTTGAAGACCACACCTCAGCCCCATTCAGTAAATGGGCCGCGCCTCCACGCCTCCCTCCGTTTATGGGGAAGGCGCGAACCGCCCCTTTACCACGACGTGACGCATGCGTGCAGAGACCAACCCCACGCATGTTGCCCACGTCACGCCCACCTACCCACGCCGAGCCACGCGCGCGAGTCATGGGAAGCGCAGCGCGCGAAGAATCTTACCGCGGTAAAAACCGCCCCGCCTGCCCGCGCACCGTTTTTGGGCCTAGCCCAACAACGTGTTGCGCTTATGTGTGGCCCAGGCCCGGGGGCTCCTGTCGGTGTACAAAAAAAGGGGTACACTTTTTTATACCCCTATAACTGTGCACGGACAGTCTGAGCCACGGGCACCACCACACCAAGCAAGGCAAGGGAGGTGAGCCAGGGTAAGACCGAAGCTCAAGGGAACTAGGACGACGCCAAGGCCAAGACCATGAAGAGCAAAAGCGACGAAGCGGACTCCCCCGGCAAGATCCTTGCCGGGGGACAGCTTTGGCAACCCCGGCAAGACCCTTGCCGCGGCGACTCGCCCCATGCCTACGGAGCAAATTACCCTTGAGTCCACTGCCCCCAAGGGGCAAGGATTCGGGATACATCCCCGTGGTGGCATGCAGATCTTTGTGAAGACATTCAAGATCAGATACGCACTAACAAGACGACGACCTTCGGCGAGATACCAGCCAGGGAAGACCACGAGACCCCCGGCAAGCGCCTTGCCGGGGATGACAGCAGGCGCCTCGGCAAGACCCTTGTCGGGGCCCCGGCAAGGCCCTTGCCAAGGACATCCGCAGGGCCACCATCAGGCCCACGCCGACTAAACCTCCACCACCGTATGCATGCAGCTGCCGACCCAACCAGCTGGGCAGGCACCTGCTTGGCGGCATGCAGATCTTCGTGAAGACCCACCACTGCGCCACCTCAGCTGCCTGCCTACCTACATGGCATCACAGGCATCGCTGGCCAGGGCACGTGTCGACACAAGAAGGAGCGGCGACGGACGAGACAGGTTTCTCCCCCGTCCCCGATAAAGCAAGGACACCTAAGCAAGACGCATTAAATGCGCCTTGTCATGTAATGCGAGGGATAACCTCGCATCACTGTACCCTTTCCACCTCCTGCGTGCCACTGTGGCAACCCCTTTTTCTATAAAAGGAGGCCCGAGGCGACCAGGAGGAGGATTCGGCTTTTTGGAGCTCCTAATGCCCCAGAGCTAGCTCAAGAATAGGAATATACATCCACCAGAGCAGGAGTAGGGTTTTACGCATCCTCGCGGCCCGAACCTGGATAAACAAACTGTGTACTATCTGTTTGATCCGCTCTTCTCACGACCCCGCGCCCCTCTAACCGTAGTAGGGATTCTTGTGATCCCATAGGTGTCGTTCCCACCGACAGCTGCCGCCGCTGTCGGCGCGGGGGAGAGGATCATCAACGATCACCATGTTGGTAGGGAACGCGTCGAGCGACGCCGTTCGGAGTCGACGAGCATCGGGTCGGTGGAGCCGACCGACTCCAAGTCGACGGCCGGCTCGTCGGCGACACGGAGCTGGTCGAGGAACCTGACGAGGCGGATGTCGGGGTCGTTGTTGCCTACGTCGGATGCAGGCTCGTCGGAGAGGAGGATCTCGCCAACAAGGTCGGTGAGGCAGCTTGCTGCGCAGGCGACCTCTGCGCCAAGCAACGCGTCGGTGCAAACGCCATCTGGCGTGCCTGGCTGGCTGCGCTCAGCAGGGAGGAAGAGGGTTCCCGTCCAGAATAGATCTCCGGACGACGGTGCACCTAGCCCCACGGTGGGCGCCAAATGTCGGGGGTTTGGTGCGACATATGCCAAAGGATGGCTAATCATGATGGGGGCTAGTAGGACGTTGCCGGTGCCAGGAAACAGGATGAGGTGAAGACATGCACGCCGGCGAATCTTACCCAGGTTCGGGGCTCTCCTAGGAGATAACACCCCTAGTCCTGCTTTGCGGGGTCTCCGCATGATCACTAAGGCACTTGCGAGTACAATGGTGCTCCTCGAGTTGTATGCTAGAGGTAGAAGAAAGCAGGGCTAGCTCTCCCCTCTCTCGATGTGGGTGTCTAGGTCTAACAGGTTGGGAACCCTTTGCATGGGTGTCTTGGGGGTTTATATAGGCCTACCCCTAGGGGTACAATGGTAATCTGGCCGGGTGTAGGACCCGGCTGTCAGTGTCTCCTGTCACCGGCTCCTCCTCCGGCCGCTGGGGCCTGCCGCCTGGTGAGCCCTGCCGGCTGGTCTGGTACGGAGACGACAGGCCGCCTCCGCCTCTTGCGGGCCCGGCTGGCTGCTTGTTACTGTAGCCGTAACGCTGATGACGCGTGCTTGGTCGGGGGGCGTGGCTACAGTCCCGCCGTCTGGCGGGAGATCACTGTAGCCACACCATGTCTCGTCTGATTAATGGCGTGTGGACTCCGAGGATGGAGTGGGCCGCCTGCTAGAGGCCGGTCTCCCTCGGGTGCGACTGGTCAGTTGCTACCGCCCTCTGGGCTCTCGCTGCCTGGTAGGGCCCGCCGCCTGCAGGCCATACCAACAGGTCGTCGTGGGAACAGGGTTCCACCTGACAGGAGTGACTTCAAGGGCGAGATGGCAACATTGCCGCGTCGTGCGGAGATCTCGGCCGGTACGGGACACTGTGGTCGTGCCCCGCCCTGGATATGGGGGGATGGGCTACACTGTAGCCTCATCCTGTCTTGTCTTCTTTATGGGGGCATAGACTCAGAGAGCGATGTGGGTCGCCTGCCAGGAACCGGCCTCTCTAGAGGCCGCCTGCTGAGAGTCGGCTCATCTTGGGGCCGTCTTCTGGTGCTTGGCTGTCCTCTAGCAGCCGGCCTCTTGAGCCAGCCGGCCACCAGAAGGCGGCGCTACGTCCTCGACGCCTGAGGGGCACAGCCAGCCCGATGTCTTGAAATGCTCAGGGACTCGGGTTAGGCTACCCGTGGCCCATTACTCTGACACCATGCTTTACGGCTTAGAACTAGGACTTTAAAGACGTTTTGAACGCCATAGAGCATATGAGATGTTCCAAGAGCTGAAGTTAATATTTCAAGCTAATGCCCGGTTGAGAGATATGAAGTCTCCAACAAATTCTACAACTGCAAGATGGAGCAGAACAGTTTTGTCAGTGAACACATATTCAAAATGTCTAGGTATCATAACCACTTGACTCAGCTGGGAATTGATCTTCTAGTTGAGAGTGTTATTGACAGAGTTCTTCAGTCACTTCCACCAAGCTACAAAGGCTTCGTGATGAACTATAATATGCAAGGAATGACGAAAATGATTCTCGAGCTCTTCGCAATGCTTAAATCCGCGGAGGTAGAAATTAAGAAGGAGCATCAAGTGTTGATGGTTAACAAGACCACTAGTTTCAAAAAGAAGGCAAGGGAAAGAAAGGGAACTTCAATAAGAATGACAAGCAAGTTGCCGCTCCCATGAAGAAGCCCAAAGTTGGACCCAAGCCTAGAACTGAGTGCTTCTACTGCAAAGGAAATGGTCACTGGAAGCGGAACTGCCCCAAATACTTGGCGGATAAGAAGGATGGCAAAGTGAACAAAGGTATATTTGATATACATGTTATTGATGTGCTCCTTACTAATGCTCGTAGTAGCGCCTGGATATTTGATACTGGTTCGGTTGCTCATATTTGTAACTCGAAATAGGAGCTTCAGAATAAACGAAGATTGGCTAAGGATGAGGTGATGATGCGCGTCGGGAATGGTTCCAAGATCGGCACGCTACCTCTACATCTACCTTCGGGGTTAGTTTTAGACCTCAATAATTGTTATTTGGTGTTAGCGTTGAGCATGAAGATTATATCTGGATCTTGTTTAAGGCGAGACAATTATTCATTTAAGTCAGGGAATAATGGTTGTTCTATTTATATGAGTAATATAGCACATATGCCCGTGCGTTGCAACGGAAGAGATATTTTTGCCAGAAGTGTCGGGAGAAATAATTGATGTGTCCATCAAAACGTTCTCCACAACAGTGGCGCGACAGAGCGGAGAGTTGTGGTGTTCTCGTGGGTCATGTTTGGTCCGTGAGATGTTTATTGTAGTGGGGTTGGTCCGAGTGACGACCACTACCCAACTCGTGCCTTTTTTCCCTTCAAGTCCACCTCCTTGTCGAGGTTGTGGTGACCTCCTGTTTTTTTTAAAAAAAACATATGAGTTTTTTTTGGAAAAAGCATTAATTTCTGGAAAAGGCAAAAAAACATGAAATAGGAAGATTTTTTTAAATTCACAAACATTTTTTGAAAACATGACCATTTTAAGGCGGAGAAACGGACATTTTTTGAATTTGTGAAACACTTTTTTTAAAA
The DNA here is from genome assembly GCF_056163025.1 of Triticum urartu. Lineage (NCBI taxonomy): Eukaryota > Viridiplantae > Streptophyta > Magnoliopsida > Poales > Poaceae > Triticum > Triticum urartu. The sequence continues at coordinate 615,633,534 of NC_141874.1, read as the reverse complement.
TGGAAGCTTGTTTTGAACTTTCAAAACCATTTTCAAAAATGTGTTTTTATCACGAACATTATTTTGAATTTGTGAAAATTTCAAGGAAATAATATTTTTCGAATTACTATTATTTTTAAAATGAAATTTATTTTGTAAGTCTCCAAAAAATTTGGATTTTCTTTTAAAATGCGAACATTTTTTGAATTTCGAGAAAAAAGTGAACGAAAATATAAATTTAAAGTTCCAAATAATTTTGAAAATGGGAACAAAATTTGAAATTCTAAGATTTAACGAAAATATTACCAGAAACGAAATTTAGGAAAATTTAAAAAAATTACGAGAAAGGAAAATATATCTTGCAAGGGAAAATTGAAAAATAGAAAAAAAATACAGAAAAACGGAAATGGGCCGGCCCAACATTGGGCGAGAGATGGGAAGCTCGGACTATATGTGACTCTGTGCGATAAATAAGGTTCCCCAGCAGCGTGCGCGGGATATAAATGTGGGGCTTTTCTGGGCCTTAGCGCGTGCGGCCCATGTACGAAATTCTGGACAATTTGTTTTCTTTTCTAGCAGCTAGACCATAAAAGTTTAGTACCACCTCGGATATAAAAAAATATTTTCGACGGTGAACGGATGAAAAAATTGGCGAAACGCACCTTGCTTTATTAGTAGGTATAAATCTTTTATGGTCATGCACCTTTGATGAATGGTATATTCTTGTTGAATCTCGATCGTAGCTAGTGACACACATATTCATAATATTAATGTCAAAAGATGCAAAGTTGATAATGATAGTGAAACATACTTGTAGCACTGCCCTTTAGGTCATATTGGTGTAAAGCGCATGAAGAAACTCCATGCAGATGAACTTTTGGAATCACTTGATTATGAATCATTTGATACTTGCTAATCATGCCTCATGGGTAAGATGACTAAAACTCCGTTCTCTGGAACAATGGAGCGAGCTAATGACTTATTGGAAATAATACATACCGATGTATGTGGTCCAATGAGTGTTGAGGCACATGGTGGATATCGTTATTTTCTGACTTTCACAGATGATTTGAGTAGGTATGGTTATATCTACTTTATGAAACACAAGCCTGAAACATTTGAAAAGTACAAAGAATTTTAGAATGAAGTGGAGAATCATCATAACAAGAAAATAAAGTTTCTATGATCTGATCGCGGAGGCGAATATTTGAGTTACGAGTTTGGCCTTCATTTAAAATAATGTGGAATTGTTTCACAACTCACACCACCTGGAACACCACATCGCAATGGTGTGTTCGAACATCGTAAACGTATTTTATTAGATATGGTGTGTTCTATGATGTCTCTTATCAATTTGCCTTTATTATTTTGGGATTATGCATTAGAGACAGCCGCATTCACGTCAAATAGGGCACCATCTAAACCCATTGAGACAACACCGTATGAACCAAGTTAAAAGAGATGAAGAGGGATTGGTGGAATCGATGATGTATTGCTTCAGTTTCATGGGCATATATATAGAAGTACATGATCTTCTTGGAGTGCAAGACAGCCAAAATACTTCCTAGTCTATTCTATGTTTTCAATCTAATTACGATACTCAACACCATTGACGGGACAACATGGGATCTCCCGCAAGAGAGAGTTATGCATGTCCATAATTGCCTACATATGGCTCCAAACAGCAATGGAGAAGGGGTCGTCCTTGCAGATAGATGTGCTTTTGCTTTTTTTTTATAAGAGCATCTCCAGCAGCGTCCCCAACAGGCCCCTCAGGCGCTTTTTTATTGTCAGCGGCCCGAAATCGGCCCAGCCGCACCCCAGGAGCTCGTTTTTCGCCGGTTTGGGCCGAACTGACGCCGATGGACTCAGGCCGAACCCGACGCGCTGGGGGCGCCTGGGGGCGCCGGGGAACGCGTTTTTGGCGCGAACGGGGATGGGCCCGTCGCGTCAGCGAGACGCCGCTTCTCGTCCTCATCGCCTCGGTTCCCGCAAGAATCAATGTGAAGGCTGGCCAAGGCTGCCGAGCTGCCGCGCCGGTCAGCCTCCATTGATGCCTCATGGGCGGCGCAGTGAAGGCGCCACCGACGCGCGTCCCTCCCACTCCCTCCACGCGTCGCCCGGCATGAAGGCTCTCACCGCCCAGCCGCGGCTATAAAACTCGATCCCCCGCTGGTGAACGCCATACCTGCCACACTTCATCTCGCATCGCCACACAAAAGCAGCCCACTCCCCACTTCCCGCCGACGAGCAAATGGCTGAGAGGTTCCCCGGCGACGGCGCGGCGGCGAACGGCATCGCCCGCCGCCATCTCCAAGAGCCGGAGGCACGCCTCCTCTATGAGGCCGAGTATCCGGCGCCCCCGGGCATGTGTGTGCCGGGGGCGTGGAGGCTGAGCGCCGGCGGCATCCCGGTGCCACCGGTGCTCGAAGGGGCGGCACGGCAAGCCGAGATCGTCCGCATCTGCTTGTCCCTGACGGAGGAGCAGCGAAACGAGCCGAGGTACGCCGCTGACAGCAAAACGTTGTGGACGATGTACTTCAAGCGTCGCCGCCAAGAACAGATCGCCTCCGCCAACGGCATCATCCCCCGCGGCCGCCTCAACGCCGACGGGAGGCGCGAGTGGTGGGGCGTGCTGGGCCGCACCCTCGAGGCCGCCCTCGACCACATCGAGACCGGCAACGTGCCGCGCCTCGAGTACCCGCCGCGGCCGTCCTTCTCTCGCCGCCGTGGCAGATCCTGGACGCCGCGGAGAATGAAGCCAGGGACGTCCTCCTCGTCGGGCTCAGGCTCGCTCTCCTTCGGCTCGCCGGCGCTCCGCCCCGTCAAGCCGGAGCTGGAGGAGACACTGCTCCGGCGGCACCCTCGTCATCAACGAGGGTGCCCGCCCCTCCCCGCGCTCCCTCCGCCTGGTCCGGCCGAAGCCCGAGCCGGGCCTGCTCCCCGTGAAGCCGGAGCACGTCAACATGGTGGCCCCCGACGATGAGGCCGCCCTAAAATGGGCGAAGGAGGACTACGTCCGCGAGCAGGTGCGCCGCCAGCGTCGGGCATACGTGGAGCTCCAGGCCCGGCGCCGCGGGCGGGAGGAGGGCGGCGTCATCGTCCTTGACAGCGACGAGGTGGACGAGGCTGGGCCATCTAGCGCCCCACCGCGCGTCGGCGACCCTGGCCAAGGGTGCAGCAGGGATGGCGGCAGCTACGGCAGGGCACGCGACGACAGCGGCGGCGGCGGCGGCGACGATGACTACACCCGTTTCTACAGGCTTCTCAGCATATAGATGGAGTGCGGTGGCCGCGGCGCAGCAGGCCTAGGCGTAGTTTGGCGTAGTTTCGTCGAGTTTGTGCCAGTTTCACCGAGGTTGTACAATTTTGTATGAAATATCGCCAAGTTTGCATGATTTTGGCGGCGACCTGGGGGCGTCGACTGGGCACGCAATCGCCCCCACGCGCCAAGCAAGCGCCGGTTCGCCCCCAGGCGGCTCTTTTTCGGCGTCCTGGGGGTCGAACGGCTGGAGATGCTCTAAAGCGGGGTGAAAGCCTGTTTCGAGAGATAGATGTGCTTAGTGGTTTCCGGCTCCTCCAGGCACAAGTGGCATCTCGGATCATGCAACCAACTGTATGCTGACCAGATCTTCGCCGACGAGAATTTGGGGTGGGAACGTGGGATCCGTGGGTTTGAGCCGTGTAGGCCAAGCCAAGGAGTAAATGGCGTCGGATGTCCATTTCAAGATATTCGGTCCTCCTAGCCCGGAGCAAGGGCGGTATGGGATAGCATCGTCCAAAGGTGGACAAGCCATAGAGCTGAGCCGGGGAATGAAGACATGCAAGGATAGAGATCGAATTCTCATCTTGTAGCTCCTTCATATTCGTCCTAATATCTCTGGTTGCGATCTTGAAGAGCTAGGGAGCGTAGGCCTTGAGGGGGTCCTTACTGCTCCGGTTCTCATGGCAGAATAGCAACTTCTCTCCATTCCCGATGGTGATGGTGGTCCATGCCCTGAATAAATCCATGTTGGCGGTGGAGGTCAAGTTTGGCCGGTGATCTTTCTTGTTTCTTTTCGTTATCAAGGTTTTTGCATGCTTGGCCCTTAATCAATCATCCCTTGTATGCTTTTTCGAGCTAGTTTCTGTATAAATCGAGCCAACTATATATATTCTTCTTCAGGAGCACGGCGAGGTTCGGTCAAAAGAGAATCTAGAGTGAGATCTAGAGTGCTCAATTTCAGCATGGGCAAGCCCCAAAACAGCAGCTAGATCCCAGATGTAAACAGACGTATATTTCACTCAAAGAAAATGATGTATATAACTCCGCTAGAGAGTGGTTTTCCCATCCAAAGGCTTCTGTCTGAAAGATGCATGAACCAGGGAGCACTCCAACGTTATGACCGCAGTTGCACATATAAAAACAATACATTGTCGTCCATAAACCTTCTGTCTGAAAGAAAAGGCTGAGCAAACTATGGTATACCCCTGTCTGAAGATAATTGATTTTGGGGAGTGATATGCTACTAGTTTCTGGTAGCATCAGCTCTACGTTTTTGGAGACAAAATAACAATAGCAACCAGTGTAAGATGCACACTGGAGACCAAACTAGTAAAACAAGGAGAAACTGGGGCTTTGCCACCTCAATCGGGAAAGCACAAACTCTTCTGTAATTCTGTTTGTGATCTCATTCTATTTCTACCATAGTAACTTTGTACTGTTTGAAATCATCTCTCCATGGCCTGAATTGGTCGTGATGCGCAATATTCTACAAAGAAAGGGAGTAGATTGTTAGGGACACAGGTCAGTAAATTCAGTTGGCCTAACTAACCAAATAAGGGGAAATGTAATATTGCTATGGAATTGGCCATTTGTTAGGGAAATCCATCTCTCTTTTTTTTTTTGCAGGGAGGGAAATCCATCTATATAAGAAGCTGCCACATGCTATTAACAATCAAGCAATATGAAGAAATCACATGGTAGTTACTCCGTTGTGAACTAGTTTTATCTTTTGCAAAAAGTGAACTAGGTTTATGCCATGATTTTTCAAAATTAGCAACAAGAAAAACTCACACTGATGCACCGTAGCTGTTAGTACTTTGCTGCAAATAAATTCATTAACTACGATTAGTACTGTACCAGCGTGATATTTAACAGGTCAATATTGGTCTGCCTCCATTAACAAAAAATAATCTAAACAAAAAGAAATAGATTTGCTCTAACTGGGAACAGATAAAAAAATGCATTACTCCGTTCTTTAACAACAGGTGGAGACATTATTGGTTATTAACGAAAAAACAAAGAAATGCTATGAATGAGGTTACCTCCATCCAGAAGAAAAATCCACGCAACAGAGCTAACTGGTTGGGTTTGCTGGTGCTTTCTACACGTACTTGTTTCGCAAGATCTGAAGTTAAATACAATAAAACGTGTTGATTAATAGTACGACATGTAAGAATAAGTGTTTCTTGAACAACCGCATAGCAGATTACTTCAAACCAGATACCAATATGATTTGCTGTTACTTTCTCGTCTTATTTGGAAAGATAACTTCTCAAGCAAAACATAGTCATTTATTATAGCAAATAAAATAAACCTGCTAGGAATTTGATTTTGCACTCCCATAATGTTGATGACCTTTGGACATGCGCTGAAAGCTAAGTTACTCAGTTTTAATTCAACACAGCGCATTCGTCATCAGTATAGTTCTCCACAACAAACTATTTCTATTTCAGGTATTTGGCAAAATTGCTCCAAAATCCTCTCACAGGAAAGCTGGACTTCTGCGCCAACATGTTGTGTTGTGTAATTGCTCCACAACCACTTTTCTTCTATCAATTTATTGAGATGCAAGCTTTGTATTTTATCAAAGAAGAAAATAAGAATTACATGAAAATTTGCGCAACGCAATTACGAAAATTCCACAATGCTTGTTGTTCCAAAGTCCTGCTAATTACCTAAGGGTACAGCGTATGTTCACCATAGATTCAAGCAATCCGTCAGCAGGATATTTTGGACATAGATTTAACAAGCTTGTAAACCAATATATCACCGAAAAAACACAATGTTGACTTGCAAGTTTCAAGGTTCAAAAGGAAATGACAATTGCGAGCAAAGACAACCACAAATTGTTTCTTAAATAACAAGGCAGAGTGTTCATTAGGCAGCAAAAATGATTCTGATCCTATAATCATTATGCATAAAAGTTACTTTAGCCATGTGGTCGCAATAATTCCCAGAAAGATGTTTCAACATAAAAATAATAAGGGGAATAGTACATAACAGAAGTCCAATGAACAAAAAAAGTATGTACGTAGTATGAAAGCAAGCATACCTGGGTGACCATCAAAATATGATGGTTGCCTTTCATGTTCAGAGTTGTAGTACTTCACGCCACCGCGTGTTTGCCTTTTCATTGTTGCCGGAGGGCGAGTCGTAGCCTTGTCAAGCAGCGTATCACATTCTCCCTGGCTAAATGGTTTGCGGAGAAGACGCATCAACTTTTCCTTGAATTCAGAATCTGGCCTCTCCATGATATGGGTTGGCCATACAACACCATGTAATTCCTGTGACACATGTGGTAAGCAATTCAAACTATTCCAAGAAAAACACACCATGTAATTCCTGTGAAACAATGAATTTACCACGATTCATGAGTATGTTGAATATGAGAATTATTGTTTAAAAATCTCTCATAATAATAACTAAAACCAGCAATATAATGAAATATTTGAAGGATCATTTAAACCCAAATATTGTTAACCGAATCATATACACTTTTTCAGCAAATATGCTATACATAATATGGTATGTACTATGTATGGCTAATTTTCCATTACTTTGTCAATGTTAATGTTAGTGCTCGCCTTTACCATTGGAGAAACTTGTTTCCTTTTTGCCATTCCTGAATTCACACGGGCTAGGGCTAGGCTTCGCAAACTCGCGCTGAGTCCTAACGTGAGTGTAATGTTGCAGGTATCTGGTGGGAGTATATGTCCAGATTTCCGTATTCAACGGACAACTCTCTTGTCATTTATGTGTATATTCACTCATAAATAGTACATCGTCAAACATTTGTCATAATTTGTCCAAAGTTGTCTCAATTGCATCAGAAACTACCTATTTGTTGTCACACCCCAAATGACTGGTGTCGTGGCCTTAAATTCTCCATGGAGCATGGGAAATAACTAAGCAAACATATAACGGTATAAGCAAGTGATAACTTGGCAGCAGAGGCCATGGTAGGAACCCTATGAGACCAAATGGGGAATGGATCAAAAGCTAATCTACCATGAGGAATTTCCAAGAGTGACATTATAACTTTATATGTTGACAATTGGGTCAGAGCTCTAGTACTCGGTAATTAAGAAGATGCGTACCCAGCGAGGTCCAAAGACTCAAACTTGGGTGACTGCAATTGTTTCGAAGTCGAGTCAAATCTCCACCCTGCCGGATAGTTGACTACTAGTTAGGCCTTCTAGACAAGGGATTTAGGAAGGAATGATGAAGGTTTTCAAGTCATATAGTACATGTTTAGGATTACTTTTAGTGAGCATTACACATATTGGCATAATTTGAGCGACACAAGATGAATAATGACTATGTATCTCCGGGGCTAGGGTTTACGACACTTGGGTTGTGCAGTAACTTTCTTGTACCTTAGAGTGACATCTTACGGAAGTGCAATTGTATGGGTAGATTTAACGGGATTTTTTTTCTCGAATATGCACAAGCATGTGTATCACATATTAAAGAAGAAAGGCAAGATGGCCCATCCATGTCCACGGTATCGCTATATTATGCTTAGAATGCTTTGCACTCCACATCTACCCTTACCCTTAGCATGAAAGTGGACTACTCGCTCTGAACCCACCTAGTCAACGCCCCAAAGAAGGGGTCTAGTTCTTCTTTTAATATACCGGCCTGCCTCCACACTTGACCCTCAGTAATCATCCTACTTATCACATGTTGTATCGAGGGTGTTGCTCCATCAAACACAATTGCATTTATGTGCTTCCATATTTCCCACATGGTCAAGGTGAGAATGGCTCATATGTCTCTTGGTTTGTGCCCAACACCAACCACGCTGACGCACCATTTGTCAAGTATGTTGTTTGTCGACAGTGCCCACCTTGGCATGCCTAGGGCTCTACAGATTTCCCACCAGACAGTTCTCGCAAAAACATAGTCCATGAGAATGTGGTTGATTGTCCATCTTGTTGAGCACAAAACAGGCATGTATCTGATGCGGTAGTCCTCTCCTGGCAAGTCTGTCGGATGTCTAACTTCTGGTCCTCAGGGCTATCCACGTGAAGAGGATACCCTTGGCCATGTGCAGCCTTTTCGTACTGGGAAGGTTTGGAAGGAAACAACCACTCCCAAATGCAAGCTTTCTGCTTGGCTCGTGTTGCATTGTAGAATCCTGATGACGGCGAATCTGGAAAATAGGATTTGCCCCATAGCCCGGTTTCACTTACAGCGACTAATGAGACACAGTGCCACCTTTGCAAGGATTGTCCCTTCTCAGAGGTATGGAAGGTGGTGAATGCCAGGACTGCTATGTGTCCCAGATGATGATGAAATGCCCTGATCAATCTGTCAACAATTTGTGGGAGGAATACCTGGCTATCCCTTGGGAGCAAAGTTTGAAGGTGCAAAACAGGAATTTGATCTAACCCTATGGAATGCCTGGAAAAATAGGAATCACCAGGTTTTCAATGGACAGAGAATGATTTATCAGGTGGTGGCGCACCTAGCCCTAGCAAATATCCGTGCAAAATTCTTGTAGTTACCTCCTTCACGAGTAGTCCACATGCCTCAACTATACTTCCCAAAATAGTCGCTTGTAAAAGCAGTTGTAAAACAACCATGTTCTTGTAATTGAAAGGCGACACTATTGCCAATTACTCGAAAAAACTACCATATCCAATAGACTTCTAGATAGTCTGACTAGGCGCTTGTAAAATTCAAGAACCAACATATCCATGGAATGTATCCGAAGAATTCCGAACAACAAGATAAAGGAAAGTATTTTGAATAAAGCAATCTATTTTGATTCTCCCAAAATAGACGTTACTCTAAAGTCTACTTATGATCATTTTCAGGTGGACTGAGCATAAGTCGAGCAGATCTCCGAAGTTGTGGCTTTCTGTTGTCAGTCTGGAAGTGCGACAAAAATCAGGATCACATATTAATTCATTACTTGAAACTTTGAGAGAAGAAAAAGGAAACCACACGACTATGTCATAAAAATGCTGATGAGGAACATGAAAATATAATCATATGTCAAATCTGTTTGGCTACTTCTAGATACTTCTGTTGTGGCCTAGTATTTCTTTTCTTTTCTTTATCCTACCTACTGTTTTCTAGAGTCTTCTAGTTGTGAGTAACTATGAGTAGAATGGTGAACCTTAAATAATGTTTCTAGAGTATTCAGTTATAAGTAGAAGTATGTGAAGGCTTCCCAAAGCCCTAAAAATAGAGGTCCTCACCTCTACTTTGTACCCAGACTATGTACCCCTACCTATAATAGAACTTGTTGTTCTTATCTAAGATCTTGGAGTAGATCTTGTGCCCTAGGAGTTCTGGATTGAACTCTTGCTGCCCTATCAGCCTACATTCGCCTCTAGAGCGTTATCTAGCGCAGCACGTTGAAGTTGTTTCTTCAACACTTGTGATGTACACATTGTAGCAGCAAGGTGGAGTTGCCCCTCCACGACCTTTGTGCTGCTTCAGGTGGTATCAGAGCCTCGTTGACCCATAATCGTTCTTGCTGTCCTCTTCGAGAGCAAGTTGCAGCAAGCAATGGAGCAATTGGAGAAGAGGATGGATGCTGCTGAACAACAAATCAAAGAGCTGCGTGAAGATCTTAACAGGAGATTTGACCAGCTGGTTGAGATGATAAGAAAGGGTGTCCTCCCTGCTACCAATGAAGTAGATTCATCTAAAGAAGAGGAAGATGTTCATCAAGGAAGGAGAGGTAATCTTGGAGCAAGACCGCCACAACAACATGTTGTTCAACGTGCTTCAAGAAGGCCAATTTATGTTGAAGCTTCTGAAGGTGAAGAATATGATGATGCCCTTGAAGAACCAAATCTCTACGCATATCGGAGAGCACCCAACCCTACATATGCAAGAGATACATACAAGGTGAAAGCTGAGATCCCAAGTTTTAATGGAAATGTTGACATTGAAGGGTGCCTGGATTGGTTATATGAAGTGGAGACTTTCTTTGAGGTCATGGAGGTTCCGGAAGATCGTAGAGTTCCTTTGGTTGCATACAAGCTGAAAGGAGGAGCCGGTGCATGGTGGCATCGCGTTCAAGAGGAGCGCAGGCTGAGAGGAGAACCTCGTGTTAGAACTTGGCGACAAATGAAAGGCCTCTTAAAAGGGAGATTTTTGCCCGCTGATTATGACCAGATCCTATTTATCCAATTTCAAAATTGTGCTCAAGGAAATAGGACTGTTTCAGATTACACGGAGGAGTTTCCAAGGCTACAAGTGAGGTGCAACCTTGCTGAAACTGAAGAGCAACAAGTTGAAAGGTACATCAATGGTCTCAATGATGCTATTCAAGATCGATTGATGATGCAACAAATCTGGTCCATTGATCAAGCACAAGCTCTAGCCTTAAAGGCCGAGAGGTTTGTGAGGATGAGAAAGACAACTAAGGCTCCATATCCTCCATATCCTCATAACGAAGGCTCATCTAGGAGCCAACCTAATAGTGGAAGAAAAGGCCACTCCACCAAAGACAAAACAGCCCATCCCGAAACAAACTAGAAGCAAGGGTAAGGCAAATGAAGGCCCAAAGTGCTATAAATGTGGTAAAGAGGGACACATATCCAGCGGTTGCCCACTAAGGAAATTTGTTAACACGACTATCCATGATGGTGAAAGCGATGAGGAAGAATATGAATCTGAAGATGTAGACGGACAAGAGGTTTGTCAAGAAGAAGGTGAAGAGGTGGTATGTGTGATTCAGCGTGTCCTATGTTCCACACCACAACTCGATGATACACAACGGAAGAAAATATTTGAGAGCAAATGCACGGTGAATGGTAAGGTATGCAAACTAGTGATTGATAGTTGCAGCTGCGAGAATCTTATCTCCCAGAAGTTGGTGGACCATTTAAAGCTTGAAACCCATGATCATCCAAATCCCTACACTATTGGATGGATCAAGAAAGGAGTGAATATGAGGATCACCAAACAATGCAACCTGCCACTTTCTTTGGGTAAGCATTATCGCTCAAATGTGTTGTGTGATGTGGTTGACATGGATGCCAGCCATGTTCTTCTTGGGAGGCCTTGGCAATTTGATGTGGATACTACACACAAGGGCAAGAAAAATTCTTACTCTTTCATTTGGAACAAGAGAAGGATCACTATCTTACCAAACAAAACCGAAGGTAATACCTCTAAGGAGGAGGGGAAAACTATGTTAACTATCTCCCATACCTCTCATGAGTTTATGGAAGACTTGAAGGAGGCAGATTTGTGTGTTGCACTTGTTGTAAAGGGAGAAGAGCACCTGACTGTTGAAATTCCAGCAAAGGTACGTGGTTTATTGGCAGAATTTCAGAACATACTTGGGGAGCCACATGGCTTGCCACCGATGAGAGGAATTCAACATAGAATTGACTTAATTCCGGGAGCAAGCCTTCCTAATCTTCCACACTATTGAATGAGCCAAGGAGCATGATATATTGAAGGAGAAAGTGGAGGAATTGTTGCAAAAGGGGCACATTCGAGAAAGTATTAGCCCATGTGCTGTACCAGCCCTACTCGCGCCAAAGAAAGATGGATCTTGGCGCATGTGTACGGACAGTAGAGCCGTTAACAAGATTCCCTATTCCCCGTCTGGATGATATGTTGGATCAGCTTAGTGGAGCAAGAGTGTTCACAAAGCTAGATTTAAGAAGTGGATATCATCAAATCCGTATAAGACCCGGGGATGAATGGAAGACCGCCTTCAAGACAAAGGAAGGGTTGTTTGAATGGCTAGTCATGCCATTTGGACTCTCAAATGCACCAAGTACCTTTATGCACTTAATGAATCAAGTCCTTAGACCCTTCTTATCCCACTTTGTTGTGGTCTATTTCAATGACATCTTGATCTATAGCAAGGATGAGGATGAACACTTTGATCACATTCGGAAGGTGCTAGAAGTACTAAGGGAAAATGAGCTCTACGTCAACTTGAAGAAATGTGTTTTCCTGCAAACACAACTTCTTTTCCTAGGATTCGTCATAACATGTGACGGCATTCGTGTTGATGATTCTAAGGTTGAAGCAATCCGAGAATGGCCAACTCCTAAGACCATTTCTGAGGTAAGAAGCTTTCATGGACTTGCAACTTTCTATAGGCGATTTGTGAAGAATTTCAGCACTATCATGGCACCAATTACCGAGTGTTTGAAGAAAGGAAGGTTCCAATGGACAGAAGCAGCTGAAGCTAGTTTCAATGAGATTAAACAAAAGCTATCACAAGCTCCTGTCTTGGTACTACCTGATTTCAACAAGACTTTTGAGTTGGAGTGTGATGCAAGTGGAGTAGGCATTGGAGTTGTCCTATCTCAAGAAAGGAAGCCCATTGCTTTCTTTAGTGAGAAGTTAAGTGAAGCTAGACAGAAATGGAGTACCTATCACCAAGAATTATACGCCGTTTTCAGAGTATTGAAAACTTGGGAAGTCTATTTGCTGCCTAAAGAGTTCATTGTTTATAGCGACCATCAATCCTTGAAGAATTTTAGAAATCAAAAGCATGTTGACCGCATGCTAGCAAGATGGGCAGCATATCTGGAGAGGTTTAACTATCTCATCGTGCATAAATCTGGAATAACTAACAAGGTGGCCGATGCTTTGAGTCGTCGTGCATGCCTCTTGACTTCTTTTGAAGCTGAACTTCCGGGCATGGACCAAATAAAGGAGTTGTATGAGGGTGATGAAGACTTTGGCCATGTTTGGGTAAAGCACGCAAGGGGCCAACCATTAGGTGATGACTATTTGATGCAAGATGGATATCTCTTCAAAAATGGTCGTTTGTGCATTCCAAGAAGTTCTCTACGTGACAAGCTGGTTAGAGAGCTCCATTCAAGTGATCTTAGTGGCCATGTTGGACGGGACAAGACTGTCTCTAGCCTGGAAGCTCGCTACTTTTGGCCACAACTAAAGAGAGATGCTGGAAAGTTTGTTCAGCGATGCCCTATATGTCAAACCTACAAAGGCCAAGTCCAGAACACAGGGTTATACATGCCTTTGCATGTTCCTGTCGCTCCATGGGAGGACATCTCTATGGACTTCATCTTGGGCTTGCCAAGAACAAGACGAGGGAGTGATGTTGTGTTTGTGGTCATGGACAGATTCTCTAAGATGGCTCATTTCATTCCATGCCGCAAGACAATGGATGCTCATCATGTGGCAAACCTATTCTTTCGAGAAGTGGTCAGACTTCATGGAGTTCCAAGGTCCATCATCTCAGATCGTGATAGCAAGTTTCTTGCTGCATTTTGGCTCACTTTGTGGAAGCAATTCAACACTGAATTGAAATTTTCTAGCACTGCTCATGCACAAACAGATGGACAAACGGAAGTGGTGAACAAGTTTTTGGGTAATCTGATCCGTTGCATTTGTGGAGAAAGAAAGGGGCAATGGGATTTGGCTTTATCTCTTGCAGAGTTCTCCTACAATAACTCCAAGCATAGATCCACAGGAAGGAGCCCTTTTTCCATTGTCTACACTAAAGTTCCATCACATGTGGTGGACCTGGTGAAGCTGCCATCAAGGGGAAACTCAAAATCAGCATTGTCCTTTGCTGATAATTACACCGAGTTATTTGAAGAGATTCGCGGCGCTTTGGAAACACAAAATCAGAAATATAAACAACTTGTTGATTGCAAAAGGAGGCCAAAATCATTCCAAGCCGGTGATAAGGTGATGGTCTACCTCCGAAAGAGAGGCTGCCTTTAGGTATTAAAGGGAAACTTAGGCAGCAAAGCTATGGACCCTTCTCTATCATGAGGAAGATAAATGATAATGCTTATGTGATAGATCTTCCAAGCGATATGGGTATCTCCAACACTTTCAATGTTGCGGACTTGACTCTCTACCATCCAGAAGAAGCGCTCTATGAAGATAACTCGAGGGCGAGTTCCAAACAACCAGGGGAGAATGATGAGGAACATGAAAATATAATCATATGTCAAATCTGTTTGGCTACTTCTAGATACTTCTGTTGTGGTCTAGTATTTCTTTTCTTTTCTTTATCCTACCTACTGTTTTCTAGAGTATTCTAGTTGTGAGTAACTATGAGTAGAATGGTGAACCTTAAATTATGTTTCTAGAGTATTCCAGCTATAAGTAGAAGTATGTGAAGGCTTCCCAAAGCCCTATAAATAGAGGTCCTCACCTCTACTTTGTACCCAGACTATGTACCCCTACCTATAATAGAACTTGTTGTTCTTATCTAAGATCTTGGAGTAGATCTTGTGCCGTAGGAGTTCTGGATTGAACTCTTGCTGCCCTATCAGCCTACATTCGCCTCTAGAGCGTTATCTAGCGCAGCACGTTGAAGCTGTTCCTTCAACACTTGTTCTGTACACATTGTAGCAGCAAGGTGGAGTTGCTCCTCCACAACCTTTGTGCTGCTTCAAATGCAGATTGATTAGAAGCAGACATGTAATATGTTTTAGAATTCCATCAGAAACACAACTCTAGTTTTTGATTCGTCTAAAAAAATTCTACTTGCCCTACTTGCCTAGTCAAAGTGTGCCGAAAGATGCAAAGCACCATGAGTTTAATATGTTTACTAGGATACTAGAGAGATCATCTGTTGGATCACTAAACAACAAACTGTGATGAAAGCGAGCGTGAAGGCTTCGTTGGGCCTGGCTGGACGCTATTTTGCACCATCCAGATCAGCACACATATAGTTGCATGATATTTATTTGAGGCAGCTCAAAGCATGACATGGCTCATGCCAGTCCTCCCTCCATAGATCACTTTCTTGAGGTATATATAACAACGATCCACGCTTGCACCAAAGGCAGCAAGTGAAAACATCATTAAGCAGATACTTGATGCTAACATTTCTTTACTGCTCTACCGACAACCACATATATAAATTTATAAACCACATATCTACATCTACTAACAAATAGTGCAGGCTGAAAAAAAATGCATAGGAAATTCTTACCGAAGCAGTACGAGACTCGGCATTTTGTACATTACTTGATTTCCTTTTCCTCTTCACAATATTCAGTGTTTCCACAGGCAGCTCCTTCGACGGCTTCCCTTCTTCCTCCACCAACTTCATCTTCTTAGAACCATTTTTGCGTCCATTCTTCTCCTTCTGAACCTGTTTGCACATGTGTATGTAACATGTGCTTACTCTGCTTTAGGCACACGACATCATATTTAACTAGAGAGGGGAAACCGAAATGATTTTACCTTTTGCGGATGCGTAGTGGAATCGCGCACACGAGATTTCAGCGCAGGCTCACCCGTGGTGATCGCCACCACCTTCTCCTTCCCCTTCTCCAAAAAAAATATATTATATTTAGCAAAAAATCTTTTTGTTTTAGTTTGAAATGCATCTCCTCTTTTGTACATTCTTAAATCCTAAATGGGCTACTTACTGAGACAAGGTATGTTAAATACTCCATAAGTGTCTGTACTTTTAAATATTGATACCAGTGACCCCCAGATTAATTGCTGATAAATATACGCCATGCTCCTAAATACTTTTAGTTTTCACATCCTTGATGTTAACATTTCTTTACAGTTTCAAAATATTAGGAAAGGGTTGTAATATGAAGATATTATGTAAGAGAAAAAAATACAACGTAGAAAAAAATAGTTCTATTTAGCCAAAAATGTGCTTTAGTTTTAGTTTGAAATGCATCTCTCTTCTTTAGTACTTTTCTTTGTTCCAATGAACAAGGTCCGCCCGCAATCCAAAATTCAACTTTGACATGAATGCCCCTCTATATTTAACAAATATATACAGCAACTTTCATTTATTCAGAACTAACGTGATTTAAAATGCGATATTGTAGTCTTCGGACATGTTGCAGGAAGCATCAATATAAGCTAGACACATTGGTACAAGATATACACTACTGTTCTAGCATATTGATAGACTCTTATGTGGTACAAGATACATCTACCGACAACCACATATATAAAGTTAAAAGACAGAACTCTACTAAAAAATAGTGCAGGCCGGGGGAAACATAAAGGCATAGGAAATTCTCGCCGAAGTAGTGCGAGACTCGGCATTTTGGACATAAGTTGATTGCCTTTTCCTCTTCACAGTATTCAGTGTTTCCACAGGCAGCTCCTTCGACGGCTTCCCTTCTTCCTCCACCACTGAGTGATGCATAGTGGAATCGCGCGCACCAGGCATCAGCGCAGGTCTACCTATGGTGATCGCCACCACCTTCCCCTTCCCCTTCTCCAAAAAATAATTCTTTTTAGCCAAAAAAAATCTTTTTGTTTTAGTTTGAAATGCATGTTTTCTTTAGTAGTCTTAAATCCTGACTCGGCTACTTACTGAGACAAGGTATGTTAAGTACTCCATAGGTGTTTGTACTTATAAATATTGATACCAGTAACCACCAGATGAATTGCTGATGAATACATGCCATGCTTCTAAATACTTGTTGTTTCAGACATGTTGTACAAAGCATCAACATCAGTTAGGCACATTGGTACAAGACATAATATATTACCGAAAATTCAATGTGGCTCGTACTATCATACGGTATCATTATCTGAGCCATTGGTGCCCCTCAGGATATATGCCCGCAGCCATATTGAGCATTGTATTGCTTTTGGTGGCAACAATATTGAACACTGGCACTGTTGCTTGTCCAGTGTCCATGAATGCAGGGACCGGGAATGGTCTTGTACGGTCTTGTTGCCCCGCATTTTTCCTGGACCGGAGTCCACGCACAACCGATCTGCTGCTTTTTGCTGTTTTCCGTCTGCTGCTAGAACTGTGAGGTCAAGGGGGGCATTGGTGCCGGTTTTTTACAGTCAGAAGAAATATTGTGGTTGTCCGTTGGCTTTGCGGCAGCCCTTGCTTAGCCAGCTCTTGATACTACCTAGCAGAGTATGATATTTATGTTGTGTAGACTGAGATTGTTTTCTACAAAAATGGATGCTCGCTATTTATCTGTGTTTCTGCACAGAGTTCTAGTAGGTGCAAATTATCCTCGACCCCACATTCTAGCAGTAGACTTTTGACAGCACACCGAAAACAGCTAAAACCACAACAACGACATGGATTCAGTTCAGAATTTTCAGGGCAACATCATTTACCTTCAGTTCGGAATTCTTTTCTCGTGCCATCACAGCGATTCAGTTCAGAATTCTTTTCTGGCGCCATCACAGTGATTCAGTTCAGAATTTGTACGGGTGAATTTTCCAAAGAAAAAAAGTATCCCTTCACTCGCAATGCACTCTAGGATTTTCTTGGCAGCCAAAAATGCCAATGGCAGCCATGTGGTGACACCTTTCGCAGCAGCACAGTATGCAAATCTAGCAATAACACCTTTTCAGTTTTCTACTTGTCAAATCGAAGCCTAATGTCAGCTAAAACACAACCAATGCCTCTTAATCCAGCCGGGCACTCGCGAATCTGGTTTCACTGCAGATTCCCCGGACTCCGCCCGGCCGCGTCGTCCAGTCCGCCGCTCCTGTAATGAGCAGTCACTGACGATTCCCGCAGGCCCGTCGCTCCCCTGCTCCCAATCTCGCTTCTCTCGTTTACATCGCAGGCCGCCGCCCCTACCCCCTCCGGGGATATTGGCAACCCGCGCCAAAAAATCACGGGATCGGACGAGAAAGAGAACACGCCGCTGGCTAGCACACACGGCACCGCAGACCGGTCGCGGTAAAGAAAGATAGGGGGATCCAAGGCCTCACCTGAACACCGGAACGACAGGAAAATCGGCATTGCCGCCGTCGCCCTCTCGGTTTCCACCTCCATTTTGGCCTCTCTGTCACACTCGACCCACCCAAACCCAGCGGCACAGCGCTCCTCGCAGATGCAGAGATCCTCGCAGATGGGGGTCATTCGGGAAAAAATTATTCTGGACCATGGTCCAAGTGCGATGCACATCCTGCACTCTACCACCGGTCCATCCGCATTCCATTCCATTTCGTTAGAGCGTCTCGTCGCGCCTCCAATAAACCCTCCCACACGATTTTACCGCGCCGGCGTCAATAAAATCAGCTCAGTCGCGTCTTCAGTAGCCCGTTTTTCGTCGGTTTGGACCGAAACTGACAGCGGCGAACCCTGGCCGAACCCGACACGCTGGGGGCATCCGGGGACGCCGGGGCGAACGGGCGGCGCGGCGACGCCTCCCCTCCTACCACGCGTACACACGACGTGGGCTACAAAGACCCGCCGCTCTCCCTCGCCGCTGGCCATACCATCCCGAGCCCAAACTAGCCGCCGCCGAGCTCTGCTCTCCCCCAGTACGCCGCCGAGCTCTACTCTCTCACATCCGCGCTGCCGAGCTCTCCCCTTCCTTTTTTCCCTCTCCAACGATGGCCGAGCGCTTCCCCGGCGACGCTGCGGCAGCCAACGGCTTCGGCCGCCGCTCGCTCCAGTCGTCGGAGGCGTGGCTCCTGTTCGAGGCAACGACGTCAGCGACTTCGCGGCGCTCAGCGACTTCTTCGCCACGTAGATGTATTTTTTTTAATAATTTATGTAAACGCCGAACATGTTTAATATGAATGTCAAGTTAGCCGAATTTATGTCGAATTCATACGTTTTTAAAAAAATGCGCGTCTAGGGCGACTCTGGGGCGAGCGTGTTCCCAGCCACTCGCCCCCACGCGCCAATCTACCGCCGGCTCGCCCCCAGGGGGCTCTTTTTCGGCGCCCTGGGGGGCGAACGGCTGGAGATGCTCTTAGCTACAATGTCCCACGAGGCTGCACCTACGATGTACAGGCACCATGATGGAGGAATACTGGAATATTGAATTGTTGGAGTTGTGTCGAATATAGTGTATAAGGTAGGTTATAGTTGGACTTGTAGTAAAATTGTGTTTAAATAGGATATGAAGTCATGTCTTAATAGGACACTTGTATCCTAGGCCTCTCATATATAGCGGGGCTAGACACACGATGTAACCTATGCCAGCATAATAGCACAGACACGCAAGGAGGAGCCGGCGACGTGTGCCGGTGCCCGGATGGCCGGTGTGCGGTATTGTGACGATGTCACGAGGAGGAGCGCCCGTAGTCAAGCCCTGAAGCCATATCAGTGAACCTCGTTAACAAATCTCGGTGTCGTGCTCGTGTGATTGCTTGGTCTTCGAATGATTAATGGTATATCTCGAATTTATTTTAACAAGTGATATCATGAGCAAGGTTCGAAGAAGCCGTGGAAGTGATCTTGAGGAGTAAAATCCGGCTTGATCGATTGTTCGCTGAAAGAATGTCGCCAACGGAGTGGCATATGCGGATGAGAAATCGATTTGCAAGCGGACAAGTACAAGAAGCAATTTGGAAGCGAATCACATGACAACAGCAGTGTACAGCGTGTGGCCGGTTTCGACGAGATCGAAAGGCTGCGGCGGCGGCGTGTCACGTAAGCAGAAGCATGTGAAATTCTCGGCGAATCGTGCGGCAGTAGGAGCCGATGAGAGTTCGGTCACAGGATGTCAAGACGGCTTGTGGGCATCAGCTTAGGACGTGGCAGCCTGGCCCAAGTGAGGACTGGCGGTGCGTGCTTGGTGGGCTAGGCCCTTGGGCAGCCGTGGGACTGGATGACCGAGGTGGGTCGGCTGGTGTGCACGTACGGGAAGTTGGGAGCTCCTAACCGGCGCTCTCAGCGCCGGTTTCTCGTATCGGCACCCGAAGCCGATCCGACTGGGCCGGCCCAGCAACAATCTACAGGGGCGCGAAAAAAGCAAAAAAAAAAACACCCTAAATTCGTTCTCAGCAAGTATCGAACTCTGCGTTAGAACAGCGAACAAGAATGCTAACCACCTGAGCTCCTTTGCGCTACTGACCAAATACAGGCAAAGGACTTTAAGTACACTACTGTAGCGCTTTGATTTTTAATTTTTTCAAAACATTTGGGAAAAAGTTCATAAATTATAGAACAGTTCATTTGTTTTGAAACAAATTAATTGATTTTGAAAAAACGTTCACCATTTTGAGAAGAAATTCTATAGATTTTGAAATAGGTTCATCATTTGAAAAAACAGTTCACGAATCTGGAGAAAAAGTTCACAGATTTGAAAAACGTTCATCAAAATTCAAAAAAGGTTCATCGATTTTGAAAAAAGTTCATTAATTTTTTTTAAAAAGTTCATCGATTTTGAAAAAAAATTCATCGACATTGAAAAAAGTTCATCGAAATTCGAAAATAGTTCATCAAATTTGAAAAATAGTTCATCGAATTTAAAAAAAGTTCATCAAAATTTTAAAAAAGTTTATGAATTTCAAAAAAAAGTTCACAATTTGAACAAAACGTTCATGTACTTGCGAACCAATTCATCGGACAAGACAAAGAAGAAAAGAGAACAAAAAAATGGGAGGAGAACGAATAATAGATGGAAATATTAAAAGGTAACTAGATCCCTCCCGGCGGCCGCGTGGTTACAGTGGCGTTCTTTGACGGGAGAGGTACTTGGTTCGAATCCTAGCAGCGCTTTTTTTTGTGGATTAAGACACAAACGAAGACACGTTAGATGGGCCGGCCCAGCCTGACACGGGGGTGTGCGCCCGTTTGCGCCCATGCCTGTAACGGGTGCCGTTTAGGGAATGCCCGGGAAGTTGGACCGGTGCAGGGGCTGCTGTACGCACGTTGTTGCGGTGGACCGAAGATTTATTTGAGAAAAAAGGGCAATCTGCAACACTATAGTAATTGAGGTTAGCATGGACAGCAATTGGATTCAGAAAAGGAGTACGGTGTTTTACCAGGAGTTTAGCATATTGGCGACGTGCATATATGGTTCAGAGGAGCCTGGAAATGCATCGTGAAGATCATGCATACATATGGCATCCAAGACATGCACAGATGTGCGCGTGGTCATGGTGTTGGGTGGAGCATGGTTGTAGTCGGATATGTTCGGCTGGATCAGGCAAGATAGTCTGACGAATCGATGCAAGTCGGTTGGTACAGAAGACGGTGGTGGGATCAGCGACGACGACATAGGAGCGTGATGCTGATGGTGACCGACTTCTAGGCATGGAAACACGTGGCGCAGGCTCGAGTGCTTGTGTGGCTTCGACAAGGCTATGGCGCGGGGTTGATTCAAGACGGTGCACATGAGAGCTTGAAGTCGACAGGGCGCGATGGTGGACTGATATCTACCATGGAGTCATGTTGAAGGATGGAACTGGATTGAGGGGCTACGGTGTAAGGATCCAGAGAATCGAAGCCTATTCGACGGATGGAGAAAAGCGAGTGACACGTAATTCGGACTGGAGCCTAGTGGTCTGATGGAAGCGTGAAACTCGTCATCGGTCGGCGATGATCGGTGGTACTCTCTAGTGGATGTTGAGTGGTGTGGGTTCGCGACCCTTGAGACTCGACCGGGACAGTGGAGTCTCGACGCGGTAATAGCGGCGAGGCGTGCGAAACGCGCGGGACAAGGAGACGGGCCAGGGCTCTGGTGGTCATACATGTGGTGAGACAACTACGAATTTGACTCGGGATGTCTACAAGCGACGGTGAAATTTTTTCAAGTTTCAGACAAGCGGTCAAGAAAGGAGCGGTGATATTGAGTTCAGGTAACTCTTTTGTGTGACACCCAATACGTGAGTTGTTCACTTTCACGCGGGTCAGTTATCAATGTGTGATGACGTTGGACGGATACTCTGAAAGTTGAGACCACAAACTAGAGTAACAAGAAACTTAATTTTACTCGAGTGTTGACTATGGTCAAGAAAAAAAGGGACTACAAGTTGTAGGTGGAGTCATATGGAGTCTTTGAAGTAGCAGCGGTGCTCATGGGATAAGCTCAAATCCAATGTACATGGAAGTTTGACGCATTGAGGAATTCCAGGTGGTGGAGAATATTCGTCAAGGTGGAATTTGTTGGAGTTGTGTCGAATATAATGTACAAGATAGGTTACAGTTGGACTTGTAGTAGTATTATGTTTAGATAGGATATGGAGTCGTGTCCTAATAGAACACGTGTATCTTAGCCTTTCAAGTGGGGCTAGACACACGATGTAACCTATGCTAGCATAATAGCACAGACACACAAGGAGGAGCTGACGACGTGTGCCGGTGCCCGGTGGCTGGTGTGCGGTATTGTGACGTGTCACGGGGAAGAGCGCCCGTAGTCAGGCCTCAGGATATCGCCATATCGGTGAATCTTGTTAACAAATCTTGATGTCGTGCTCGTGTAATTGCTTGGTCTTCGAATGATCAATGATATGTCTCAGATTTATTCTAACATGAATATTGGGAGCTCGCCCTGGCTGCATTTAATGCCCTCATCACCTACCGATCTAGCCATTTTTTTGTCAGAATGAGCCATATCGCTTCTTCCATACTTTTTATATAATGGCATATCTACCCATAACCACAAAGATAAACCATAAACCACGGCTCTAGTACTAAGACACGGTGTAGACCAGGAGAAAAAATTTAAAAGGCCTAGGGAATTCTTACCGAAGCAGTGTTGAGTGTTTCCAGATGCGGTTCCGTCGCCACCTTCATCTTCTTAGCACCATTTTTCCGTTTATTATTCTTCTCCTTCTGACCCTGTTCGCACATGTATATAAAACATGTGCTTACTCTACTTTAGAAACGCGGCACATATTTACCTAAAGAGGGGAAACAGAAATGATTTTACCTTTTGCGGATGTGCGGTGGAATCGCCCACATGAGACTTCAGCGTAGGCCCGCCCGTGGTGGTCGCTGCCACCTTCCCCTTTCCCTTCTCCTTCTTCCCAACGCCGCAGCCGTTCTTCCGTGAAGTAGCATGGGAAGCCGCTTCCACCCCATCCTTCTTCCCTGCCCCATCAGACTTGTCACCAACTGGAACCGGCATCTCGTCCTCCCCGTATTGTGTAACCTTGCGGTTCGTCACCAACACCTTTTGCCGATGCGCAGCGTCGGGATCGCGCACACAAGACTTCCCATCTGTGGTGATCGCCGCCACCTTCCCCTTCCCCTTCCGCTTGTCCTTGCTCCCAACGTTGTTGCCCTTCCCCCCCGAAGCAGCATGAGCGGCCGCTTCCTCCCCATCCTTCTTCCCTGCCCCATCAGACTTGTTACGAACTCGAGCCGGCACCGCATCCAGCCCGCCTTCCGGCACGACCACTATCTGGTGGCCATTCACAAAGCGCACACAACTCAAGTACTTGCGGTACTCCTCATCTATGTCCTCCAATTTATCATACCAAGGGATTTCCTCGGGGGAGTTCTTCTCCTCCACCAGGCGGTCGCTTCCTTCCGGGGCCGGGGAGTGGACGGGGTAGCTTTGGGCTTCGCCAGCGCCAGACGCATCGTGCTTGCTGGTGACGGGAGGGGGAGGGGAGCCGCCCCGGGCAGGGATTCCCTGGGCGCCCATCTCAGCGGCGATGGAGTTGGCGCCGGAGCTTGGAGCGCGTGGCCGTGGTGGCATGGTTGGGGCTTTGTGTGTGGGTTGGTAGCGAAGGGAAACGAACGAAGAGGCGCCTCGTCCAGATCAGGAGTTTTCTGTTGAACGCCTCACTTTTGACTGCCGAGTATTCTGCGAGACGCCAGATGGGGTGCTTGAGTGGACGGTCGGGATGGAAAAGTTCCACTTCGGGAAACTATCCAACAACGCCTGATCGGTTGGTGACGATGTGGTTTTAGCGATGGAAGAGTACTAGATTTAATGAAGGGGCCCCACCCAATTTATTTGCATATATTGAGCACTTTTAATTCTTAAATTACAATTGGTTTTTATGTAAGGCTAACATTGGCAGTGTATCCAATAAAAGACTCGTGCTATAATTGTGGAAATCATTTTGAAATAAATGCAGCAAATAAAAATTAGTAATCTACTGGTGTAAAACCAAATAACTTAGGATTCTTAGCTGGAAATGCATTCAATGCTAGCCCATTTTTAGCTGGAAATTATAGGTGCCTTAGTTATTTCGAAATAAATGCATTGAATAAAAACAAATCTATGCTACAAAAACAAAAAAGGGTAGAATTCTTAGCTAGAAAACATCCGCTGTCAGCCCATTTTAGCTGTAAATCACAGGTGTGCTAATCTACTAGAGTAAACCAAATTACTTAGAATTCTTAGCTGGAAATCTTCCGGTGCCAGCCCATCTTTAGCTAGAAATCATAGTATTTCCATCAACCCCCACAACCATTTCCTTTAGATTTGTTCAAAATGTCCTGCAAAGAAAAAAAAGATTGTTCCGAACACAATAGTGCAAGAAAAGATGCTTAAGATTCTCATGAACTCTTGCTAAAAAGGATTCCTAAAATTTACTGTTTGAAAATGTCCTAGGAAAATACACAGGTTTTGACCTTGAGAAAGTTTTTTTGAATGAGTCAAAAGGGTCAAGATCTATACCCATTAAACAAGTACTAGTGGGTTAGTTCACGTAGTAATATTGGCTTTCTATAGGGTGAATGGATTAAAATTTTGTAGAAAGACACCTTGCTTTATTAGTACTAGCACATATGCCCGTGTGTTGCAACGGTAGAGATATTTATTTGCAAGAAGCAATGGGTGAGGTAATTGATACGTCCACCAAAAACGATCTCCATAGCGGTGCGAGAGAGAGAGGGAGAGAGAGAGAGGAGTTTTGGTTTTCTCACGGGTCATGTTTGTCTCGCGAGATCTTGATAGTGGTTGAGTTAGTCGGTGTGGCAACAACCGTCCAACTCATGCCTTTTTTTCCTCCGGGTCCGCCCCTATCTTGGAGTTGTGCCCGCCTCCTCATTTGGTAGCTATGCGGTGATCTTTGACGCACGGTTGCTTCAACTATTCTCGCTTACCATGGCGTAACCGGATGGATTATTAATTATAGCGCATAAATCCCATTTCATTAGGATTTATTCTCTTTTGATTATTTTAGCGCTCACGTGCCCACAATTTTTTTATTCGAACTAAACAAACATATTTTCTTTTATTGGCCCAAGAAAAAAATTGCTCCCTCAGACGACCCAGTAGGGAAGTGCGGCTGAGGCCAAATACTGCCTTGTGATGGAGCAATTTTTTTCTTGGGCCAACTGCGTGGGGGCTACTATATGACGCTAATTGCGTAAAATAGCACGTGGGATGCACATCAGTTTGTGTATGGGCCAACACACTTGTAGACTCCAAGACGACATGTGTGTGTAAGGCGCAAAAGAATTCAAAAAGTGATGAGCTGAAGGATCAAAATCATGCCCGAAAAGACCCGACAACGTGCTACTAGCCACTCAAAGAAACAAGTCCTGCCAACCAATGGCCAGGTCAAAAATTTAAGATCATACTCTAATGATAGATTGGAACCAATTTTTGTTTTTTTTGAACTGTAGAAAAAAATAACTTTCTGAATATTTTTGGAAACATTAATAATTTTGAAAATCCCAAAGATTTTTCTGAAATTCCTTATATTTTCAGAAATACATAATAAAATTTGGAACATTTCAAATTCACAATTTTATTGAAAACATGAACCTTTTATAATAACATGAACATTTTTTGAATTTGTGATTTTTTTAAAGGAAACATATTTTGAACATTCAAAACAATTTTTGAAAATATGTTTCTTTAAACTCAGACATTATTCTGAATTTGCGAACATTTCACTAAAACTGGAATATTTTTCGTATTTGGAATATTATTAAAATGCAATTTTTTTTGAAAATCTTGAACAACTTTGAAAAAGACAAAGAAAAAATGAAACGTTTTCTTAATATCTGAAGCAATTTTGGAAGAGAACAAAGATTTAATGTTCTGCACATTTTTCAAAACAGAATATATCCTAGACGCCCGACCATTTTTAAAAATTTTGATTTTTTTGAATGTTATGAACTTTTTTGAAAATTTTGAATTTTGAAAAAAAAAATTGAAAGGAAAAAAGACAAAAGAAACAGGAGAGAAAAATAAAAACAGAACACAGAACAAAAGAAAGAAAATGATTCAACCCAGCTTTGGTGCCCTGTGCGAATTTGCGACTATTTAGGCATGAGAACAAAGATTTAATGTTCTGAACAATTTTCAAAATGGAATATATTTTAAAAATCAGAATATTTTTAGAAAATTCGATTTTTTAAGATATTATGAACATTTTTTTATAATTTTTATTTTAAGGAAAAAGTAGAAAGAAAATAAACTTGAAAGAAAAAAGACAAAAAAACAGGAAAGAAAAAGAGAAAGAAACAGAAAAAGGAAAATTGAAACATAACACAAAACAGAAAAATGAAAGGCTTCAGCCCAGCTTGGGCGCCCTGTGCAATTTTGTGACTATTTATCGCCTGATGCGGTAAATTGAGTTTTCCAGTAGCGTGGGCATGAAAATAACTGGATTGGCTTTGTTGGGCCACATTGTGGGTGGCCCATGTACGAAACTCGGGTGTTGTTTCTTTTCTAATGACGAACGGATAAAACTTTAGTACCACCTCGAATATAAAAAATCTCTTCGATGGTGAGCGGATGAAAAATCAGAGAAACGCACCTCGCTTTATTAGTAGGTATAGATACATGATTGTGTAGGATGACAAAACTTTGAATCAAAAATAGAAAGAAAAGGCCACAGAGTATGGAATGAAACCGTGTGAAGCGACAACAAATCATGCTTGTAGTTTGTTTAGAATGGTGGGGCAAGCGAATCACCAAAAAAGAACTTGTTCTCAACATGCTTGACCATCCAAAAGGCCCATGTCTAATATGTTTTTTTAATGAAATGTACTACGTTTCATTCATTAATAGGAGGACCCGGCAGAGCCGGGAAATTACAAGGGAGTACAAGGTAGAGAAGAACAAAATAAAAGAGAAAATAGAAAATAGCGCTGAGGCAACAACAGGGCTAGCGCCAAAAAGAAATATAAAATGAAGGACCATCATTCTCTCCATTCCCTCCACGGTGGGGGGCTGCAAGAGAAACGTCACCATAGTAGACGGAGAGCTCCAATCAGCCGAGACCAAACCCAAGTTATCGATGTAGCCAAAGGGCAACGAGCACCAAGTCCAGACCCAGATGAAGGGCCACGCGCAACAAAGGCTACAACACAACAACAACACTGTCGGTCGAAGCGCATAAGGAGTGAGTCTACACTTTGATCGCTTCGCTGAGCACATCCACCATCGTGAACGCATAAGGGAAACTCAAGCACATTCATACCACACCATGAGACGACACCAACAGAGAAGAAGTAGAGCATCCACAATGATACATCTCCAATGTATCTATAATTTTTTATTGTTCCATGCTATTATATTATCTGTTTTGGATGTTTAATGGGCTTTATTATACACTTTTATATTATTTTTGGGACTAACCTACTAACCAAAGGCCTAGTGCAAATTGCTGTTTTTTTTGCCTATTTCAGTGTTTCGCAGAAAAGGAATATCAAACGGAATCCAAACGGAATGAAACCTTCGGGAGACTGATTTTTGGAACAAACGCAATCCATGAGACTTGGAGTGGACGTCAAGGAAGCATCAAGGAGGCCAGGAGGCAGGAAAGCGCGTCCCCACCCTCGTGGGCCTCTCGTGGCTCCCCTGACCGACTTCTTTCGCCTATATATACTCATATACCCGAAAACATCCGAGAGCACCACGAAACCGTATTTCCACCGCTGCAACCTTCTATACCCAAGAGATCCCATCTTGGGGCCTTTTCCGGAGCTCCGCCGGAGGGGGAATCGATCACAGAGGGCTTCTACATCAACACCTTAGCCTCTCGGATGATGTGTGAGTAGTTTACCACAGACCTTCGGGTCCATAGTTATTAGCTAGATGGCTTCTTCTCTCTCTTTGAATCTCAATACAAAGTTCTCCTCGATCTTCTTGGAGATCTATTCGATGTAATTATTTTTGCGGTGTGTTTGTCGGAATCCGATGAATTGTGGGTTTATGATCAAGATTATCTATGAACAATATTTGGTTCTTCTCTGAATTCTTTTATGTATGATTTGTTATCTTTGCAAGTCTCTTCGAATTATCAGTTTGGTTTGGCCTACTAGATTGATCTTTCTTGCAATGGGAGAAGTGCTTAGCTTTGGGTTCAAACTTGCGGTGTCCTTTCCCAGTGACAGCAGGGGCAGCAAGGCATGTATTGCATTGTTGCCATCGAGAATAAAAAGATGGGGTTTATATCATATTGCTTGAGTTTATCCCTCTACATCATGTCATCTTGCCTAATGCGTTACTCTGTTCTTATAAACTTAATACTCTAGATGCATGCTGGATAGCGGTCGATGTGTGCAGTAATAGTAGTAGCAGCAGAATCGTTTTGGTCTACTTGCCGCGGACGTGATGCCTATATACATGATCATGCCTAGATATTCTCATAATTATGCACTTTTCTATCAATTGCTCGACAGTAATTTGTTTACCCACCGTAATACTTATGCTATTTTGAGAGAATCCACTAGTGAAACCTATGGCCCCCGGGTCTATTTTCCATCATATAAGTTTCCAATCTATTTTACTTTGCAATCTTTACTTTCAATCTATATCATAAAAAATACCAAAAATAGTTATGTTATTATCTCTATCAGATCTCACTTTTGCAAGTGGCCGTGAAGGGATTGCCAACTCCTTTATCGCGTTGGTTGCAAGGTTCTTATTTGTTTGTGTAGGTGTGAGGAGACTTGCGTGTAGTCTCCTACTGGATTAATACCTTGGTTCTCAAAAACCGAGGAAAATATTTACGCTACTTTGCTGCATCACCCTTTCCTCTTCAAGGGAAAACCAACGCAGTGCTCAAGAGGTAGCAAGAAGGATTTCTGGCGCCGTTGCCGGGGAGATCTAAGCCAAGTCAAGTCAATACAAGACGTACACGGTACCCATCACAAACTCGTATCCCTCGCATTACACTATTTGCCATTTGCCTCTCGTTTTCCTCTCCCCCACTTACCCTTGCCGTTTTATTCGCCCTCTTTTTCCGTTCGCCTCTTTTTCACTCGCTTCTTGTGTGCTTGTGTGTTGGATTGTTAGTCACAATGGCTCAAGACAATACTAAATTGTGTGATTTTTCCAATACCAACAATAATGATTTTATTAGCACTCCGATTGCTCCCCTTACCGATGCTGAATGTTGTGAAATTAATACTGCCTTGCTGAATCTTGTAATGAAAGATCAATTTGCTGGCCTTCCTAGTGAAGATGCCGCTACCCATCTAAGCAACTTTGTTGATTTGTGTGACATGCAAAAAAAGGACGTGGATAATGATATTGTTAAATTGAAGCTATTTCCGTTTTCGCTTAGAGATCGTGCTAAAACTTGCTTTTCTTCTTTGCCTAAAAATAGTATTGATTCTGGGAATAAGTGCAAAGATGCTTTTATCTCTAAGTATTTTCCTCCCGCTAAGATCATCTCTCTTAGAAACGATATTATGAATTTTAAGCAACTAGATCATGAGCGTGTTACACAATCTTGGGAGAGGATGAAATTAATGATTCGTAATTGCCCTACTCATGGTTTGAATTTATGGATGATCATACGAAATTTTTATGCCGGATTGAATTTTAGTTCTTGAAATCTTTTAGATTCGGCCGCGGGAGGCACTTTTATGGAAATCACTTTAGGAGAAGCTACCAAACTCCTAGATAATATTATGGTTAATTATTCTCAATGGCACACCAGAAGATCTACTAGTAAAAAGGTTCATGCGATAGAAGAAATTAATGCTTTGAGTGGAAAGATGGATGAACTTATGAAGTTGTTTGCTAATAAGAGTGCTCATGTTGATCCTAATGATATTCCTTTGTCTACTTTGATTGAGAACAATAATGAATCTATGGATGTGAATTTCGTTGGTAGGAACAATTTTGGTAACAACGCGTATAGAGGAAACTTTAATCCTAGGCCGTATCCTAGTAATTCCTCTAATAATTATGGTAATTCCTACAACAATTCTTATGGAAATTATAATAAGATGCCCTCTGATTTTGAATCTAGTATTAAAGAATTTATTAGTTTGCAAAAGAGTTTCAATGCTTTGATTGAAGAAAAATTGTCTAAGATTGGTGAGTTGGCTAGGAATGTGGATAGAATTTCTCTTGATGTTGATTCTTTGAAACTTAGATCTATTCCACCTAAGCATGATATCAATGAGTCTCTCAAATCCATGAGAATTTCCATTGATGAGTGCAAAGAAATAACCGCTAGGATGCGTGCAAAAAAGATTGCTTTATGAAAGCATGTTCTTCTAGTTTTTGATGATAATAATGATGAAGATCTAAAAGTGATTGATGTGTCTCCTATTAAATCTTTGTTTTGCAATATGAATCTTGATAATGATGGGACTGGAGATGAGTCAACTTTAGTTAAAAGGCGTCCCAATTATTCGGAGTTTTTAGATCTTGATGCAAAAATTGGTAAAAGTGGGATTGAAGAGGTCAAAACTTTACATAGCAATGAACCCACTATTTTGGATTTCAAGGAATTTAATTATGATAACTGTTCTTTAATAGATTGTATTTCCTTGTTGCAATCCGTGTTAAATTCTCCTCATGCTTATAGTCAAAATAAAGCTTTTACCAAACATATCGTTGATGCTTTCATGCAATCTTATGAAGAAAAGCTTGAATTAAAAGTTTCTATCCCTAGAAAACTTTATGATGAGTGGGAACCTACTATTAAAATTAAGATTAAAGATCATGAATGATATGCTTTATGTGATTTGGTTGCTAGTGTTTCCACGATTCCAAAAACTTTGTGTGATGTGTTAGGTTTTCGTGAACTTGATGATTGTTCTTTAAACTTGCATCTTGCGGACTCCACCATTAAGAAACCTATGGGAAGGATTAATGATGTTCTTATTGTTGCAAATAGGAATTATGTGCCCGTAGATTTCATTGTTCTTGACATAGATTGCAATCCTACATGTCCTATTATTCTTGGTAGACCTTTCCTTAGAACAATTGGTGTAATTATTGATATGAAAGAAGGAAATATTAGATTCCAATTTCCGTTAAGGAAAGGCATGAAACACTTTCTTAGAAAGAAAACTAAATTACCTTATGAATATATTATGAGAGCCACTTATGGATTGCATACTAAAGATGACAATACCTAGATCTATTCTTGTTTTTATGCCTAGCTAGGGGCGTTAAACGATAGCGCTTGTTGGGAGGCAACCCAATTTTATTTTTGTTTCTTGCTTTTTGGTTCTTTTTAGTAATGAATAATTCATCTAGATTCTGTTTAGATGTGGTTTTATGCTTTTAATTAGTGTTTGTGCCAAGTAGAACCTTTGGGAAGACTTGGAGGAAGTTTTTGCGATCTTGCTGTAAAAAACTGAAACTTTAGCGCTCACGAGATTTGATGCCATTTTTTTACTGGAGAGTGAGATTAGGTTGATTCTTTTTGAAGATGATTAATAGACAAATTCCTCACTTCAAACAATTTATTTCAGAATTTTTGGGGTTACATAAGTATTCGAAACCTACATATTACTACAGACTGTTCTGTTTTTGACAGATTCTGTTTTTTCGTGTGTTGTTTGCTTATTTTGACGAATCTATGGCTAGTATCGGGGGGTATGAACCATAGTGAAGTTGGAATACATTAGGTTTAACACCAATATAAATAAATAGTGAGTTAATTACAGTACCTTAAGTGGTGGTTTGTTTTCTTATACTAACGGAGCTCATGAGATTTTCTGTTGAGTTTTGTGTTGTGAAGTTTTCAAGTTTTGGGTAAAGATTTGATGGATTATGGAATAAGGAGTGGCAAGAGCCTAAGATTGGGTATGCCCGGGACACCCCAAGGTAAAATTTAAGGACAACCAAAAGCCTAAGCTTGGGGATGCCCCGGAAGGCATCCCCTCTTTCGTCTTCGTCCATCGGTAACTTTACTTGATGCTATATTTTTATTCACCACATGATATGTGTTTTGCTTGGAGCGTCTTTTATGATTTGAGTCTTTGCTTTCTAGTTTAACACAATCATACTTGCTGTACACACCTTTTGGGAGAGACACACATGAATCGTAATTTATTAGAATACTCTATGTGCTTCACTTATATCTTTTGAGCTAGATAATTTTGCTCTAGTGCTTCACTTATATCTTTTAGAGCAAGGTGGTGGTTTTATTTTATAGAAATTATTGATCTCTCATGCTTCACTTATATTATTTTGAGGATCCTTTAGAACAACATGGTAGTTTGTTTTGGCTATAAAATTAGTCCTAATATGATAGGCATCCAAGATTGGTATAATAAAAACTTTCATAAAAGTGCATTGAATACTATGAGAAGTTTGATACTTGATGATTGTTTTGAGATATGAAGATGGTAATATTAGACTTGTTCTAGTTGAGTAGTTGTGAATTTGAGAAATATTTGTGTTGAAGTTTGCAAGTCCCGTAGCATGCACGTATGGTAACCGTTGTGTAACAAATTTGAAACATGAGGTGTTCTTTGATTGTCATCCTTATGAGTGGCGGTCGGGGACGAGCGATGGTCTTTTCCTACCAATCTATCCCCCTAGGATCATGCACGTAATGCTTGGTTTTTGATGACTTGTAGATTTTTGCAATAAGTATGTGAGTTCTTTATGACTACTTTTGAGTCCATGGATTATACACACTCTCACCTTTCCATCATTGCTAGCCTCTTCGGTACCGTGCATTGCCCTTTCTCACATTGAGAGTTGGTGCAAACTTCGCCGGTGCATCCAAACCTCGTGATATGATACGCTCTATCACACATAAACCTTCTTATATCTTTCTCAAAACAGCCACCATACCTACCTATTATGGCATTTCCATAGCCATTCCGAGATATACTGCCATGCAACTTTCTACCGTTTCATTTATTATGACACGCTTCATCATTATCATATTGCCTTGCATGATCATGTAGTTGATATCATATTTGTGGCAAAGCCACCATGCACAATTTATCATACATGTCACTCTTGATTCATTGCTCATCCCGGTACACCGTCGGAGGCATTCATATAGAGTCATATTTTGTTCTAGTATCGAGTTGTAATCATTGAGGTGTGGAAAGGTCTCAGGGACATAGCGATAGTATGGCTAACCAAGCTTTTCAACCTCATTTTTCGGGCCAACAAGATGCCAAAAGAATGGAGACGGAGTATATTAGTACCAATCTTCAAGAACAAGGGGGGTGTTCAAAGTTGTACTAATTACCATGGAATTAAGATGATGAGCCATACAATAAAGCTATCGGAGAGAGTCATTGAGCATCGCTTAATAAGAATGACAAGCGTGACCAAAAATCAGTTTGGTTTCATGCCTGGGAGGTTGACCATGGAAGCCATTTTCTTGGTACGACAACTTATGGAGAGATATAGGGAGCAAAAGAAGGACTTGCATATGGTGTTCATTGACTTGGGGAAGGCCTATGATAAGATACCACGAAATGTCATGTGGTGGGCCTTGGAGAAACACAAAGTCCTAGCAAAGTACATTACCCTCATCAAGGACATGTACTATAATGTTGTGACAAGTGTTCGAACAAGTGATGTCGACGCTGATGACTTCCCGATTAAGATAGGACTGCATCAGGGGTCAGCTTTGAGCCCTTATCTTTTTGCATTGGTGATGGATGAGGTCATAAGGGATACACAAGGAGATATCCCATGGTGTATGCTCTTTGCGGATGATGTGGTGCTAGTTGATGATAGTCGGACGGGGGTAAATAGGAAGTTAGAGTTATGGAGACAAACCTTGGAATCGAAAGGGTTTAGGCTTAGTAGAACTAAAACCGAGTACATGATGTGCGGTTTCAGTACTACTAGGTGTGAGGAAGAGGAGGTTAGCCTTGATGGCCAGGTGGTACCCCAGAAGGACACCTTTCAGTATTTGGGGTCAATGCTGCAGGAGGATGGGGGTATTGATGAAGATGTGAACCATCGAATCAAAGCCGGATGGATGAAGTGGCGCCAAGCTTCTGGCATTCTCTGTGACAAGAGAGTGCCGCAAAATCTAAAAGGCAAGTTCTACAGGAGGGCAGTTCAACCCGCAATGTTGTATGGCGCTGAGTGTTGGCCGACTGAAAGGTGACATGTTCAACAGTTAGGTGCGGCGGAGATGCGTATGTTGAGATGGATGTGTGGCCACACGAGGAAGGATCGAGTTCGGAATGATGATATACGAGATAGAGTTGGGGTAGCACCGATTGAAGAGAAGCTTGTCCAACATCGTCTGAGATGGTTTGGGCATATTCAGCGCAGGCCTCCAGAAGCTCCAGCGCATAGCGGACGGCTAAAGCGTGCGGAGAATGTCAAGAGAGGGAGGGGTAGACCGAATTTGATATGGGAGGAGTCCGTTAAGAGAGACCTGAAGGATTGGAGTATCACCAAAGAGCTAGCTATGGACATGGGTGCGGGGAAGCTTGCTATCCATGTGCCAGAGCCATGAGTTGGTTGCGAGATCTTATGGGCTTCACCTCTAGCCTACCCCAACTTGTTTGGGACTAAAGGCTTTGTGTTGTTGTCGAGTTGTAATCATTGAGTTGTAAATAAATGGAAGTGTGATGATCATCATTAATAGAGCATTGTCCCAAATAAAATAAAATAAAAAGAAGGGAGAAAGGCCAAAAATGGAAAGGCCCAAAAAAGAGAGAAAAGAAATAAAAAGGGACAATGCTACTATCCTTTTTTCCACACTTGTGCTTCAAAGTAGCACCATGATCTTTATGATAGAGAGTCTCTTGTTTTGTCACTTTCATATACTAGTGGAAATCTTTCATTATAGAACTTGGCTTGTATATTCCAACAATGGGTTTCCTCAAATGCCCCAGGTCTTCATGAGCAAGCAAGTTGGATGCACACCCACTTAGTTTCTTTTTGTTGAGCTTTCATACATTTATAGCTATAGTGCATCCGTTGCATGGCAATCCCTACTCCTTGCATTGACACAAATTGATGGGCATCTCCCTAGCCCGTTGATTAGCCGCGTCAATGTGAGACTTTCTCCTTTTTTGTCATCTCCACATAACCCCCATCATTATACTCTATTCCACCCATAGTGCTATATCCATGGCTCACGCTCATGTATTGCGTGAAAGTTGAAAAAAGTTTGAGATTACTAAATTATGAAACAATTGCTTGGCTTGTCATCGGGGTTGTGCATGATGAGAGCATTCTTGTGTGACGAAAATGGAGCATGACCAAACTATATGATTTTGTAGAGATGAACTTTCTTTGTCCATGTTATTTTGAGAAGACATAATTACTTAGTTAGTATGCTTGAAGTATTATTATTTTTATGTCAATATTAAACTTTTGTCTTGAATCTTTCGGATATGAACATTCATGACACAATAAAGAAAATTACATAGGAAATTATGCTAGGTAGCATTCCACGTCAAAAATTCTGTTTTTATCATTTACCTACTCCAGGACGAGCAGGAATTAAGCTTGGGGATGCTTGATACGTCTCCAATGTATCTATAATTTTTGATTGTTCCATGCTATTATATTATCTGTTTTGGATGTTTAATGGGCTTTATTATACACTTTTATATTATTTTTGGGACTAACCTACTAACCAAAGGCCCAGTGCAAATTGCTGTTTTTGTTGCCTATTTCAGTGTTTCGCAGAAAAGGAATATCAAACGGAATGAAACCTTCGGGAGAGTGATTTTTGGAACAAACGCAATCTAGGAGACTTGGAGTGGACGCCAAGGAAGCATCGAGGAGGCCATGATGCAGGGAGGCGCGCCCAAGGGGGTAGGCGCACCCCCACCCTCGTGGCTCCCCTGACCGACTTCTTTCGCCTATATATAGTCATATACCCCGAAAACATATGAGAGCACCATGAAACCCTATTTCCACCGCCGCAACCTTCTGTACCCAAGGGATCCCATCTTGGGGCCTTTTCCGGAGCTCCGCCGGAGGGGGAATCGATCATGGAGGGCTTCTACATCAACACCATAGCCTCTCCGATGATGTGTGAGTAGTTTACCATAGACCTTCGGGTCCATAGTTATTAGCTAGATGGCTTCTTTTCTCTCTTTGGATCTCAATACAAAGTTCTCCTCGATCTTCTTGGAGATCTATTCAATGTAATTCTTTTTGCGGTGTGTTTGTCGGGATCCGATGAATTGTGGGTTTATGATCAAGATTATCTATGAACAATATTTGGTTCTTCTCTGAATTCTTTTATGTATGATTTGTTATCTTTGCAAGTCTCTTCGAATTATCAGTTTGGTTTGGCCTACTAGATTGATCTTTCTTGCAATGGGATAAGTGCTTAGCTTTGGGTCAATCTTGCGGCGTCCTTTCCCAGTGACAGCAGGGGCAGCAAGGCATGTATTGTATTGTTGCCATTGAGGATAAAAATATGGAGTTTATATCATATCGCTTGAGTTTATCCCTCTACATCATGTCATCTTGCCTAATGTGTTACTCTGTTCTTATGAACTTAATACTCTAGATGCATGCTGGATAGCGGTCGATGTGTGGAGTAATAGTAGTAGATGCAGAATCGTTTCGGTCTACTTGTCGCGGACGTGATGCCTATATACATGATCATGCCTAGGTATTATCATAATTATGCACTTTTCTATCAATTGCTCGACAGTAATTTGTTTACCCACCGTAATACTTATGCTATTTTGAGAGAAGCCAGTAGTGAAACCTATGGCCCCCGGGTCTATTTTCCATCATATAAGTTTCCAATCTATTTTACTTTGCAATCTTTACTTTCAATCTATATCATAAAAAATACCAAAAATATTTATCTTATTATCTCTATCAGATCTCACTTTTGCAAGTGGCCGTGAAGGGATTGGCAACCCCTTTATCGCGTTGGTTGCAAGGTTCTTATTTGTTTGTGTAGGTGCGAGGCGACTTGCGTGTAGTCTCCTACTGGATTGATACCTTGGTTCTCAAAAACTGAGGGAAATACTTACGCTACTTTGCTGCATCACCCTTTCCTCTTCAAGGGAAAAACAATGCAGTGCTCAAGAGGTAGCACACAACACCAAGATACGTCTCCATCCTATCTAATTTCAGAAACACTTTTGCTCTTGTTTTGCCCCTAATTTTCATGATTTGAGTGAAACTAACCGGACTTACGATGTTGTCAACAGAACTACTTTGGTGTTGTTTTTCTATAAATAGTCCGTTTGTGACTATGGAGAGAGGGAATCATCGTTGTCGTCGTCACCAACCCTTCTCCATCAACAATTTCATGATGCTCACAATCACGTGTGAGTAATTTCTTTGCAGGTATACTGGAGGTAGATGGTGTGGCACCCCGGCTCAGAGGAACCGTAACACCCTGTATTCCAGCCCAGAGATCAAGTCTTTTGAAATACAGTACTGCTTGGCATAGAACAAATAATCTCTTACTACAAATAATATGGGTACAAGGGTTCGGGTGTTTCGAAGGATTACATCGGCAGGTGACACTACGCCTGCCAAGGTAGCTCTGTGCTACTAGCAGAACAACTCATAGCAGCGGAATAACTTCTAGCAGCGGAACAACAATGACGATGGTGAACTCCACTCTGCAGGGACTCTGGCTGGGACACATCCTAGCTCGCAAACTCGGGATCCTCGACAAACAATCAAACACAGCATCACCTGCAATTTGGCATGACACACCCAGTGAGTACTTTGAATGTACTTGCAAGCTCACAGCAACCAAAAGCAATCAAGACAAACAACAATGTGGCATTTACATGCTAATTACAGATGAGCATGATACCACTAGAATAATACGAGATTAGCAAGTCATGAACATGTTACTTATGATATGAACATGATGATGATGCATGAGAGGGGGTCGATGTTTAAGGTCTCTTGGACAAACTTACTCTTCTCGGAGGTTATCTTACCGTCGTGATCATCACACGATCACCTCATGATCAACCATCATCAAGAATACCAGAGTGATCATCACAAGATCACCTCATCATCATCAGGAATACCATCATGATCATCTCGTGACCATATAAAGATCAACCAACTTCTTTCCTCATCAAACCGGGGTTGTTTCTTAGTCAGATTAGTATTACTGTTGACCCATAATGTGACCTACTATGAACTGGGCCCATAACCGAGGGCGCGGTTATCGATAGATTATACACTCTGCAGAGGTTAGTACAATATACCCACACTACGGAATTCATGGCCTCGTGCTCCCATTCGGGTGGACCAACGACATTTTGACAAAACCAATCTATTGCATGACACTCTCCTGGCCACTCTGACAAACTCCCCTTTGGGCTATGTCCTGGGCGACCCCGATGCCAACTCTTGACATCCGCCACTTTCATGGCCTGCCACCGTCGTGGATAAACTAAAACAAACGGTCCCAAACGGGGACAAAAGCGTGCAAACAACTCGGGAAGACAAGACTATTGCCGCCTACCGGGCTAGGGTAGCGCACGCAAATAACCTTTCCTAGTTGGAGGCATCGGTGAGAGGCATGGCAATAGACCGAATTAGGCCCCCATAAGGCTAGTGTGGCTGCACCGGTCATCTCGATTCGATGGCACTATGACTCAGCCAACAGATTTGTTCAAGTTCGATTAAAGTCCGTTTTAACTTGAATGGTGATGCAAAATAGCACGATGAAAACAACAATGCATATGAGCATGATATCAACATGAGCATGGGTAGGCAACATAGCCATTTCACAAATAAATCTTACCATCAACAATATTTATTTTTCTAATGCAAGTGAGCATGGAAATAGTAATGATCATGAATATTACAAGTACTTTCATAACAGACGATAATAATGCATATGAGCATATCATTATCACTAGCATGAACTAATTACAAGGATGGAACCTAAGAATAATAATACTAGCAAATAATCATTTAACTTACTAGGTGCGTATGAACATGGCATAAGAAATGAGCATGGGTTCACAAGCATATAAAGCATTCACAAAATATTAACACACACACACATTATTTAAATATTCAAGTGGAAAACTATGGATACTGCAAGGCCATCATGCAAGTGGCTGTTGTGGCTTCCCTGGATTGGAGGATTTGCCGGAAAGAAGTGCGAGAAGCTCGCGGAGAGATTTGCCGGAAATATTTCTCTCTCGGCAAAGCTGATTAGAGGGCAAGGGTAAAATGGTCTCCATCGTATCTACTTTTCCAAACACTTTTGCCCTTGTTTTGGACTCTAACTTGCATGATTTGAATGGAACTAACCCGGACTGACATTGTTTTTAGGGGAATTGCCATGGTGTTATTTTTGTGCAGAAATAAAAGTTCTCGGAATGACCTGAAATCAATGGAGAATTATTTTGGAATATATAAAAAATACTGGAAGAAAGATCCACGTTAGGGGGCCCACACCCTGTCCACAAGGGTGGGGGGCGCGCCCTACCCCCCTGGGCGCGCCCCTACCTCGTGAGCCCCCTGATGCTCCACAGACCTCAACCCTGACTCCATATATTCACTTTTGGAGAAAAAAAATCAGAGAGAAGGATTCATCGCGTTTTATGATACGGAGCCGCCACCAAGCCCTAAACTCTTTCGGGAGGGCTAATCTGGAATCCGTTTAGGGCTCTAGAGAGGGGAATCCGCCGCCATCGTCATCATCAACCTTCCTCCATCACCAATTTCATGATGCTCACCGCTGTGCATGAGTAATTCCATCGTAGGCTTGCTAGACGGTGATGGGTTGGATGAGATTCATTATGTAATCGAGTTAGTTTTGTTAGGGTTTGATCCCTAACATCCACTATGTTCTGAGATTGATGTTGCTATGACTTTGCTATGCTTAATGCTTGTCACTAGGGCCCGAGTGCCATGATTTCAGATCTGAACCTATTATGTTTTCATCAATATATGAGAGTTCTTGATCCTATCTTGCAAGTCTATAGTCACCTACTATGTGTTATGATCCGGCAACCCCGAAGTGACAATAACCGGGACCACTCCCGGTGATGACCGTAGTTTGAGGAGTTCATGTATTCACTATGTGTTAATGCTTTGGTCCGGTACTCTATTAAAAGGAGGCCTTAATATCCCTTAGTATCCAATAGGACCCCGCTACCACGGGAGGGTAGGACAAAAGATGTCATGCAAGTTCTTTTCCATAAGCACGTATGACTATATTCGGAATACATGCCTACATTATATTGATGAACTGGAGCTAGTTCTGTGTCACCCTAGGTTATGACTGTTACATGATCGATCGCATCCGGCATAATTCTCCATCACCGATCCAATGCCTACGAGCTTTCCATATATTGTTCTTCACTTATTTACTTTTTTGTTGCTACTGTTACAGTTACTATAAAATACCAAAAATATTACTTTTGCTACCGTTACCACTACTATCATATTACTCTGCTACTAAATACCTTGCTGCAGATATTAAGTTTCCAGGTGTGGTTGAATTGACAACTCAGCTGCTAATACTTGAGAATATTCTTTGGCTCCCCTTGTGTCGAATCAATAAATTTGGGTTGAATACTCTACCCTCGAAAACTGTTGCAATCCCCTATACTTGTGGGTTATCAAGACTATTTTCTGGCGCCGTTGCCTGGGAGCATAGCTTTATTCTTTGAGTCACTTAGGATTTATATCTTCTTATCACTATGAAGAACTTGAAAGATCAAAGGACCAAAATCTATCCCCCAACTACGAGGGGAGGTAAGGAACTGCCATCTAGCTCTGCACTTGATTCACTTTATGTTTTGAGTAAACTTGCGACACCTAAACCTGCTTCTGCTATTCATTCTGATATGTCGCATGTTATTGATGATGCCACTTCTGCTATGCATGATACTTATGATGAAACTACTTCTATGCTTGATACTACTGTGCCACTTGGTGAATTTATTGATGAACAACTTGCTAGGGCTAGAGAGAATGAAATTATTGAAACTGATAATATTGATGAAAGTGATGATGAAGATTCTCCCCCTAGATATGAATTACATGTTGTTCCTGAGGGTTATGTTATGGATGAAGAAACTGCTAGAGACTTTCTTGCTTTGCAATGATAGAAGTGATCTTAAGAAATTATTAGCTAAGATGAAAGAAAAATCTCTGAATGCTAGAATGAAATATGATCCTGCTTATGCTACTTCACCTATCTTTATTACTGATAAGGATTATGATTTCTCTATTGATCCTGAGTTAATTACTTTGGTTGAATCTGATCCTTTCTATGGCTATGAATCTGAAACTGTTGTGGCACATCTTACTAAATTAAATGATATAGCTACCCTGTTCACTAATGATGAGAAAACTCGCTACTATTATATCCTTAAATTTTTTCCGTTCTCATTAAAGGGTGATGCTAAGATATGGTTTAATTCTCTTGATCCTGGTTGTGTGCATAGTCCCGAGGATATGATTTACTACTTCTCTGCTAAATATTTCCCTGCTCATAAGAAACAAGCTACTTTAAGGGAAATATGTAATTTTGTGCAAATTGAAGAAGAGAGTCTCCCACAAGCTTGGGGGAGGCTTCTCCGATTACTTAATGCTTTGCCTGACCATCCTCTCAACAAAAATGAAATACTTGATATCTTTTATAATGGACTAACCGATGCTTCTAGAGATTACCTGGATAGTTGTGCTGGTTGTGTTTTCAGGGAAAGAACTATTGATCAAGATGAAATTCTATTGAATAATATGTTGACTAATGAAAATAATTGGACACTTCCTGAACCAACTCCTAAGCCAACTCCGAAGGAAAGGGGTATTCTATTTCTCAGTCCTGAAGATATGCAAGAGGAAAATAAATCTATGAAAGAAAAAGGTATTAAAGATGCAGATGTTAAGAATTTACCACCTATTGAAGAAATACATGGTCTTAATTTGCCGCCTGTTGAAGAAATACATGGTCTTGATAATCCGACACGGGTAGTAAAGGTAAATTCTCTCTATAGATTTGATGAAGGTGATATTCCTCGTAATAAGTCTGCTAGCCAATGCTTAGATGAGTTCGATAATTTTATTGTTAAACAAGAAATTTTTAATGCTTATGTTGGCAGACAATTGAAACATAATTCTTATATGATCGAACACTTGAGTGATTATATGGCTAATGTTAAAGGTGAACTTAAACTTATTAGTAAACATGCTTCTATGGTTACCACTCAAGTAGAACAAGTACTTAAAGCTCAGAATGATTTGCTCAATGAATTA
This sequence comes from Triticum urartu, assembly GCF_056163025.1. Taxonomy (NCBI): domain Eukaryota; kingdom Viridiplantae; phylum Streptophyta; class Magnoliopsida; order Poales; family Poaceae; genus Triticum; species Triticum urartu. Next base: position 615,591,336 of record NC_141874.1, on the reverse strand, counting down.
AATAGTAATAAAAATAATAATGTTGTTAGAGTTGTGACTAGAGGTGGTAAAATGACTCAGGAACCTTTGTATCCTGAAGGCCATCCTAAGAGAATTGAGCAAGATTCTCAGAGAACTAATGTAGATGCACCTAGTCCTTCTAAAAGGAAGAAAAAGAAAAATGATAGGACTTTGCATGCTTGTAGTGAACTTGTTGTTGACACACCTGAGAATCCCAATGATATTTCTATTTCTGATGTTGAAACACAAGCTGGTAGCGAACATGAACCTAGTGATAATGTTAATGATGATGTTCATGTTGAAGCTCAACCTAGCAATGACAATGATGTAGAGGTTGAACCTGCTATTGATCTTGATAACCCACAATCAAAGAATCAACTTATGATAAGAGAGACTTTGTTGCTAGGAAGCACGGTAAAGAAAGAGAACCATGGGTTCATAAACCCATGCCCTTTCCTCCTAAACCATCCAAGAAAAAGGATGATGAGGATTTTGAGCGCTTTGCTGAAATGATTAGACCTATCTTTTTGCGTATGTGTTTGACTGATATGCTTAAAATGAATCCTTATGCTAAGTACATGAAGGATATTGTTACTAATAAAAGAAAGATACCGGAAGCTGAAATTTCCACCATGCTTGCTAATTATAGTTTTAAGGGTGGAATACCAAAGAAACTTGGAGATCCAGGGGTACCCACTATACCATGCTCCATTAAAAGAAACTATGTTAAAACTGCGTTATGTGATCTTGGAGCCGGTGTTAGTGTTATGCCTCTCTCTTTATATCGTAGACTTGATTTGAATAAAGTTGACACCTACTAAAATATCTTTGCAAATGGCTGATAAATCAACTGCTATACCTGTCGGTATTTGTGAGGATGTGCCTGTTGTGGTTGCAAACGTTACTATTTTAACGGATTTTGTTATTCTTGATATTCCCGAGGACGATAGTATGTATATTATTCTCAGAAGACCCTTTTTGAATACTGCAGGGGCTGTTATTGATTGCAACAAAGGTAATGTCACTTTTCATGTTAATGGCAATGAGCATACGGTACACTTTCGAAGGAAACAACCTCAAGTTCATAGTATAAACTCTATTGGAAAAATTCCATCGATTATTTGTGGAGGTTTCGAATTTCCTCTACCTACTATCAAGAAGAAATATGATATTCTTATTATTGGGGACGTGCATATCCCCGTTGAGGTAACATAGTGTTATTCGAAATTTCTCCGGTTTCATTTTACTCGAAATGAGTTTGTTAACAATACCTGATCAACCTTGTTAGTGGATTCCTTTTGATGAGCATGAGATGGATGAAGTTAGAAAACACAACTCTCTGTACCATCTTTTTACTTTCTGTTATTTATATTAAATAAAGAAAAAATAGTATTTTTCTGCCTGTTTCCTGAATTATCCATGCAATAAAAAATACCCCGAAAATGAAAGTTCTCCAAATGCCCTGAAATTTAAATATGATTTTATGGAATATTTGAAGATATCTGGCACTGAGAACACAGCAGGGGAGCAAGCACCTGGGCACAAGGGTCCAGGGCGCACCCCCTGCCTCGTGGGCCCATGGTGGCTCCCCTCCACTTATTCCGGCCACCACACACTCCTTATTCCTCCCAAAAAATCACTAACCAGCTCAAGCACGAGTTCTAGCTCATCTTGCTGCCATTTTTGATCTCCTTGCTCAAAGATCCATTCACAAAACTACCTTGGGGGATTGAACTTTGGTATGTGACTCCTCCAATGGTCCAATTATTTTTTGTTCTAGTGCTTTATTTATTGCAAATTTTTTCTGCTTGGGTGACCCTGTTCTTGAGCTTGCATGTCAAATTTATATTGTCAAAAGTAGTTTCAATGCATGATATAGACTCTAGGCACTTGTAGGATTAGTTGCTATCAATTTTGTTGAGTTTGGTTCACTTTTATTTTGAAGTTACTAAAAATTTCAGAAATTTCCAGAAAAAGATGAAGAGATTTTTGAGGGGCTCATCGAGCCGAAGCTCGAAGGATAAACAAAGCAAAAAGAACAAGAAGCCCAAGTATAATCTCCCTCGCACCGCGGAGGTTCGGCCGTGTGAATGGCCTTGTGATGATTTCTTGAGAGCAGTCGGGATTTATGATGATTTCTATGAATTGGCTGAGAATGCAGGCCTCACCGTCTTCCTCCACGACCAACGTGAACAATATCTCTTACTCACCAATATCTTTGTGCAAAACTTTTATTTCCATGCTAAGAGCTCACCACATATGGTGGAATTTTATTTATATGATGAGCATAAGGAGATGTCACTTCGTGATTTTTGTCGGGTTTGTTTGATACCTTTTGAGGGTAGCGTAGAGGAACCACATCGTGACAATGTGGAAGGGTTTATTGATACAATTGCTGTAGGGGAAACGAGGAAAGTTTCCGATGCAAGAATTACTAGCATACATTTTCCTGTTTTACGTTACTTTGCAATATTTGCTAGTAGATGCTTAATTGGTCGCAGAAACTGTGGCAACCTTAGTGCCCCTAATATTGTTATTTTGTGCCATTCCTTGTTCCATGATGACACATTTAGCATGGGAGCTATTTTTGCAAAGCAGTTAAATCTTAACCGTACTAAGGGCCCCGTCCTTGGAGGCATCTTCGCCTCGCGCCTCGCTGCACACTTTAACATACCTATTAGGCATTATGAGAAGGAAGAGAAGTTACTGCCTCCTGTTTTTCTAGACTATAAGAGTATGGTAGCACATGGTTTTATCGTTAAGAATAAGGAAAAGATGCTTAAGTATAAGCTGATATTTGATAAGAATAACCCTGAGACTATTACTTTGCCTGCTCCTTCCTTGTTTGACTTATCTGTAGGCAAGTACCTTGTTCCGCCGGAGGCCATTCACGCCTACCAAAACCCCACACCATCTACAGAGCCAGAGCCGGATCCACAATTTGATCCTCACCGGTAGTCTGTTTATCAGTGGAATCCGGAAGAGATCACCAACCAGTGGCACCAGGGGGATTCTTCTCAGTACGACCCCAACTATTACTTTGGATATCCGCCAGGCCAGCCGTGGCCATAGACCAACTTAGACCAAAAGCCTAAGCTTGGGGGAGTACGTATTTCTCACCGACATTATATTCATGTTCACACACTCATGCTAGTTGTCGGTGCTCATACTTTTTCATTGTACTATCCATGCTAGTTTATTTTCTGTCTTAAGCTTTCTTCTTCTGTGTTTAATAAACCTTAATAAAAAAATAGTTGTAGCTTTCAGCTAGTTTACTTTCCATGCTTGTAGTAGTAATTAAAAAGAAAACCCAAAAAGATTTCTCGTTCTTCTTTTGCTTGTTGGGAGCTTTCCCATGTAAATAGTTTTATTTCTTTCTTGTTCTTTGGGGGTTGAGAGGAAAAGACCATGATTAAAATGTCAAGTGGCTCTCATATGCATTATTTTTGATCTAACAAAGAGCCCATATTACCTTGTCTTCTCTCTTGAATTGAATGCTTGCAGATTCCAGCTTAGTCCAATGCACGTGCACTATTATTATTATTATTTTCTACACTATTCGGTCGTGCAAGTGAAAGGCAATAATGATGATTATATGATGAACTTATTGAGATGAGAAAAGCTGGTAGGAACTCGACCTCTCTTGTTTTTGTAAATATGATTAGTTCATCATTCCTGATTCAGCCTATTATGAATAAACATGTTTGCTATGACAATTAGAGATTGTGGTTGCTTATGCCATGCTTAATTAGCTAGGAGCTCATAATGGTTTACCTTGCGTGCCAACATGCTATTAAAATGGTTTTGATGTGGTATGATAGGGTGGTATCCTCTTTTGAATGATTCAAGTGGCTTGACTTGGCACATGTTCATGCATGTAGTTGAAACAAAATCAACATAGCCTCTATGATATTTATGTTCATGGTGCATTATATCCTACTCATGCTTGCATGCGGTGTTGATTAATTTTAATGCATGTTCATCACTGTTGTCGCTCTCTAGCTGGTCGCTTCCCAGTCTTTTTCTAGCCTTCACTTGTACTAAGTGGGAATACTGCTTGTGCATCCAATTCCATAAACCCCAAAGTTGTTCCATATGAGTACACCATACCTACCTATATATACGGTATCTACCTGCTGTTCCAAGTAAATTTGTATGTGCCAAACTCTAAACCTTTAAATAAACATTCTGTTTTGTATGCTCGAATAGCTCATGTATCAACTAGGGCTGTCTGTATCTTCCATGCTAGGCGGGTTATTCTCAAGAGGAGTGGACTCCGCTCCTCACTCACGAGAACATGGCTGGTCACCGCGATGCCCAGTCCCATGCTTTATGCAACTCAAATCAAAATAACTGCAAATAAAACTCCCCCAGGATTGTTGTTAGTTGGAGGCACTCGTTGTTTTGAGCAAGCCATGGATTGATGCTTGTTGGTGGAGGGGGAGTATAAACTTTACCATTATGTTTGGGAACCGCCTATAATGTGTGTAGCATGGAAGATATCGAGATCTCTCGTTTGTTACGTTGACAATGAAAGTATACCGCTCAAAATATCATTCATATCTATTTCAAAACCAAGCTCTGGCACCTCTACAAATCCGTGCTTCCCTTTGCAAAGGGCCCATCTATTTACTTTTATGTTGAGTCATCATCCTCTTATTAAAAAGCACCAGTTGGAGAGCACCGCTGTCATTTGCATTCGTTACTGTTAGTTTACATTGAGTATGACTTCACTGGATCTCTTTTACCATGAATTACAATGTCTAGTCAGTCCTTGATCTTTAAAGGTGCTCTGCATATATGTTTTGCGGTCTCAGAAAGGGCTAGCGAGATACCATCCCGTTATATCATATTATGATTGGTTTGAGAAAGTGTTGTCATCCGAGATTTATTATTATTGCTCGCTAGTTGATTATGCCATTGATATGAGTAAACATGAGACCTAAGTGTTATTTTGAATATGGTTAGTTCATAATCTTTGCTGAAAACCTGAATGCTGGCTTTACACATTTACAACAACAAGAGCAAACATAGTTTGTAAAAGTTTTTCTTTATCACTTCCAGTTTATCAACTGAATTGCTTCAGGATAAGCAAAGGTTTAAGCTTGGGGGAGTTGATACGTCTCCATTGTATCTACTTTTCCAAACACTTTTTCCCTTGTTTTGGACTCTAACTTGCATGATTTGAATGGAACTAACCCGGACTAACGCTATTTTCAGCAGAATTGCCATGGTGTTATTTTTGTGCAGAAATAAAAGTTCTCGGAATGACCTGAAAATCAGCGGAGAATTATTTTGGAATATATAAAAAATACTGGAAGAAAGATCCACGTCAGGGGGCCCACACCCTGTCCACAAGGGTGGGGGGCGCGCCCCCTGCCTCGTGAGCCCCCTGATGCTCCACCGATGTCAACCTTGAATCCATATATTCACTTTCGGGGAGAAAAAAATATCAGAGAGACGGATTCATCACATTTTACGATACGGTGCCGCTGCCAAGCCCTAAACTCTCTCGGGAGGGCTGATCTGGAGTCCGTTCGGGGCTCCGGAGAGGGGAATCCGTCGCCATCGTCATCATCAACCTTCCTCCATCACCAATTTCATGATGCTCACCGCCGTGCGTGAGTAATTCCATCGTAGGCTTGCTGGACGGTGATGGGATGGATGAGATTTATCATGTAATCGAGTTAGTTTTGTTAGGGTTTGATCCCTTGTATCCACTATGTTCTGAGATTGATGTTGCTATGACTTTGCTATGCTTAATGCTTGTCACTAGGGCCCGAGTGCCATGATTTCAGATCTGAACCTATTATGTTTTCATCAATATATGAGAGTTCTTGATCCTATCTTGCAAGTCTATAGTCACCTATTATGTGTTATGATCCGGCAACCCCGAAGTGACAATAATCGGGACCACTCCCGGTGATGACTGTAGTTTGAGGAGTTCATGTATTCACTATGTGTTAATGCTTTGGTCCGGTACTCTATTAAAAGGAGACCTTAATATCCCTTAGTTTCCAATAGGACCCCGCTGCCACGGGAGGGTAGGACAAAAGATGTCATGCAAGTTCTTTTCCATAAGCACGCATGACTATATTCAGAATACATGCCTACATTATATTGATGAACTGGAGCTAGTTCTGTGTCACCCTAGGTTATGACTGTTACATGATCGATCACATCCGTCATAATTCTCCATCACCGATCCAATGCCTATGAGCTTTCCATATATTGTTCTTCGCTTATTTACTTTTCCGTTGCTACAGTTACAATTACTATAAAATACCAAAAACATTACTTTTGCTACCGTTACCACTACTATCATATTACTCTGCTACTAAATACCTTGCTGTAGATATTAAGTTTCCAGGTGTGGTTGAATTGACAACTCAGCTGCTAATACTTGAGAATATTCTTTGGCTCCCCTTGTGTCGAATCAATAAATTTCAGTTGAATACTCTACCCTCGAAAACTGTTGCGATCCCCTATACTTGTGGGTTATCAGACAACATAGTGAAAATGATACCAATAGAACGGGCTCGACGACTAGAGAACATGGGCTTTTGAATCACCTGAATCGAAGTCACTGCATAGATACATCTGTTCGTTCGTTAGGCAGAAAACAAATAGAAACATATTCATTTTTGCTCTTATCTCTACTCCTATAAAAGACTCAGTTGGTGATGATGATGTGTCTGCCATCCGTCATTTCTGACCATTAGATCCGCATCTAATGGCTATGAGGTAAGTTGTGGCATTTTTGCAACATTAGCCCACTTCTCTACTCCAATTTGCAGAAAACCCCTTATTATCTTGAAAGCAACCACATCCCTCCCTCACCTCATCAAAACAGCCTGAGAAATATATTTTGAGTGAAACATAATATATTTTTAGTGGTATATGTATATCAAAACAAGAGTGTGTTCTTCCAAGTTTGTGAACAAGTACTATTCTATTTTGGATCCGTTGCAATGCACGGGCACATTGCTAGTAACAGATGAATGCCCACTATTTAACAGATTCGGCTGGCGGGGTAAACAGAAAGCACATCTGACAGAAATATGCTTTCGGCAAAGAGAAAGCGCATTCCTGGCCGAAGCCGCAGTAGATTACGACTCTAGAAAGGGAAAAACATTTTCCACTTAACAAGTCAACGGGCTCTCTTGGTCAGCCCCTAGAGGCTTACAGGTGGGGCCTGTTGCGCCTTCTCTCTCTCCTCCTAGTCGTCTCCTTCCTCACGACAAAGGGCGGGGGAGGGCCTCTTCCCTCGGTGCAGCTGGCGCCCGGCGACGTGAGGGAGTCGGCCAGTGAGTGCAGGGGCTCCGGAGGCTCACACCACGCCCGATGGTGGGATCGGGAGCACCCCAGACGACCTGTAGGCTATAGCGTCGCCACCACGGGCCAGCGCAGCGGCCGAAGGGCACCGGTGGAGCTGCCCCGGTAAGGCTCCCCCCCAGCAAGGATGAGAATGGCAACGGCTTCATGGACTCCAGAGAAGGTGTTGAGTGCAGAAGAGATGCCGGGGAAGGGCCACAGACATGAGTTGGCTGAGGGGAATCGGGCGGTGGCACACCGGCCATAGGAGAGGGCAGGAGCTCCTAGAGCTCGGTGGGAGGGGCTAGAGAAGAGTGGTGAGGCCACTGGTGGTCTTTGTAGGCCTCGAGGATGGCTTAAATAGCCGGGCGATCTCGTGGCCGACCGGCCATGGTGGTGGGGGCGACGGTCAAAGCACATGCATGGCTGTCATGGAGTAAGGAGAAGGAAAGAGGAAGGGACGAGGGCCCGGGAATGAGCGAGTGGCAAAGGTGAAGCTCCTGGACATGGTGTGGTGTCGAGGGCGTGAGGAAATGGATGAGGCAGAGGGCCCCAATGTCCAGAGCACGCGTTTGTGCATGTCATCTGCGTAGTCACCACGTGAACAGGCGCACATGGTGCGCTCTGACCTGCAGAAGGTTGTCTAGCATGTGGCCCCTACTTGCTAGAGACCCAGAATGATCTTGGTTCAATTAAAGCAACTCTGTGCTGAGTGGTAGCATCAATTGTAGCTCCTGGCAGCAAGGCATTTGTGATGAACTGGGGAAGGTTCACTTGGGTAGGGCTTCTGAGCTTAAGCTAAGGTTGATCACTCACTAAGCTAACCACTGTGGAAAGGTTTCAGCTCAAATGGAGGGGTTTAGATAGCACTTTCTTTGCAATGTGCCCCACTGGACAGAAATGAGAAAGATGAAGTTGCACTTACATAGATGATTGTATTGAGCTCAATTTTTTGGAGAGGAGTTATTTGGGCTTATGAAGGCACTTAAAAAATTTCATACCATTTGGATAAGTAAAAATGGTACTCGCTTCACAGTGCTTCACCCTGGACAGAATCTTGGGAAAATTATAAAGAAATAATGGACAGAATCTTGCAAAGTTCCACAATGGGGCACTTATACCGAACCCCGCAAATCTGACTACACTAAGTTCCTTGCTAGCATCAGTCGGGGTGAAACTAGAAGCGTAACACAAGCTGCTATAGGGAGCATTCACTTTCCTTCTTTACACCATTTTGCTCTCTTCATAGGTAGATGCATTAATGGTAAACATGACCATAGCCACCTTTGCGCTTCTGATTTGAGCGTTCTTAAAAGTGCAATAATGAACGATAAGTAATATAACTTGGGAGCTATAGTTGCATGTCGGTTACATAATAATGCTTTGGATGGAGATTTTTATGGTGGAATTTATGCCACTCATTTGGCTGATTATCTTGGGGTACCCATAAGAAATGATGATACCCAGTTGTTACCTATTTTCCTTGATTATTCAGCTATGGAACATTTTCAGTTTCTTGAAAGGGGCAACCTGTCATTCCAGTACAGACTAATCTTTAACAAGCACCGTGTTTTCCATATTATGCTTCCCGCTCCCACCTTCTTTAACTTTCAGGTAAAAGGGAGATATTTTATACTTATGGAGGAGGCAAAGGAGTACGAGAGGGCGAGGGAGACCGCCCGTCTCAACAAGGCAGCTCGCCAGGCGGTGGGAGCTGCAATACAGTACAATCCAAACTACGACTACGATTATCATCCAGGCCAGCCGTGGCCATAGACCAACTTAGGCCTAAAGCCTAAGCTTGGGGGAGTACATATATCTCACCGATATTACATTCATGTTCACACATTCATTCTAGTTGTTGGTGTTCATCTTTTTTCATTGTATAATCCATGTTAATTTATTTTTCTTGTTTTTCTTCTCGTGTGTTTGAAAAACTTTGCAAAAACCCCAAAATATTTCTCTTTTCTTTTCAGTATTTCTTTCTAGTTTATTTAGTTTAGTAGTTCGTAATATTAGAAGAAAACCCAAAAATATTTCTCATTCTTCTTTTGCTTGTGGGAGCTTTCCCGTGTAAATATTTTTTTCTCGTTTCCACTTTTCTTTCATTGTGCTTTCTTTAGAAAAACAAAAACTCAAAAAATATTTGAGTGCGTTACTTTAAAATTCTTTTCTTTTTGGATCGTAATGAGAAGACTACGATGAAAATGTTGAGTGGCTCTCACATGCATTATTGTTGATCTAATAAAGAGCCCATATTACATTGTCCGCTCCTTTGAATAAATCTTTGCAGATTCCAGCTTAGTTCACGTCACGTGCACTCTTATTATTATTCACATCATTCGATCATGCAAATGAAAGTCAATAATGACGAAATTTGATGAATTGATTGAGGTGGAGAAAAGCTGGTATGAACTCAACCTATTTTTTTGTAAATATGTTTAGCTCATCGTTCTTGATTCAGCCTATTATGAATGAAACATGTTTGCAATGAAAATTAGAGATCATAGTTACTCATGCCATGCTTAACTAGCTAGGAGAGGATAATGGTTTATCTTGTGTGTCAACATGCATTTAAAATGGTTATGATGTAGTATGATAGGATGGTATCCTCCTCTGAATGATTCAAGTGGCTTGACTTTGCACATGTTCACACATGTAGTTGAATCAAAACCGACATAGTCTCCACGATATTCACTACTGGAAACAGGGAATTTGCCACCAGTCAGCTCTTTGTTGTCTGTCAGCGAATGGCAAAGAACGTCTTTGCCATCTGCTAACAAAAAACATACGACAATGAATTGACAGATGACAAAGAACCTGGTTGCCATCAGCCAGTTCTTTGCCATCTGCCAGCCGATGGCAAATAATCTTTGTCGTCCGCTGGCAGACGGCAAAGAGGTGGGTGGGGTCCAGTGCTGTAACGGCCTATCAACCCACCTCTTTGCCGTGTGCTAGCAGATGGCAAAGAATCTTTTCCGTCTGCTGGCAGACGACAAATAAGTGGGTGGGGCCCAGTGGATGACGGTGCTGTAATGGCCCACTAGCCCCACCTCTTTGCCATTTGCTGGCTGATGGCAAAGAGGTGGGGCTTTGCCATCCGCTGGCTGATGGCAAAGATGTTCTATATCTTACTCATGCTTGCATTCAATGTTGATTAACCTCAAAGCATGTTTATGAACATTGTTGCTCTCTGGTTCACTACTGCAGGATGATGCTAATGCGACACTATGATCAGAGACCCTTTGATGAAGCTGTGTGCGATGCATTAATTGCAAACGGTGATGTAGAATAACCATAAAAAAAGATGCAAAATGTTTGCAATGAAGGATACATCAAACACGGTTCAGATTTTAGTTGCGTGTGCGATGCGGGGCATACGATTGATCCATACGAACTGTTTGTGATGAGACAGAACAATAGAAATGGGAAGCCATATCAAGGTGTGCGCGACATACAGTTCGCTCTGATGAACCGTTTGCGATGATCGAGTTGAACACAAATGATTCGGCATAACAAGATGTGTGTGATACCCGGCAAACAGGTTGGTAATCAGAATTGTCCGCGATCATTATAGACAGCCCATACGGTCTTTTTGTGAATTGTATGCTCGTCAGGGCACACAATTCAAGAAACCAACCTATGGGTGATAATGTAAAGATCTTTGTCGAATACGCATTACTAACCGTTTGCGATGAGATTGTCAGGGGAAACAGAGATAATGAATTAATATGAGCGAACGGAAACAGAGATATATGCAGTCTGCTTAATTTAGTCCTTCATCTTGTTGTTGTTGTTCGATGGCCCCAACGACATTGTCTTGGCAAGGACGCTTCTTGCCACTAACCGTTGGCTTTTCATCGATGCCACCATCGTCATCGTCGTAGTTGTCGTCATCCTCCTCCTCCTCGTTCGACCATTCCTCCTCCTCATCATCGTCATCCTCTTCTTCGTTCTCCAACGGCTGCTCGTCCATCTGGTTGTCACCTGACGACTCCGGAGGTGGCGTCCCTTCCATGACCCGGATATAATCGAGGTCTAGGCTCGACGCCAGACTCATGGAAGACAAGCGGGATGATTCTGATGTCATCCTCGCTGTCGCTCAACATGGCTGCGATCGCATAAAAACCACGAGAAAGCGAGATTGAAGAGTGTGTGCAAGTGTGTAGCGCAGCCTGCCGGGGACGATGAAGATGGTGGGACACTTAAGCAGGGCATGCACATAAGAGGAATGCCAATTGAAGCGGGGGTTGACGTATTATCTAACCGCTGATATAATCAACTGCAATTATTTGTACCCAGTCGCTCCAAATTCCCGGTGTTGTGCAGTTCTCAATGTGATAATTAATTACGCACACGCATTGGAGCGTCCAAATATGAAACAAGCATTTTTCATAGTACTTATAATCCCTCCGTACCGGCGGCCTAGGTGGGGAAAAAAGAGAACTTGATGATTATTTGGTAATCAATACCATTGCGTGCAGAGAATTGACCATTACATGCATGTTATGCTAAGTAGTCTGAAGTCATTGAATGCATACTAGCCGCATGACTCCTATTGGCTGATTTCTTTTTTCAGGACAAAAACAAGGAACAGGTTTTGGGATTATTTGATTTTCGTAATGTGACTTCTATATGCACCGGTACGAACAGAGTAGGACAGTTGGCAAGCAATACATTGAGCTCTTCTTATTGATGAAGCCAGTAATAATCAAACTACAAAGGAAAAGAAAAAAAAGACAAAGGAAAATATCTGCACAAATCATCGTGTAACATCAATGGCATATGACCTAGATGTGCATTACTTAGAGAACATCTAGATGTGCTTTAGCAATACTGTCAAACAAAACCCCTAATCATCATTGCAAATAGCGCATAGAACATGGCTAATGCGACAACCACAACTACACATGCTAGTTCCTTCTTGTCTCTTGCTTTCATCTGTTCCCTATGATTGATTCTTTCTTGATTCATTGTACTGATTGTACATTCCAGATCAGCCCGTTTTTCTTCAGCTTTACGTTATCTTCTACGAGCTTGGTGATAACAATTCGAGCCCTGCCATGCCATTCTTCATCCAACTAGTTGCTACCTCTTGAGCTTGCGTTGGTTTTCCCCTTGAAGAGGAAAGGGTGATGCAGCAAAGTAGTGTAAGTATTTCCCTCAATTTTGAGAACCAAGGTATCAATCCAGTAGGAAACAACGCGACAAGCCACCGAATACCTGCACAAACAAACACCAACTTGCAACCAACGCGACAAAGGGGTTGTCAATCCCTTGACGGTTATTCGCAAAGTGAGATCTGATAGAGATGGATAAACGGTAAAGTAATATTTTTGGTATTTTTGGTTTATGGAACGGGAAGTAAAAGATTGCAAAAGAAAGTAAATAGGAAACTAGAATTGTAGATCAAAAACTTATATGATGGAAAATAGACCCGGGGGCCATAGGTTTCACTAGAGGCTTCTCTCAAGAAAGGAATTATTACGGTGGGTGAACAAACTACTGCCGAGCAATTGATAGAAAAGCGCAAAGTTATGATGATATCTAAGGCAATGATCATGAATATAGGCATCACGTCCATGTCAAGTAGACTGAAACGATTCTGCATCTACTACTATTACTCCACACATCGACTGACTCCTGCCTGCATTTAGAGTATTAAGTTCATAAGAACAGAGTAACACATTAAGTAAGATGACATGATGTAGCGGGATTAACTCAAGCAATATGATGAAAACCCCATCTTGTTATCCTCGATGGCAACAATACAATACGTGTCGATTCCCCTTTTGTCACTAGGATCGAGCACCGCAAGATTGAACGCAAAGCTAAACACTTCTCCCATTGCAAGAAAAACCAATCTAGTTGGCCAAACCAAATCGATAGTTCGAAGAGACTTGCAAAGATATCTCCTGTCAATAACCAATAGCGGAACCTGGATGTTCATATTGGCTCCCACATATTGTACGAAGATCTTTATCGGTCAAACTGCATAACAATATGCGTTGTTCCCTTTGTCATTGGTATGTTACTTTCCCGAGATTCGATTGTCGGTATCTCAATACCTAGTTCAATCTCGTCACCAGCAAGTCTCTTTACTCGTTTCGTAATGCATCATCCCGCAACTAACTCATTAGTCACATTGCTTGCAAGGCTTACATTGATGTGCATTACCGAGAGGGCCCAGAGATACCTCTCCGACAATCGGAGTGACAAATCCTAATCTTGATCTATGCCAACTCAACAAACACCATCGGAGACACCTGTAGAGCACCTTTATAATCACCCAGTTACATTGTGACGTTTGGTAGCACATAAAGTGTTCCTCCGGTATTCGGAAGTTGCATGATCTCATAGTCATAGGAACATGTATAAGTTATGGAGAAAGCAATAGCAACAAACTAAACGATCATCGTGCTAAGCTAACAGAATGGGTCAAGTCAATCACATCATTCTGCAATGATGTGATCCCATTAATCAAATGACAACTCATGTCTATGGCTAGGAAACTTAACCATCTTTGATTCAACGAGCTAGTCAAGTAGAGGCATACTAGTGACATTCTGTTTGTCTATGTATTCACACATGTACTAAGTTTCCGGTTAATACAATTCTAGCATGAATAATAAACATTTATCATGATATAAGGAAATATAAATAACAACTTTATTATTGCCTCTAGGGCATATTTCCTTCAGTCTCCCACTTGCACTAGAGTCAATAATCTAGACTACACAGTAATGATTCTAACACCCATGGAGTCTTGGTGTTGATCATGTTTTTCTCGTGAGAGAGGCTTAGTCAACGGGTATGCAACATTCAGATCCGTATGTATCTTGCAAATCTCTATGTCTCCCTACTTGACTTGATCATAGATGGAATTGAAGCGTCTCTTGATGTGCTTGGTTCTCTTGTGAAATCTGGATTCTTTTGCCAAGGCAATTGCGCCAGTATTGTCACAAAAGATTTTCATTGGACCCGATGCACTAGATATGACACCTAGATCGGATATGAACTCCTTCATCCAGACTCCTTCATTTGCTGCTTCCGAAGCAACTATGTACTCCGCTTCACACGTAGATCCCGCCACAACGCATTTTTTAGAACTGCACCAACTGACAGCTCCACCGTTCAATATAGATACGTATCCGGTTTGTGACTTAGAGTCATCCGGATCAGTGTCAAAGCTTGCATCGACGTAACCATTTACGACGAGCTCTTTGTCACCTCCATAAACGAGAAACATATCCTTAGTCCTTTTCAGGTACTTCAGGATGTTCTTGACCGCTGTCTAGTGATCCACTCCTAGATTACTTTGGTACCTCCCTGCTAAACTGATAGCAGGGTACACATCAGGTCTGGTACACATCATTGCATACATGATAGAGCCTATGGCTGAAGCATAGGGAACACCTTTCATTTTCTCTCTATCTTCTGCAGTGGTCGGGCATTGAGTCTAACTCAACTTCACACCTTGTAACACATGCAAGAACCCTGTCTTTGCTTGATCCATTTTGAACTTCTTCAAAAATTTATCAAGGTATGTGCTTTGTGAAAGTCCAGTTAAGCGTCTTGATATATCTCTATAGATCTTGATGCCCAATATATAAGCAGCTTCATCGAGGTCTTTCATTGAAAAATTCTTATTCAAGTGTCCTTTTATGCTATTCAAAAATTCAGTATCATTTCCGATCAACAATATGTCATCTACATATAATATCAGAAATGCTACAGAGCTCCCACTCACTTTCTTGTAAATACAGACTTCTCCAAAAGTCTGTATAAAACCATATGGTTTGATCACACTCTCAAAGCGTATATTCCAACTCCGAGAGGCTTGCACCAGTCCATAAATGGATCATGGGAGCTTGCACACTTTGTTAGCACCTTTTGGATCGACAAAACCTTCTGGTTGCATCATATACAACTCTTCTTTAAGATATCCATTAAGGAATGCAGTTTTGACATTGATTTACCAAATTTCATAATCATAAAATGCGGCAATTGCTAACATGATTCGGACGGACTTAAGCATCGCTACGGGTGAGAAAGTCTCATCGTAGTCAACTCCTTGAACTTGTCGAAAACCTTTTGCAACAAGTCGAGCTTTGTAGATAGTAATATTACCGTCAGCGTCAGTCTTGTTCTTGAAGATCCATTTATTCTCTATGGCCTGTCGATCATTGGGAAAGTCAACCAAAGTCCACACTTTGTTCTCATACATGGATCCCATCTTAGATTTCATGGCCTCTAGCCATTTTGCGGAATCTGGGCTCATCATCGCTTCCTCATAGTTCATAGGTTCGTCATGGTCAAGTAACATGACTTCCAGAACAGGATTATCGTACTACTCTGGTGCGGATCTTACTCTGGTTGACCTACGAAGTTCGGTAGTAACTTGATCAGAAGTTTCATGATCATCATCATTAGCTTCCTCACTTACTTGCGCAGGAATCACTGGAACTGATGTCTGTGATGAACTACTTTCCAATAAGGGAGCAGGTACAGTCACCTCATCAAGTTCTACTTTCCTCCCACTCACTTCTTTTGAGAGAAACTCCTTCTCTAGAAAGAATCCATTCTAAGCAATGATTATCTTGCCTAGAAAGAATCCATTCTAAGCAATGATTATCTTGCCTTCGGATCTATGATAGAAAGTGTACCCAATAGTCTCCTTTGGGTATCCTATGAAGACACATTTCTCTGATTTGGGTTCGAGCTTATCAGGTTGAAGCTTCTTCACATAAGCATCGTAGCCCCAAAATTTAAGAAACGACAACTTGGGTTTCTTGCCAAACCACAGTTCATAAGGTGTCGTCTCAACGGATTTAGATGGTGCCCTATTTAACGTGAATGCAGCCGTCTATAAAGCATAGCCCCAAAACGATAGCGGTAAATCAGTGAGAGACATCATAGATCGCACCATATCTAATAAAGTGCGGTTACGATGTTCGGACACACCATTACGTTGTGGTGTTCCAGGTGGCATGAGTTGCGAAACTATTCTGCATTATTTCAAATGAAGTCCAAACTCACAACTCAAATATTCACCTCCACGATCAAATCGCAAAAACTTGATTTTCTTGTTACGATGATTTTCCACTTCACTCTGAAATTCTTTGAACTTTTCAAATGTCTCAGACTTATGTTTCATTAAGTAGATATACCCATATCTGCTCAAATCAACTATGAAGGTGAGAAAATAACGATATCCGCCATGAGCTTCAATGTTCATTGGACCACATACATCAGTATGTATGATTTCCAATAACTCTGTTGCTCGCTCCATTGTTCCGGAGAATGGAGTTTTAGTCATCTTGACCATGAGGCATGGTTCACAAGTACCAAGTGATTCATAATCAAGTGATTCCAGAAGTCCATCAGAATGGAGTTTCTTCATGTGCTTTACACCAATATGACCTAAACGGCAGTGCCACAAATAAGTTGCACTATCATTATCAACTCTGCATCTTTTGGCTTCAATACTATGAACATGTGTATCACTACTATCAAGATTTAGTAAAAATAGACCACTCATCAAGGGTGCATGACCATAAAAGATATTACTCATATAAATAGAACAACCATTCTTCTTTGATTTAAATGAATAACCGTCTCGCATCAAACAAGACCCAGATATAATGTTCATGCTCAACGCTGGCACCAAATAACAATTATTTAGGTCTAAAACTAATCCCAAAGGTAGATGTAGACGTAGCGTGCGGACCCTACGGGTTCGAGAACTATGTAGACATGACTGAGACTCATCTCCGGTCAATAACCAATAGCGGAACCTAGATGCTCATATAGGTTCCTACAAATTCTACTAAGATCTTTATCGGTCAAACCGCATAACAACATACGTTGTTCCCTTTGTCATCGGTATGTAACTTGCCCGAGATTCGGTCGTCGGTATCTCAATACCTAGTTCAATATCGTTACCAGCAAGTCTCTTTACTCGTTTCGTAATGCTACATCCCGTAACTAATTCATTAGTTACATTGCTTGCAAGGCTTATAGTGATGTGCATTACCGAGAGGGCCCAAAGATACCTCTCCAATATTCGGAGTGACAAATCCTAATCTCGATCTATTACAACTCAACAAACACCATCGGAGACACCTGTAGAGCACATTTATAATCACCCAATTACGTTGTGACGTTTGGTAGCACACTAAGTGTTCCTTCGGTATTCGGGAGTTGCATAATCTCATAGTCATAGGAACATGTATAAGTCATGAAGAAAGCAATAGCAGTAAACTAAACGATCATCGCACTAAACTAACGGATGGGTCAAGTCAATCACATCATTCTCTAATGATGTGATCCCGTTCATCAACTGACAACTCTTTGTCCATGGCTAGGAAACTTAACCATCTTTGATTAACGAGCTAGTCAAGTAGAGGCATACTAGTGACACTCTGTTTGTCTATGTATTCACACATGTACTAAGATTTCAGTTAGTACAATTCTAGCATGAATAATAAACATTTATCATGATATAAGGAAATATAAATAACAACTTTATTATTGCCTCTAGTGCATATTTCCTACAACATGACCTCTAGAACAGGATTACCGTACCACTCTCGTGCGGATCGTACTCTGGTTGACCTACGAGGTTCGGTAGTAACTTGATCTGAAGTTTCATGATCATCATCACTAGCTTCCTCACTAATTGGTGTAGGAATCACTGGAACTAATTTCTGTGATGAACTACTTTACAATTCGGGAGAAGGTACAATTACATCATCAAGTTCCACTTTCCTCCCACTCACTTGTTTCGAGAGAAACTCCTTCTCTAGAAAGGATCCATTCTTAGCAACAAATATCTTACCTTCGGATCTGTGATAGAAGGTGTACCCAAAAGTCTCCTTTGGGTATCCTATGAAGACTCATTTCTTCGATTTGGGTTCGAGCTTATCAGGTTGAAGCTTTTTCACATAAGCATTGCAGCCCCAAACTTTAAGAAACTATAGCCTGGGTTTCTTGCCAAACCACAGTTCATATGGTGTTGTCTCAACGGATTTAGATGGTGCCCTATTTAACGTGAATGCAGCCATCTCTAAAGCATAACCCCAAAATGATAGCGCTAAATCAGTAGGAGACATCATAGATCACACCATATCCAATAAAGAACGGTTATGACGTTCGGACACACCATTACGCTGTGGTGTTCCAGGTGGCGTGAGTTGCGAAACTATTCCACATTGTTTCAAGTGAAGACCAAACTCATAACTCAAATATTCACCTCGATGATCAGATCGTAGAAAGTTTATTTTCTTGTTACGATGGTTTTCCACTTCACTCTAAAATTCTTTGAACTTTGCAAATGTTTCAGACTTATGTTTCATGAAGTAGACATACCCATATCTGCTCAAATCATCTATGAAGGTCAGAAAATAACGATACCTGCCACGAGCCTCAACACTCATCGGACCACGTACATCAGTATGTATTGTTTCCAATAAGTCAATTTCTCGCTCCATTGTTTCGGAGAACGGAGCCTTAGTCATCTTGCCCATGAGGCATGGTTCGCAAGCATCAAGTGATTCATAATTAAGTGATTCCAAAAGCCCATCGGCGTGGAGTTTCTTCATGTGCTTTACACCAATATGACCTAAATGGCAGTGCCACAAATAAGTTGCACTATCATTATTAACTTTGCATCTTTTGGCTTCAATATTATGAATATGTGTATCGCTACAATTGAGATTCAACAAAAATAGACCATTCATCAAGGGTGCATGACCATAAAAGATATTACTCATATAAATAGAACAACCACTAATCTCTAATTTAAATGAATAACCGTCTCGCATTAAACAAGATCTAGATATAATGTTCATGCTCAACGCTGGCACCAAATAGCAATTATTTAGGTCTAAAACTAATCCCGATGGTAGATGTAGAGGTAGCGTTCCGACGATGATCACATCGACTTTGGAACCATTTCCCACACGCATCGTCACCTTGTCCTTAGCCAATCTTCACTTAATTCGTAGCCCTTGTTTTGAGTTGCAAATATGAGCAACGGAACTAGTATCAAATACCCAGGCGCTACTACGAGCATTAGTAAGGTACACATCAATAACATGTATATCAAATATACCTTTCACTTTGCCATCCTTCGTATCTGCAAAATACTTGGGGCAGTTCCTCTTCCAGTGACCAGTCCCTTTGCAGTAGAAGCACTCAGTCTCAGGCTTAGGTCTAGACTTGGATTTATTCCCTTGAGTAGCAACTTGCTTGCTGTTCTTCTTGAAGTTCCCCTTATTCCCTTTGCCATTTTCTTGAAACTAGTGGTCTTGTTCACCATCAACACTTGATGATCCTTCTTGATTTCTACCTTTGCAGCCTTTAGCATCGCGAAGAGCTTGGGAATTGTCTTTTCCATCCCTTGCATATTATAGTTCATCACAAAGCATTTATAGCTTGGTGGCAGTGATTGAAGAACTCTGTCAATGACACTATCATCAGGAAGATTAACTCCTAGCTGAGTCAAGTGGTTGTGGTACCCAGACATTCTGAGTATATGTTCACTGACAGAACTATTCTCCTCCATTTTGTAGTTGTATAACTTATTGGAGACTTCATATCTCTCAATCCGGGCATTTGCTTGAAATATTAACTCCAACTCCTAGAACATCTCATATGCTCCATGGCGTTCAAAACATCGTTGAAGTCCCGGTTCTAAGCCGTAAAGCATGGCACATTGAACTATCGAGTAGTCATCAGCTTTGCTCTGCCAGGTGTTCATAACATCTGGCGTTGCTCCTGCAGCGGGTTTGTCACCTAGCGGTGCTTCTAGGACGTAATTCTTCTGTGCAGCAATGAGGATAATCCTCAAGTTACGGACCCAGTCCGTGTAGTTTCTACCATCATCTTTCAACTTAACTTTCTCTAGGAATGCATTAAAATTCGACGGAACAACAACATGGGCCATCTATCTATAACAACATAGACATGCAAAATACTATCAGGTACTAAGTTCATGATAAATTAAAGTTCAATTAATCAAATTACTTAAGAACTCCCACTTAGATAGATATCTCTCTAATCATCTAAGTGATCACGTGATCCATATCAACTAAACCATGTCCGATCATCACGTGAGATGGAGTAGTTTTCAATGGTGAACATCACTATGTTGATCATATCTACTATATGATTCATGCTCGACCTTTCGGTCTCAGTGTTCCGAGGCCATATCTATATATGCTAGGCTCTTCAAGTTTAACCCGAGTATTTTGCGTGTGCAAAACTGGCTTGCACCTGTTGTATGTGAACGTAGAGCTTATCACACCCGATCATCACGTGGTGTCTCAACACAGCGAACTATAGCAACGGTGCATACTCAGGGAGAACACTTATACCTTGAAATTTAGTGAGAGATCGTCTTATAATGCCACCACCGAACTAAGCAAAATAAGATGCATAAAGGATAAACATCACATGCAATCAATATAAGTGATATGATATGGCCATCATCATCTTGTGCCTTTGATCTCCATATCCAAAGCACCGTCATGATTACCATCGTCACCGGCTTAACACTTTGATCTCCATCGAAGCATCATTGTTGTCACACCAACTATTTCTTATACGACTATCGCTACCGCTTAGAGATAAAGTAAAGCAATTACATGGAGATTGCATTTCATACAATAAAGCGACAACCATATGGCTCCCGCTAGTTGCCGATAACTCCGTTAAAAAACATGATCATCTCATACAATAAAATTTGGCATCATGTCTTGACCATATCACATCACAACATGCCCTGCAAAAATAAGTTAGACACCCTCTACTTTGTTGTTGGAAGTTTTACGTGGTTGATACGGGCTGACCAAGAACCGTTCTTACCTACGCATCAAAAACCACAACGCGATATAGTGATTGCTTTTTGATCTTCAGAAAGAACCCTATTCATTGAATCTGATTCAACTAAAGCTGGAGAAACAGATAACCACTAGCCACCTGTGTGCGAAGCACGTCGGTAGAACCAGTCTCGCGTAAGCATACGCGTAATGTCGGTCTGGGCCGCTTCATCTAACAATACCGCCGAATCAAGAATCAACTAGTGACGGCAAGAAATATGTATATACCCACGCCCACAACTCCTTTGTGTTCTACTCGTGCACATAACATCTACGCATAAACCTGGCTCGGATGCCACTGTTGGGGAACGCAGTAATGCCAAAAATTTCCTACGCACACGCAAGATCATGGTGATGCACAACAGCGAGAGGGGGGAGTGTTATCTACGTACCCTCGTAGACCATAAGCGGAAGCATTATGACAACACGGTTGATGTAGTCGTACGTCTTCACGATAGACCGATCCTATTACCGAAAGTACGGCACCTCCGCGATCTGCACACGTTCAGCTCGGTGACGTCCCACGAACTCACGGTCCAGCAGATTGTCAAGGGAGAGCTTCGTCAGCATGACAGCGTGATGACGGTGATGATGATGCTACCGGAATAGGGCTTCGCCTAAGCACCACTATGATATGACCGAGGTGGATTATGGTGGAGGGTGGCACCGCACATGGCTGGAAACAATCAACTTGTGTGTTCTAGGGTGCCCCTGCCCCTATATATAAAGGAACAAGGGGGGAGGCCGGCCGGCCTTGGGGCGCGCCAAGGAGAGGGAGGAGTCCTCCTCCTAGTAGGAGTACGACACCCCCTTTCCTAGTCCAACTAGCTAGGAAGAAGGAGGGGGAAGGAAAGAGAGGGAGAGAGGGAGGGAAAGAGGGGGCACCGCCCCCCTCCTTGTCCAATTTGGACTCCCAAGGGGGGGGGGGCGACCAGCCCTATGGCCCATCCTCTCTCTCTCTCACAAGGCCCATGTTGGCCCATTAGTTCCCCCGGGGGTTCCGATAACCCCCCGACACTCCGATAATTATCCGGTGACCCCCGGAACTCATCCGGTGTCCGAATATAGTCATCCAATATATCAATCTTTATGTCGCGACCATTTCGAGAGTCCTCGTCATGTCCGTGATCACATCCGGGACTCCGAACTACCTTCGGTACATCAAAACACATAAACTCATAATACCGATCGTCATTGAACGTTAAGCGTGCGGACCCTACGGGTTCGAGAACTATGTAGACATGACCGAGACACGTCTCTGGTCAATAACCAATAGCGGAACCTGGATGTTCATATTGGCTCCCACATATTCTATGAAGATCTTTATCGGTCAAACCGCATAACCATATACGTTGTTCCCTTTGTCATTGGTATGCTACTTGCCCGAGATTCGATCGTCGGTATCTCAATACCTAGTTCAATCTTGTTACCAGCAAGTCTCTTTACTCATTCCGTAATGCGTCATCCCGCAACTAACTCATTAGTCACATTGCTTGCAAGGCTTATATTGATGTGCATTACCGAGAGGGCCCAGAGATACCTCTCCGACAATTGGAGTGAAAAATCCTAATCTCGATCTATGCCAACTCAACAAACACCATCGGAGACACATGTAGAGCACCTTTATAATCACCCAGTTACGTTGTGAAGTTTGGTAGCACACAAAGTGTTCCTCCGGTATTCGGGAGTTGCATGATCTCATAGTCATAGGAGCATGTATACGTTATGGAGAAAGCAATAGCAACAAACTAAACGATCATCTTGCTAAGCTAACGGAATGGGTCAAGTCAATCACATCATTCTCTAATGATGTGATCCCATTAATCAAATGACAACTCATGTCTATGGCTAGGAAACTTAACCATCTTTGATTCAACGAGCTAGTCAAGTAGAGGCATACTAGTGACACTCTGTTTGTCTATGTATTCATACATGTACTAAGTTTCCGGTTAATACAATTCTAGCATGAATAATAAACATTTATCATAATATAAGGAAATATAAATAACAACTTTATTATTGCCTCTAGGGCATATTTCCTTCATTTGGTCCAAGAAAAATCATCGCAAAAGTTTTATTCCGTTTGGTATTCCTTTTCTGCAAACATCTAAAACAAGGAAAAAGTAGAAACTGGCACTAGGCTCTAGGTTAATAGGTTAGTCCCAAAAATCATATAAGATAGCATATTAATGCATATAAAACATCCAAAATAGATAATATAATAGCATGGAACAGTAAAAATTTATAGATACGTTGGAGACGTATCAAGCATCCCCAAGCTTAATTCCTGCTCATCCCCGAGTAGGTAAATGATAAAAACAGAATTTTTGATGTGGAATGCTACCTAACATATTTATCCATGTAATTCTATTTATTGTGGCATGAATGTTCAGATCCATAAGATTCAAAACAAAAGTTTAATATTGACATAAAAACAATAATACTTCAAGCATACTAACAAATAATTATGTCTTCTCGAAATAAGATGGCCAAAGAAAGCTTATCCCTACAAAATCATATAGTCCGGCTATGCTCCATCTTCATCACACAAAATATTTAAATCATGCACAACCCCGATGACAAGCCAAGCAATTGTTTCATACTTTTGACGTTCTCAAACTTTTTCAACTTTCACGCAATACATGAGCGTGAGCCATGGACATAGCACTAGGTGGAATAGACGGTGGTTGTGGAGAAGACAAAAATAAGGAGATAGTCTCACATCAACTAGGCGTATCAACGGGCTATGGAGATGCCCATTAATAGATATCAATGTGAGTGAGTAGGGATTGCCATGCAACAGATGCACTAGAGCTATAAGTTTATGAAAGCTCAAAAAAGAAAACTAAGTGGGTGTGCATCCAACTCGCTTGCTCACGAAGACCTAGGGCATTTTGAGGAAGCCCATCATTGGAATATACAAGGCAAGTTCTATAATGAAAGTTCCCACTAGTATATGAAAGTGATATCATAGAAGACTCCCTATCATGAAGATCATGGTGCTACTTTGAAGCACAAGTGTGGTAAAAGGATAGTAACATTGCCCCTTCTCTCTTTTCTCTCATTTTTTTATTTGGGCCTTCTCTCATTTTTTTGGCCTCTTTTTTTCGTATGGAGTCTCATCCGACTTGTGGGGGAATCATAGTCTCCATGACCCTTTCCTCACATGGGACAATGCTCTAATAATGAAGATCATCACACTTTTATTTACTTACAACTCAAAGATTACAACTCGATACTTAGAACAAAATATGACTCTATGTGAATGCCTCCGGCGGTGTACCGGGATGTGGAGTGAATCAAGAGTGACATGTATGAAAAATGATGAACGGTGGCTTTGCCACAAATACGATGTCAACTACATGATCTTGCAAAGCAATATGACAATGATGGAGCTTGTCATAATAAACGAAATGGTGGAAAGTTGCATGACAATATATCTTGGAATGGCAATGGAAATGCCATAATAGGTAGGTATGGTGGCTGTTTTGAGGAAGGTATATGGTGGGTTTATGGTACCGGTGAAAGTTGCGCGGTACTAGAGAGGCTAGCAATGGCGAAAAGGTGAGAGTGCGTATAATCCGTGGACTCAACATTAGTCATAAAGAACTCACATACTTATTGCAAAAATCTATTAGTCATCGAAACAAGTCCTACGCGCATGCTCCTAGGGGGATATATTGGTAGGAAAAGACCATCGCGCATCCCCGACCGCCACTCATAAGGAAGACAATCAATAAATAAATCATGATCCGACTTCATCACATAACAGTTCACCATACGTGCATGCTACGGGACTCACAAATTTTAACACAAGTATTTCTAAAATTCACAACTACTTACTAGCATAACTCTAATATCACCATCTCCATATCTCAAAACAATCATAAGGAATCAAACTTCTCATAGTATTCAATGCACTTTATATGAAAGTTTTTATTATATCCCTCTTGGATGCCTATCATATTAGGACTAATTTTATAACCAAACCAAATTACCATGCTGTTATAAATACTCTCAAAATAATATAAGTGAAGTACGAGAGTTCAACAATTTCTATAAAATAAAACCACCGCCGTGCTCTAAAAAGATATAAGTGAAGCACTAGAGCAAAATTGCCTAGCTCAAAAGATATAAGTGAAGTACATAGAGTATTCTAATAAATCACGATTCATGCGTGTCTCTCCAAAAATGTGTGTACAACAAGGATGATTGTGGGAAACTAAAAAGAAAATACTCAAATCAAACAAGTCGCTCCAAGCAAAACACATCTCATGTGGTGAATAAAAATATAGCCTCAAGTAAAGTTACCGATAAACGAAGACGAAAGAGGGGATGCCTTCCCGGGGCATCCCCAAGCTTAGGCTTTTTGACATCCTTGAATATTACCTTGGGGTGCCTTGGGCATCCCCAATCATAGGCTATTGCAACTCCTTATTCCATAGTCCATCAAATCCTTACCCAAAACTTGAAAACTTCACAACACAAAACTCCAACAGAAAATCTCATAGCTCCGTTAGTATAAGAAAATAAATCACCACTTTTGGTACTGTTGTGAACTCATTCTTTATTTATATTTGTGTAATATATAATGTATTCCAACTTTTCCATGGTTCATACCCCCCGATACTAGCCATAGATGCATCAAAATAAGCAAACAACACGCGAAAAACAGAATCTGTCAAAAACAGAACAGTCTGTACCAATCTAGATATTTCCAATACTTGTGTAACTCCAAAAGTCCTCAGAAATTAGGAAGTCCTAGAACATTTGTATACTAATCCTCTGCAAAAAGAATCATTATTTTATTGCGCTTATGTTAAAAATGAAAACTAATCTCCTGGCGCAAAAGTTTCTGTTTTTCAGCAGGATCAAATCAACTATCATCGTAAGCTATCCCAAAGGTCTTACTTGGCACAAACACTAAATAAAACATAAAAACACATCTAATGAGAGGCTAGAAGAAATATTTATTGCAAAACAGGACCTAAAAATCAAGAACAAAAATAAAATCGGGTTGCGTCCCAACAAGCACTATTTTTTTAACGCCCCTAGCTAGGCATAAAAATACGAATTGATCTAAGTATTGTTATCTTTGGCATGCAATTCATAAGTGGCTCTCATAATTGATTCATAAGGCAATTTAATTTTATTTCTAGGGAAGTGTTCCATGCCTTTCCTTAACGGAAATTTAAATCTAATGTTTCCTTCTTTCATATCAATAATTGCACCAATCGTTCTAAGGAAAGGTCTACCAAGAATAATAGGATGTCGGAGTAAATGACCACGGGTAGCCTCATCAGCTCCCCATGGTATTTCAAGACATCGGGGCCAACTGCACCCCTCACACTTCCCGGACGAACAACTACTTTCTTGAGCCGGCTAGACCAAGCGGCCGGCTACTAGAAGGCGGCAGAAACCCAGAAGGCGGCTACGGGGCGGCCGGCTTCCAGCAGGCGGCTCCTCGTGCCCTCAAAGTTTGCACCCACATAACTGCGACGAGATGGGGCGTGGCTATAGAGCAACCTGCCACCCCCGAATCCTAGGCTGAGCGTGGCTATAGTACGGGCATACCCGGCGGACGCCCCCACCCGGCGGGATACTGTAGCCACGCTGCCCATGACATCACCTACTACCTAGGGAGCTATGCTCCCACGACGGCCTGTCGGTACGGCCCACAGGGGGCGGGCCCTACCTATCAGCGAGCCCCAGAAGGCGGCAAAACCCCAATAGGCGGCAACGGGGGCGGGCCGCCTCCCAGCAGGCCGCCCCCTCCCCCCTCAAAGTCTGTGCGTCATTAACGAGAGGAGACGGGGAATGGCTACAGTGAACGCCCACTAGGCAGCGATACTGTAGCCATGCTTCCCCCGATAAAGCATCCATCATCAGTAGTAAGGCTACAATGCGGAGTGATCAATTAGACCCGCAAGCGGCGGGCACGGCCTGTCGGCCGAGTACACGACAACCGGCGGGACCCACCAATTGGCGAGAGCCGGCGGAGAAGTCGGCGTCTAGAAAGACTGACGGCCAGGTCCTACACTCGACCAGATTACCATTGTACCCCTGGGGGGTAGGCTTATATAAACCCCCCAGGCCACCCATGCAAAGGGACCCTAGTAGACACACACATAGAGAGGGGAAGTAGGGCTAGCGTTGTTCTTCTTCCTGCTCTAGCTAAACAGCTCAAGGAGCAATCTTGTAGCTACCATTGTTGAGATAGTGATCATGCGAAGGCCCCATAGAGCAGGACCAGAGGTGTTATCTCCTAGGAGAGCCCCGAACCTGGGTAAGATTCATAGGCATATGCGATCTCGCTCACTCCCGCTTCTAGAGCCCGGCGACGTACTCTTGTCCCTCTCCATGATTAGCCATCCCTTGGCATATGTCGCTCCACAACCCCGACATTTGGCGCCCACTGTGGAGCAAGGTGCACTGTCGTCCGGAAAGACGTTCTGGACGTGAATCCTTTTCCTTCCCAGCGAACGCAGCCAACCCGGCACACCGGATGGCGTCTGCGTCGACACGCTGTGCGGCATAGAAGCCGCTTGCACCGCGAGCACTCGCCGACCTTGTTGGCGGGATCCATCTCTCCGATGAGCCTGCGCCCGACGTGGGAGCAGCCTGCTCTGAAAGTTGCCTCGTCGACCTCCTTGGCAAGATTGACATCGCCAACGAGCCCGCCTTCGACATAGAGTCCGTTGGCTCCACCGACCTGATGCTCGTCAACTTCGACGTGGCGTCTCCCGATTCCTTCCCCGCCAACGTGGTGATCATTGACGACCCGCTCCCTCCTACGATCAGAGACGCCAGCACCAGCACCAGCACCGTCACGGAGGTGCTGGCCATCAACCACGATGGAGCCTCCGATGGGGCTGCTCGCGACCCGCTGCAGGCGGCAGTGCGGGGCTTATCCACACCCGTTGTGAAGAACACAGATGGAGCGACGTTGGAGGCTTTCCACGTCTCGCTCCTCGAAAGAGCCCAGAAGCTGGCGGCCATGAGGCGCCTCAGCGAAGCCTACCAACGTGAGATTGACCGCGTCGTCTGCGGCATGCCGGCTGCTGGCGAGCCAAGCCGGCTGGGCACCGTTCGGCAGCGTGGCACGGCCGTCTCCAGCATGCTGGGAGCCGACCGCCCCATGTACGCCGCGCCTTTGGAGAATCTACGTGCTGCCCAGGCGGCAGCAGGCGAACTGGACCACCTAGAGGGTGACGAGCGATGCTGCATGACGGAGCACGTCCAGCAGCTCCGCGACGCGGCTGCACAACAAGAAGCTGGCCGCCGCATGGCAGAACCCGGCCTGCACACCGAGACCCCCCCCCCCGCCGCAAACACAACACGACCTCCCGGACGCCAACAGGCGATGCCCGCGACCTAAGAGACCCAGAGCCGGCTGTCAGCTGCAGTTGGACACGCATCACCATCGAGCACGGCCAAGACAGCCGCCCTCGAGCAGTCGAACAGCGGGGCGATCGTCCGCCTCCCCCACGCAGGGAGAGGCACGTCTCCCCACCGGCTATTGAGCACCCGACTCTCAGAGACCGGCTAGGCCCCCATGAAGGAGTCGGAGAAAACGATGCCTGCCATCGTATCGACCGACTAGCTCGATCCCTGGCGGTAGAAGAAGAAGACGCGATCGGACCGCCTTGTTTTGGCCCCCGCATTCGCGATGAGCCCTTTCCCAAAGGGTTCTCGCTCCCCCGAGATACGCCCAAGTACAATGGCTCTATGAAGCCGGAGGATTGGCTGGTTGACTACTCCACTGTCGTCAACATAGCAAACAGCAATAAGCGCGTTGCCGTGAAGTACGTTCCGGTCATGCTCCAGGGCACGACCTGGATGTGGCTGAACAACCTCAAGCCCTACAGCGTCAACAGCTGGCTGGACTTCACTGAAGTCTTCGTTCGCAACTTCACCAGCACCTACAAGCGGCCGCCCAAGCCTTGCCAGCTCTCTCTGTGCGTCCAAGGCCCGACCGAGTCCACCCACGAGTACCTGACGCGGTGGGACGAACTGCACAACTCCCACGAAGGGGTGCACGAGGTGCAAGCAATAGAATACTTCACTGCCAGGTGCCGAGAGGGCACCCTACTCAAGCATCGATTCCTCTGCGACGAGCCGGCTACACTCGATGAACTGCTGATCATAGCAGACAAGTATGCCACTGCCGACTCCTCCATGAAGTCGGAGCTCCGAGTGGACGCATCTAGGAAAGTGCTCCCTCTGGCTCCTCAGACGCTGGCTGGTGATAACAGTCGGCGACAACAACAGAATGACAACAAGCACAAGGCCCCTACTCCGGCTTCCACCAGCCGGCAAGTGGCAATAGTTGAAGACCAGCAGTCGGAGGGTCAACCCGGCCCCAAGCATCAGAAGGGCGGCAAGCATGCTTGGTTGCCCACCTTCTCCTATGAGCAAACCATCGATGCTCCTTGCAAGTTCCATAGTTGCGTGAAGCCATCCAACCACACCACCCAGAAGTGCCACTGGCTCACCCGAATTGCCAAGGGTGAAGGACTACCGCCTCCACCTGCCGGCCAGCCGGCCCCGCCTCCTCCGCAGCCGGCGGCCCACCCTGTTGCCGCCATCCAAGATGAGTTCCTAAGAACATGGAGCCTACGTCGTCTTCACCAGTGTGGCCGACGACATGCACATCCGGCGTCAACATCACCGAGAGGTGAATGCTGTCACTTCTGAAGACCCGGGGTTCGTGCACTGGTCCGAGAAGCCCATCAGCTAGAGCCATGCAGACCACCCGGAGGTGATGCCTTCTCCGAGTTCCTATGCCTTGGTGCTGGATGCCACCTTTTCAATAGATAAGCGAGCTGCTCATTTCTCCCAAGTCCTGATAGACGACGGTAGCAGCATCAACATCCTCTACCGCGACACCATGGAGAAACTGCACATCAAAGAGAGACAACTCCAGCCCAGTCGGTCTATCTTCCATGGCATTGTACCTGGCCTTTCCTGCTCACCAATCGGCAAGATCAAGATAGATGTCCTCTTTGGAGACAAAGATCACTTCCGCCGCGAGCCAATTTGGTTTGAGGCGGTCGACCTGGAGATCCCTTACCACGCACTCCTAGGCCGGCCAGCTCTAGCCAAGTTCATGGCGGTGCCGCACTATGCCTACCTCAAGATGAAGATGCCGGGTACCAAGGGCATTATCACTATAGCCGGTGACTACAAGAAGTCGGCCGCCTGTGCTACTGCTAGCAGCCGGCTGGCCGAGTCCCTCGTGATTGCTGCCGAGAAGAAGCTCCTTGACTGGGTTGTGGACATGGCCAGCAAGCAGTCGGACCTGTCACCAGACCCCAAGGAGTCGGAGGCTCAGGGTTCTTTCCAGCCGGCCAAAGAAACAAAGAAGATCCCCTTGGACCCCGACCACCCAGAGAGGCACGCTATCATGGGGACTGTCGGATGTGGGGCTCCGACAAACCCTTAAGGTTCGAACACTGGGGTGCGCGCGGAGTCTTTCCCTCCTACCAATCTACGCCCTAGCTCACTACACCATGAAAAAAAATACACTTCCCTGATGATACGTGTTTGTCACAGTAGGTCACTTTTTTTGTCATGCATGTACATCCATGACAAATTTATGACAGAATCAAGATAGTCATACCTGTGCTGTCGTAGAAGTGTTCCATGACATTACCAAAATTATCATCACGAAAGTGTCCACTTCCATGACGATAAATCGCGCGTCACAGAAGTGCTTTCGTCAAGGGTGACCGACACGTGGCATCCACCATAACGGAACGTCGTTAAGCTATCGGGTCGGGTTTTGGATCCGATAACCCATTAATAGCCCCGACCAATGGGGATTTTCCACGTGTAAAATCATCATTGGCTGGAGGAAACACGTGTCGGCTCATCGTTGGGACAGATGTCAACCACTCATTGGACGGAAGGCGCCTATGATACGTCAACACGTGGAACGGCCCAACAGAGGCCCATTCCTGTGAAAAGGCCGGCCCATTTGACTTGGTCAAAAGCTGGCAGGCCGGCCCATGGAAAGCCTGTTAATGGCCTGTTCGAATATAGCCCATTTACAGCCCGCTAACCCAAGGCCCGTTACGCCCTATCCGAATTAGGCCCAATAGCGTCATCTGGGCCATCCAATATGATTCCAGCCCATTTTCACTTCTGGCTGACGTCTTTCGGCCCATATGAGGCCCTATGTAACTCTTGGCCTACTAACGGCCCGTGGTGAAACTGGCCCGTAATGAACAGTGTATCACTTTACACCCATTAACGGCCCGTGGTGAAACTGGCCCGTAATGAAAAGTGTATCACTTTATACCCATTAATGGCCCGTTATTCCGTTGGGCCGTTTCCAGCCCATGTTATCTTTCGGCCTTCTCAGAGCCCATTTATTCTTGGGTTCATTTCCAGCATTCGTTTACTTACGGCCCGTTACTGTCATTTTCTGCTTGTGGGCCAAATTCAGCCCGTGGTTACAGTCGGCCCATTAATTCGTTGGGCCGTTTTCATAGCGTCATCAAATACGGCCTATTAACGATGGCCCGTTATGGTCGGCACATGAACGGATGATTCCAACTCTAGCCCATTTACGGCCATAATGAGGCCTGTTATTGGCCCATGTTTGGCCAATCGATCATACGGCCCGTATAAGGCCCATTGATGATACGGCCCGTAGAAGGCCCATTGTTTCTACGGCCCGTAAAAGGCCTACTGTTTCTACAGCTCATAGAAGGCCCACTGTTTCTACGGCCCATAGGAGGCCCAGTGTCACTACAGTAAATATTAGCCCATGGTTATTGTGGCCTAGTTTTAAAAAATAGGTTATTGCAGCCACTAGCAAACCGCGGAAAAAGAACTGCACTGACTACAAGCAAACAAATAAACAAAACAAGGAAATAAATAAGCGAGCAACTTATGCTAGGCTATCACGGCTATTACACATATTACATCCACTGGGCATCAAAGTTCGCCACCAGTGCAAATATAGGGAACACACCAGCATATAAATGCCGCAGCAAAACAAGTCCAGAACTGAAACCACTTCAGAAGAGCTCAAGAAACAATATCCCGGGTACCCATAATGCTGGCAAGATGCTTAGCAAGCTTATTAACTTTCTCTTGTTTGGCGCTTAAATCCTCCAGCGCTTGCCGTTGCACAAGAAAGTACGCATCTGAATTCTGCAGGGACTTCCTCAGTCCTTCGGCTTCTTACCGCAGCACAACTGACTGATGCCTTTCAGCTTGTAGTTGAGACTGAAGAAGCCGAAGTGATTCAGGCAGCGAGTTGGAAGAGCTTGTGCCAACGGTACTGGCCAGTAACTCGAACACTACATCAATGCGGGACTGTGGGGTTTTCTCACTGTCTACAAGATAGTTTTTATCACCTTTCTTGGAGACTAATAGGGTTGTCTCACTATCTTGAACCTTATCTGCAT
Source organism: Triticum urartu (assembly GCF_056163025.1). Classification (NCBI taxonomy): domain Eukaryota; kingdom Viridiplantae; phylum Streptophyta; class Magnoliopsida; order Poales; family Poaceae; genus Triticum; species Triticum urartu. Next base: position 615,558,719 of record NC_141874.1, on the reverse strand, counting down.
TACTTTCTCTACCATTGCATAGTGGGGTGCTCTTCTCCAATATTCTGTTTGCATACTACAAGAGAAACAAGCAGACACATCACAGGTTTAGCTTGTAGTATACGAAACTCATTTTGGTAAACCGGTTTAGTAGTAAGGTGGACAGGATAACAGCATGAAACAAACATATATCTATGTACTATGGTCACTGTATTGTCCATATCATTCTAGTTTATGTTCCCTAATCAAGATAGAGACACAGTTCAACTCATATATTTTTAAGACACAACAACATAGACAGAATATAAGTGTGAGAAACTACACAGCATTGGCAGCACTTGTAATGTGCATCACATGAGAACATAACTGTTTATGCAACTTAAACTGAAATCAACATAGAGCAAGAAGTTAGAACAGCAATCCAGTTAAAGAAATAGGTTTAAAACATACCTGTTGCGCCATTGGAGTTTCAATTGGATCCTTCAAATTCGAAAGTAGTTGGTATGAGTAAATACAGTGATGCAACATCAAAGGAGTATGGACCATAGCTACGGAATCTGACCTGAGAATAGTTGCTCTTCTGCTTTAAACGTGGAGTTTGGGTTAGCTGTGGTGGTCTTCGTGCTTTGGGCACTGCAGTAGCTTTACAAACTGCTCGTGTGGGGGTACTCTATGGTGGACATGGTGCTTTGTCAACTATAAGTGGGTTACTATCCGCCGGGGTTGCGGTTAGATGGGTTATAGCTGGTTCTTTGCCCAATGGTGTAAGTGTGCAATCTGGAAGAGTCTTGATTATGTGTGGTGGGGCTAGTTTGTGGGCCAGTACAACCATGGTTCTATCTGCATCAACGGGTAGCACTGTCTTTTGTGAAGAACGGGTTTTGCTCCCTTAGATATTGCCATCACCCCCTCCAATTCAAATGGCTGATAAACAAGAAAAGAAATTGAATGTACATACATTGTATGATAGACAGATGTGGTAATTCACATGTATGTTGTCTAACTAAATAGGACAGCATGACACAATTTCACATATATGATGCCTAACTAAACAGGATAGCATGACACAGTTTCAGATATATGATGGATAACTTAACAGGATATAATGGCATAATTCAACATATGATGAGTACCTAAACAGGATGACATGACAAAACTATATGATGTCTTTCTAAAATAGGTTGGGATGAAATAATTCACATACATGTTGTCTAAGTATACAGGATGGCATGATATAGTTGACATAATTGATTCATATACTAAGCAACTGGCACTCGCATGTATGATCTCTAAACTAAGCAGATAGAATTCAATAGTGTGCATATGATGTCTAAACTAAGCAATGCAAGACACCATATGCATCATATGAGAAATATAAATATTGCAACTTAGAGCATACACCTCAGGTGGGATATAGGACTGGTCATCTGTCTCTGAATCCTCCTCTGAGGAGCTCCCTGTAACCATCGAGATATATGCTTCAACAGGTACCATTGCCTGCTCTGAAGACCTTGTTTTCACTCTAGATTTTTCCATAACCGGCTCAAATGGCTGATACACATGAAGAGTAGTTCAATATACATAGATTGTCGACAAATGGAATACATAATGAAAAAAAGATGGCATGCGATAATTCACATATATGATGCCTGGCTCCATGGCGGTGCATAATTCACATATATGATAACTGGCTGAAAAACATGGCATTGCATAATTCACATATCTGATATAGAAAGCAAACATGAGGCATTCACACAAAGCATGTCTAATCTAAGCAGATGGCATGGCAATGCAAGATATGCAAGATATGAGCAATATAACCCAGCCAAGTTAGAGCATGCACCTTGGGGGAAGGGGAATACGACTGGTCATCTCTCTCTGAATCCTCCTCTGAGGAGCTATCTGTAACCAGCAAGGAATCTGCATCGACAGGTAGCACTGACTGCTCAGAAGACCTTGTTTTCACTCCAGATTTTCCAATGACCGACTCAAATGGCTGATGCACAGGAAGAGTAGATGAATGTATAAACATTGTTGACAAATGGAATACATTATGGGAAAAAATATGGCACGATACAATTCACATATATGATGACTGGCTAAACAGGATGGCATTGCATGATTCACGTATATGATGCCTGGCTAAAGAAGATGGCATTGCATAATTCCCATATACTCCCTCCGTTCCTAAATAATTGTCTTTTTAGAGATTTCAAATGGACTACCACATACGGATGTATAAAGACATATTTTAGAGTGTAGATTCACTCATTTTGTTCCGTATGTAGTCACTTGTTGAAATCTCTAAAAAGACAAATATTTAGGAATGGTGGGAGTATGATATAGAAACCAAACATGTGGCATTCACACAAAGCAAATCTAAACTAAGCTGATGACATATAAGATGTATAATGTAAGCAATGCAAGGCGCCATATGCATGATATGACCAACATCAGCATGCCAGGTTAGAGCAAACACCTCAGGTGGTAAACAGGCGTGGTTGGCTCCTTCTGAATCTCCATCTGAACAGTTATCTTCCTCTGGAATACAATCTAGAAATGCAGGAGGGGGTGCACTTCGCCCACCATGGAGCGGCGTCTGCATGACATTATATTCGCACACAACGGTCTTCTCTTTTTCTCTACATGTTCAGTACGATTGTGTACAATATCTGACATGCATAATAAAAAAATAGTTAGATTTTGTAAGGCCTAAGGAGTGCATGCAAAAATCAAGACTGATGGTAGCAAACGAGTGGATGGATCCAAAACTAATGATACTAGGTAGATTATAGCTTCAGTTTAAAAAGATAGACAATGGATCATCTATTGTTTGTTTCCCACCCAACATGAACCACATAGAAGACCCCAGATGAACCGGATAGTAGACAGATACTATTCGTTGCTGGCTCGATATGAGACCCATGGGCAATTCAAAACTCAAGATTGAACGATAAAGTAGCAGGTAATAATAACCGATGTATAACATAAGCAAACACAAAAGACTGCGACCTCTCTTCCGGAATTGTGTAGTCCTCAGGTTCATCTGTTCAGTCGGTGATGGTAATGCGGTTGGCGTGGCTGCCGGCAATGGGGAAGATGATCTAAGGCGGCGAAAGGAAGTCTGCAGGGGGATCTCTGCTGCAGTGAACGCTTCTGTCGATGGTGCACCTCAGGTGGGGTGGATGACGGCACGGCAGGAGCAGGACATAACACATAGAGTTTTCTTTGACGCCTATCTGAAAATGAAGTAAATCTGTAAGGGCTCCTTAGAATTGGAGGATTCTATAAACGCAGGGACAGGAAAAACACAGGAATAGGATAGGAATGCACGTGCAAAACAGAGCATTTGGAAACATAGGATTTCAGTCAACCTGTGTGTTTGGCTCACATGAATTGGAAGAACAGAGGAATGGAGAAACAAAGTGATGCGACGAGTGTACAACCTCTTTGGCATAGCCTTGTGGACCTCAGCATCATTGGGTTGGACATGGAGGATGGTGATGATGCTGGTGTGATTGTCGGAGGCGGGGAAGAAGATCCGAGGCCTCTGGAAACGGTGCCGAGGGTACTGCTCCACTGTGAAGGACGGTTCCGTCGTTGGAGCAGCTCCGCTAAGGTGTACGGTGACGAGGCTGAAGCATGACAAGATAGACAACGTTAATCTGAAGTGGGACCCTAATATCATCTGCAATAGATGATGTAAAATACATCACCAAAAAGTGCTAGATGTAAAACACATCAGCCGCGCCACGGCCGCTCCGACAGATGCTGTAAGTACTGTTCACTCTGAACTTAATTGAAGAAAATGAACTTCACAGTCGAAACTGAATTTTACTGTCGAAACTGATTGAACTAGTAACAGAGCATTGCAGTAGATGTTTAGGGCGTTCGAGCACTAGTAGCAGAGAAGTAGTGATCTAAATTAGCAGACGCTCGAGCAGGGAACGCACTAGCAGAGAGCAAGTGGTGCAGTAGCACCGCGAGCGAGTGCTAAAGCAGCAACTCCTATAGCTGCCGGAGGTCGTGCAGCAGCAGCAGCAGCGCAAGCGAGAGCAAGAGCAGAGCAGCGGCACGAACGAAAGCAGGAGCAGTGCAGCAGCGCGACCTACAACAAGAACAGAGCCGCAGCGCGAGCGAGAGTCGGAGCAGCTGCAGCTAGTGCCATTGTGGAAGTCGCCGCCGAGGAAGCAACGACATGGGGGAGAGACGCTGTGGATGATGTGGCCGGCGACGGCGCCGTCGATGGAGACACGCCATGTCTGCTCGGTATTGAGCACCGGCAGCCCCGTGAGATTGAATAAAAGATAAAATGCAGTGGTGAGTGCAGAACCTCCTTGGTTGCGCCGAGTTGGCCTCGCCTTCATCGGAGGAATTGGTGAGGGTGCTGCGGTTCCGGTGGGGCAGGTCAAGACGGCGCTGTGGGGATTGAGGTGGCGCGATAGACGAGGCGAACGTCGGGGCAGCTCCTTGGAGGTGGAGGACGGGGCAGCTGATCCGGCGGGACGACGAGATCGACAACGGATCCTCGTCCGGTGTGGTGGATGAGGGACGGCGAGCTGTTGCGGTGGACGACGTAGTCGGGGAAGAGTCTCCAGCTGGGCGGCGGTCGGGAGGCCGACGGAGGAGCGTGGGGTTTCGCGGGTTTTGGCGGCCTCGGTGTACGAATGGGGGGGGAGGGGGTGGGGGGAGCCAAGCTTAGGGATGCGCTTGCAAGGTTGTCAGAATCGTGATTTTGAATCGGATCGGAGCTTCGATGGTAGGATCGCAAATTGTAGAATCTTCACTATCAGAATCATAGAAACGTACATTCTAAGAACTAAAATCGTAGAATCATAGGGGTTAGTTTGGATCGTAAAGTCATAGAATCATATAACAGAATCGCGATTCTGACAACCTTGCGCGCTTGTCCGAAATGTAGGGTAAGTTACAAGCGTACCCCCACCGGTTTTGACACCACGACGTGGAGCTTCATTTCCAGCTGAGGGGTAGAAGGGGGATTTCACATGTCTGGGCTGCGGGAGCGATTTCGGATGAGGAGGGAGTTCTCGCGCGCGTCCAAATTTCGGGATAACAAGGCGCGGCGCGGGTTGAAGAAGCAGGAGTTTCAAAGCAGGTGAGACAAAAGATACTCGAGCTTGAAAATTTTGGGATAACAAGGTGCGGATTCCTTGTTTGGCAGAACAAACTTAACATGTAAAAAACAATTCATACAAGACACAGGAGAGTCATGTCCCCTTTTACTATATTGCTATAGATGCCATTGAAAAAACTACAAGAAAAATGTAAAAAAATCGGGAGAACAAGATTACCCTGCACAGTACCAAATCGATTCGCACTTCCCTCAACAACAACAAAAAACAAATCAATTCCCACCAAAGAAAGAGTAATGTCCCTTTTTATATGATTACAGATGCCATGATCTCGAATTTCAATTTTTGAATCCACGTTATGTTGAATTCGAATATGTCGTTACGTGACCTTGCGGTTTATAATTGATGTAGTCATACATTTTGATCTTCCATCATATATGAACATTTTACTCCACCATGTGAACATATATATTGTCGTCTACCATATGGACTAAATTTGAATCAATTTTCCTTATTTGAATACGATTGTTGTCAAGTTATACAATAATTTAAATATTATCTTGATAACAAAAAACATACATATAGCAGTAATCATATTTCACTATGAACTACATGTACCATACGCTCTCCAATTGAAATATTTGTATCCATTTTATGTTGAATTCAAATCATAGTACATTATTGGTCTAGGTAGCGAGATGTTTGGGATAATCTAAACCCTATTTTCATACGTATAATTTTTGGCTGAATTGGGACAAGTTTTCGTATAAGCCTCTTGGAAAACTGGAGATTCTCTCAACAAGCCTCGTGGTTCCGAGAGGGAACGTGTCACCTTTGTGTGCGAAATGATATATGCTGCCTCCCCCCTGATTTTATTTACAGAGGCAACATAGAACTATATGAGTGCCCTGTTAAATTTTGGAATTATTTCGGGTTCATTTGGCCTTTTTATACATTAATTGAGTTTCTGGACTTTTAATGTGCATAATCTAAATATGAATTGCATGCACATGCTCCGGTGCACCAAAGTGGGTTGAAAAATCACATGTGTGTCCTTGGTTGAATTTCTAGGTCCCATGGAAGAAATGAGAATGAAATTCAAACATCTGGGCATCATGATTCAGCCGAGAACATTGAGAAACTTTGATTTTAAATTCATGTAAATCCAAAACTCGCCTGGAAATCATGAAACTTGGCATGGTGTCATGTCATGGCACTAACATGTTGTGGTAAAAAATAGGGCCGATTTGGAAGCTCGTGGTTCTAAGAGGGAACGTGCCACCTTTGAGTGTGAAACAATATACGCTGCCCCCCCTTTGAGTTTAACAAAGGCAACATAGAACTACATTAGTGCCCTGTTAAATTTTGGAATTATTCCGGGTTCGTTTGTCGCTTTTATACATTAATTGAGTTTCTGGTCATTTAATGTGCATAAGTCAAATTTGAACTACAAGCACATGCTCTCGTGCACCAAAGTTGGTTGAAAAATCACATTTGTGTCCTCGGGTGAATTTCTAGGTCCCATGCAAGAAATTAGAATCAAATTCAAACATCTAGCCATCGTGGCTCGGCCGAGAACATTGAGAAACTTGGTTTTAAAATTCTTGTAAATCCAAATCACGTCTGAAAATCATGAAACTTGGCGTGGATGTCATGTCATGGTACTACCATGTTGTGGTAAAAAAATTGGCCGAATAGGAACAGATTTTGGCATAAGCTTCTTGCAAACCCAAGCTTCTCTTAAGAAGGCTCGTGGTTCTGAGAGGGAACATGCCACCTTTGAGTGCGAAATGATAAACGTTGTCCCCCTTGAGTTTATTTACCCTGTTAAATTTTGGAATTATTTCGGCTTCGTTTGGCCTTATTTACACATTAATTGAGTTTTTGGTCATTTAATGTGCATAATTCAAATTCGAACTACAAGCACATGCTCCCGTGAACCAAAGTTGGTTGAAAAATCACATTTGTGTCCTCGGGTGAATTTCTAGGTCCCATGCAAAAAATGAGAATCAAATTCAAACATCTGGGCATCGTGGCTCGGTCGAGAACATTGAGAAACTTGGTTTTAAAATCATGAAACTTGGCATGGTGTCATGTGATGGTAGTACCATGCCGTGGTAAAAAAATTTGGCCGAATAGGAACAAATTTTGGTATAAGCTTCTTGCAAATCGGAGCTTCTCTCAAGAAGGCTCGTGGTTCTGGGAGGGAACGTGTCACCTTTGTGTGCATAATTCAAATTTGAAATACAAGCACATGTTCCAGTGCACCAAAGTTGGTTGAAAAATCACATGTGTGTCCTCGGGTAAATTTCTAGGTTACATGCAAGAAATGGGAATGAAATTCAAAATTCTGGGCGTCGTGGCTGGGTTGGAAACATTGAGAAACTTAGTTTTTTAATTCCTGTAAATCCAAAACACGCATGAAAGTAATGAAACTTGGCTTGGTGCCATGACATGGCACCAACATGCTGTGGTAAATTTGCAGTCTGATTTGCGAAGGCACACACATTAACAATCAACAAATTCATTTTGGAACAAGTGCTGTCATGTTACAATCGGAAACACAAGTATTGTTGAAACCATGGGCGTTCTACTTACTAGTACCATTTACGTGCCGCCACGCGTCCCCATTTTTTATTAGCTAGGAGGCGCCGTCTAGGGTAGCTATTTGAGTAGTACGAGAGGCGTGCGATCAGACCCCTGTGCGTGCTTATCGGGAGGAGAGCCCTTTGACCTCCATCTGCCGTCCACCTCTCTCCCAAGGTCTCCATTAATGGCGCCCGAGCCTCTGTTTAATGGCGTGGCTATGTCTCACTCGACTGAGATTTAAGAGAGAAAAAAGAAAATATGAAAGCACGGATCTTGATGTAAGATCCGACGGACCTATATAGCATCTACTGCGACTTATAGCAAGACTGATGAATATATAAGGACGATTAATTTTTTTTGATCAAAGAAGGGCTTGTCCCTTCCGATTTTCATTACTGAAAACCACCACAATTCACAAGAAGTTCAGCACAACTCCAGCCTAACACGAAGGACTAAAAGCTACCAGATTGAAATCGCAACATCCCAAGAGGCCAACAAAGGCCAAACATCTGCGCTAGAACCCAACATTACAACCGACGACACAATCCACATCCTAAACCGATTATTACATCAAAAGAAACCAGGAAACTGAAGGAAGCCCATCAGCAACTAGAAGAACAGCAACGCCAGGGTCGCCACAGCAAGAGTTTTCTTCATCCCAGCCTAGCAACATTGATCTTCCACAGAAAGATAAGGACGATTAATTGTCTTACATAATTAGAAAGATAATTTAAAAAGCCACATGCGTCTACGCACAAAATACACAAGGGCAAAAGAAGAAGGAAGACAAGGATCTGGCTCACTGATCTCTACTTTCTTGATGGGTTGCTGCAGGCCGCGGGAACTAGTCTCCGCGGCGAGCGGCGATGAGCTCTTTCGTGTCCTCAAGACGCTGCTTGGGAACATCCACGGATTCCTCCACCAGCCTTGGGCGCTCGTTGCGGAGCATGTCATTCTCGTCCATAAGTTTCTTGACGATGACGCCGGTCCTCTTCAACAAGGCACTGGTCTTCTCCTGCTGGTCTGCACTTCGGACGATCTTCTCCCTCAGCAGGTCACGCTCGGCCCGGAGCCTCTCATTGTCCTCCCTTAGTGCGCCGATAGCCTGTTCAAATGAGGCTTTCATGTCGTGCTACAACCTCGCAAAACGGGAGATCTGATCCATCTCGCCATGGAAGATCGCATGCATGCGCCTGTAACAGTCATCGCCTGCATGCGAGAAATTTTCCCAGGCCGCCGCGGCGCGGCGGGACATCTCTGCTGCATTCGTGGCATGGCGGGACATCTCTGCTGCTTCCGCGATGCGGCCGGACCAGTCTGCTGCATCGACGGCGCGGCGGGACCTCCGTGCTGCTTCAGCGGCGCAGCGGGACCTCTGTGCTGCTACTTCCGTGCGGCGGGACATGTCGGCTGCTCTCGCAGCGAGGCGGTACATCTCTCGTGCTTCCGCTTCCATGCTCGCCTCTCCCTGGTGGCAATCTCTCGACCCAGAACTCACGCTGGCCATGGCAAACGCAAGGGAAGGATGCTGAATGGCTTGTTTGTTTTTGTGGATGAGGAGTTGAGGAGGAATGCGCAGTCATCTTGGCATACTAGTATTTATAACCGAGTACTAATACACTCCTAAGTGGGAAACCGTTTAGGTTGTGATCGGTCTGAACAGGTTTGCAATTCAATATAGCGTGGAGTAATTTGGAATGTGACGAGACACAAGCTCAAAATTTATTGACGGTTCAAGTTTCGAAGTGCGGCACTATTCCCGGATGGAGTACTTCTTTTTCTACTCTCTCCTTTCGGTTTTATAGGGCTTATCTCAAAATTTTAGTTTTTCCATTTTATAAGGCTCAATTTGGTTGTTCCCCAACACATGTTCAGATTCCAAGGTGCATTAAATCATTGCATGCAAGTATTAAGAGAAAATTGACCAATGCATGTACTTTATGCATGCATGCATTAAAATTAATGCATTGATAAACATAATTTTTTATCGCCACCAAAACCCACCATTTCTTAAGCTAAAGTAGACGAAGGTAATCCCTATATTAGCATATTACTAAGATAAACAGAAGGCACTGTAGAAACATTTAGGACGTGAGCTTGTCAATCTGAATGTGGAGGACACAAGCTTAGCCCCGGCCAGCAGCTTGGGCGGAACTGTCAAGAAGGCCAGCTCCTGCACGTCGATGTCGCCGGGATCCTTGCTGCTTGTCACCTCCATTTCCACCTTGATGGCGTCGGTCGTGCCTTTGGGCTCCCCCGGCGGGCCGTTCGCCCACAGCTTGGCCACGTAGTGCGGCAGTGGGGACGCCCCCGCTCTGATGCAGACGACCGACACGATTATAGGCGCGCCGATGTCGAGCACGCCGCCAACCAAGAAAAACGTGCGGCGGTCCTCCTCCGCGAACAGCAAGAGCCGTGGCTCCGACAGTGGCACTTGCAGCTAGAGCACCTTGCCGTACTGGATCCTGTGCACGGGCATGGGATGCGCGGTGCTGATGTGGTGGTAGAGCGCCAGCTGCGGGCCTTCGTAGCCGCAGACGGGCATGGGGCATTTGCAGGGCGCGAGTGGACACACGCTCTGGTGATCGGCGAGCTTGTGGTAAGTGACGTATCGGTGATCTCGCCCTCCTCGTGCACAACCATCTCTCGACTTGGGCCGGGGTATTACAAAGCTTTACCGTCACATATTTTATACTACTTCAAGGTGCATTAAATCAACACATGCAAGTATCAAAAGGAGAATCACGGCATGCATGCATGCGTTGTAATTAATGCATCGGTAAACGCAAATTATTGAAATATATCGAGTGCAGTGCTTTGATGTGTCGCGTCAACTCATACATCAACGAGAAGTTTGATTATCCTCTCCCTCCCTGACTTAACTGCACCTGCCTTTGGCTGTATGACAGGTTGGCCACACACCTGTCGGGCCCACCTGTCATACACGCAAAGGCAGGAGCGTCCCTCCCTCGCCCATGAGCGTGGTGGCTGGCAAGACTAGGAGGAGCTTTCGCTACACGCTCTCCCTCCCGCACGCGGTGGACATGCAACAGTTCAATCGGTGTCAGATGGCCAGAAGCGTACTGTAGTACTCCTCCAGTGCAGTAGTACTCCATCATTGTTCGACTTCCCGAAGAGGCGAAGAGCCAAGCGCAGCCCGGACGCTCGTGTATATACCGCATCATTCTTTGCTCCTTCTTACTACTTCGACATGTGGGAGAGCCAGCATCCGGGTCGACGTGTCATGCACCAGATTAGAGCGCGGAACGGAAGGGGGGCATCACCCCGGTCGGACCGCCAGTAATTCATGACTATAGTGAGTGGTCATATCACAAGTCTTACCAGCAGTAACGCGCCATCAAATCGCTCAACCTCCTCGCCTCTCTGTCAAACCGCCTACCCGAAAACTGCCGCGCGTACTGCCCGGGAAAAGCCCCGCCCTCAACTTTTAACTACGCGAAAATAGTTCGAGCTTGTTCGTTCTATATAAATATAGTAAGTACTGTATGTTTATTCACCCGTGGGGTTGTTCAATGAATGGAGGGGCGGGGAGCACAAGTGAACAATACTGTAGTACTACTAGTAGTAGTAAGTAGGAGTCGTGCAGTAGTCACCTTAAATAGAGAGTTTCTTTTCTTTAATGCCATGTACACAAATTGAAACACTTGTTGTGGAGAGAAAAAAGAAAATCACTCCACTATATATGGACGCAGGGGCCTGAGCGCTTGCTTTACTAGGGTTGCTCTCTTCATTCTCTCATCCTCTCCAGATATAAACAAGACAGCGGTAGCGACATTTTCTCTCTGCTCACCGCTGGTCACAGATCCGGCCGGATCCCTTCGGCCGGTGTGTGTAGAGGACTAAAAGGTGCATAGTTCACGCGGTCATCCCACCAAGGGAGGAAACCCACAGCTGCCGAAGGGGCCCGATCCTCTGCCCGTGCCGTTCTCTCCGACACAGCGCCGGCTCGGGAGGTCCTCTGACCTTTCTTCCTCCCCGCCGTATTGTCCGCAGATCCAACCTGCCACCGCCGACATCCCGGCGACCCTCAGGTATAAGTTCTTCGAAAGCGGCCTTGCTCTAGTGCCCCAGCTCCCCACGTGTCTGCATGTGCATCTTTTTCTACTCCCATCAGCTCTTCCAAAGCCACCTAAATTTTTAGTATTATTGGAGGTAAAGCTACTTCATGCATTCGAATCTAGGGCTTTGTTCAAACAATGAAGAAAGGGGGGAAAGTTGTAGCATGAATCTAGGACTTGATTCAAAGAGGAAATAATATGGTGAAAGTAGTAGAGACCGGATACCCAACCGGTCTCTTGGCTGAAAAGGGAAATAATGGGAAAATGCAGTACAAACTGGATAAGGAACAGATCTATTATTGGTTGAAAAAAGGATAGGAAGTGGCGGCTGGTGGACAAGTCAACAGAGTATGTCCAGGATTAGATTTGCTGCCATCACATAGTAAAAGGTCTCCAGGATTAGATTTGCTGCCCTCACATAGTAAAAGGTCTCAGGATTAGATTTGCTGCCCTCACATAGTAAAAGGTCTCAGGATTAGATTTGCTGCCCTCACATAGTAAAAGGTCTCCAGGATTAGATTTGCTGCCCTCACATAGTAAAAGGTCTCCAGGATTAGATTTGCTGCCCTCACATAGTACAAGGTCTCCAGGATTAGGTTTGCTGCCCTCACATAGCATGAACAAACTCGACATCACCACTTTATGCCTCCTTGTAGGTACATTGTGCTGATGTGTCCACTGTCGCATGTCCTTATACCAACCTTTTGCTGTTGTTAATGTAAGGGCTTCATGTAGAATGAAGCGATCACACTGTTACCTTAGGGACATGTCTAACCAGTGTTATTGTTAATCTAATGCCTCCAGTGATAAGATGCAATTAAACTGTGTTACAAATGGCACTCCTGCTGTTTTCCCCAGTATGATAAGTAAGTTGCTCCTTTACGCTGCTGAGTGTCTTGGTGTCCCCACGGTCCCATGCCCTTAAACCAACTCTTTAGCTGCTGTTGATTTACTGTGTCTGGTAAACAAGCAATGCCACCATTAAAGTAATCCCATATTTGAGGAATCTCATTGTTGATCGTAATGCTTCTAGTAACATGAAGCATTGCTGACGTTTTAAAATTTCTACTGTCCTTGCGTGATTGCCATGAACATAATTAAGATGCTTCTTTTCATTTTGTATATGTTTCGTATATTCTTATTGACCAGCAACTGTTTACTTTCTATCTTTTTGTGCAGATAGGGATATCCATTTCACCTTGTTGCTATTGTGACCTTTTGGTGAACTGCACAAAAAACTTTTTTTTGGAATGAGTGTCTTGTGCAGTTCAACTAAAATGTCACGTGGGCAACATCTCTCAATTTTGGTGGAACTACACAAAATGGTGACTGGAGTTTCCAAAATCTCCGTCTAGTTCTGCTGGTAATCTCGTGCAACATTTTATTAGCCTTTGCAAGATGAGCCGTCACTGTCACCACAATGGCACTTTATTTTAGTGGAACTGCACAAAAGGATAACAAAATTATAGTTGCACCTTACATGAGCCAGACAGCCAACCTTAATGTTCCTCAATTTTAGTGCAACTACTAAAGAAGAACCTGCCAGCTCACGAGAGTAAGTACTTCTTGCTAGCTGAATGATGCAATCTTTGCTTCATTTCAGGTGAACTGCAGAAAAAGGCGCATGAATTGAATCATGGAAGTCCAGGCAGGCTTCATCCGAGTGGAGCTGCAGGTTGAGTAAAGGAGGCCACTATTAAAGTGAAATCATGCTCTCCTGGTTTGTGCTATGCAAACAGGAATACTCAACTACAGATGTTGTGACGGTCAAGAGCATTCGCCAAGTTCTTCGATTGCATGACATGGCTAGCGAAGATGGATTTAATCCCGATATTCACTTTATCAAAAGGCTCTAATGGGTTGGTTCTGAATCTTGCAAGCTGGGAATCAGTGAGACGTGTAGGCATCTTTGTTGTACTTATTATTTGAATCTTATTTGTTGGTTCTGAATCTTGCAAGCTAGGAATCAATGAGATGTGTAGGCATCTTTGTTGTACTTATTATTTGGATCTTATTTGTTGGTTCTGAATCTTGCAAGCTAGGAATCAATGAGATGTGTAGGCATCTTTGTTGTACTTATTATTTGGATCTTATTTGTTGGTTCTGAATCTTGCAAGCTGGGAAACACGGCATTATGATGCAGAGGACAACAACCATAACAAACAGTTCAAACTTGGTAGTATTATCTTTGTGAAAGTGCGACAAATGTGCTGATCGTGTGCGTCCTGAGAATAATAATTCTAATTGTTGTGCATGTTGATCCTGTGGCACTGATAGAACGAGCGAATGCATTGCTTGTTTTAAGTACAAATTTCTATTAGAGCTAATTAAATTTAAGTAAAGTGACCACTAACTCCTGTTATTACAGTACCAATACAGACCCGCTCGTGAACCGACGTGTGGCCGAGGGTGCATCTTCTGCCGGGCGTGCAGCGGACGAGGGAGGGGTAGTAACTGTTGTCTCCTGTACACACTCAGCTTACTGTTGAATCCAGTTCCCCAGGAGCTGAAAAACAAACTGCCGCCGCCGCCTACACACTTGTTCACTCGAAGAGACTCCAATGGCGATCCGAGGGGTGAGCCTGCTGGATATGGACTTCAGCAAGGAGTTCCCCTTTGAGTTCGCCATTCAGTCCTATGGCTGCACCAAGTTGAATGTGATGTACACCAACGATACGGACTCGGTGAAGCTCTTCCTCGCCTCAGTCCTATGGCTGCACCAGGTTCTAGAGCATTCGCCCGTTTCATCGGCAGCGCCGACTGCACCTTCGCTACAGTGGAGAGAACGAAGAACGCGACGATTCGGCCATCTGGTGCAACAAGCTTGTCGACATCCAAAAGCAATACAAGATCATCAGCAACGGGCAGGAGAAGGACTCCGTGGTTGATCTCGCTAAGACCATCATCGACCCCTGATACGCCAACATGAAAGAAGACGACCTGAACACGTGGGAGGTACCTCTGAATCTAGCCTACATAACCTACGCGGCCAAGGACGCATACACATGCTACGACATGTATAGGTAGATCTTGGACATGAGGGCGTGTCTGCTTCCCGTAACCGATGAGTACACGAACAGCCGCAGCGTCATGATCAAGTGTGCCAGGAAGGTCTAGATGTTGTACTTTATCTGTTTATAAGCACCTTTATCATCTGAGTGTTTCATGCATTAGCCTATGTGTCGTAATTATCTGTTTTGTCCGAAATATTTCTTTTAAAAACCCATTAACCTGATTGCTTTTTTAGTGGCTATTTGCTTATGTATGTAAACTAGTTCACTTGTCCGTAAAAAAAACTAGTTCACTCGGCTGCCGTGCTTTGAATCTCCTTCCTCCCAACATATTCCCCTCCTCAGGTGGACCCAGCAGGTCTTTGAATTTTCTCCCACTTTCTTTTTCGATGTAAACTGAGTTTTCTCCCAGTACTTTCCCCTAGAACCAACTCAACTGTCCCACGTCTAGCCTAAAAAATAATAATACCCCACGTACTATTAATTCATCAAATTAAAATGATATTTTATTTCGTAAGTTGAAAGTTCTTACAAAATAATAATAATAATTGTTTATATATAACTTGGCAAGTTAACTCCTAGTGATTGCGTACATAAGCTTGCAAAGATTTTACTGACGTGCAATCATGTGTTTATGTTTTTATAACATTTCTCCGTCTAGCCCAACATGATATTTTCACCCAGCCCAGCAAGTCCGCAGATTTCGAGAAAAATTCAAATGGGATTTAAACGGGCTGCATAGATGCTACATCATTGTTTCACCCAGCCCACCAAATTGACTAAAAAACGTTCCCCCCGCTGAAAGGTCGGACCCACCAGCTATATCTTCGCACGCAAGGAAGTGCCTCCTTATTACGCGCAAAATAACGATGTCCATCCAACGGCCGTAGTGCTTCTTCAACCTCTGGTCTTCTTGCTCCAGCCGCCCAAAGCAGCGCCGGTCGTGCCGCATGCTCCTGCCTCCCGTGGCCGGCTGTGCTGCCACGGAGGCCTCACCGCCTCTACTATTCCCACCGCTGGCCAGGCCCTGCGGCGACGGCAGCCTCACACCGTAGCCGAACCAGTGAACCCTCGTACTCCTCTCCGCACGGGCTTCCACTGCCGCATCGTCCCTTTCCTAGGCCTCGCCGTCGTCCACTGCCGTGGTGCTCTCCGCGCGGCGTGGTCAACGTGGTCAAGGAACGACTTCCATCGGAAAAGTACTGTACGTGGAGAGGCTGACAGCTGGGTCCACGGCCACACCCCAGTTTTTTTGTGATTTGCCAAGCAAGTTGCTTTGTCAGGCCTGTTGGGCTGCAAATCTTTCCAGACGAGGAGAGCTTTCATTCGGCTGGCCGAGAAAATGGCCCATCAGTAATTAGAAATGGGCTGTACATTTTTAAAACACATCAAACCGGCAATTAGTTTCAAATATCTTTTTTTTTCATTTCAAGATTTTAAATTACATTAATTTTTATGCGTGGAGAATTTTTTGGATCTTATATTGATATACATTTATTTTTAAAATCAGTTTGAATGTGAGTCGAAATTTTGGGATCAAAAACAGTTCGGACCGCACCGAAATATGCAAAATTTCGTATAATTTTTTAACCATGGACACAATTTGGGCTGTAATGCTAACAAAAAGAATATGGGCTCCAAAAATCCTTAAGAATTAGCAAATGGGCAGAAAATTATTAGAAATAATGGCAGATGGGCTGTATGCTGTTTTCCACAGATTTGAGGCTTTCCTAAAAAAAGGTTGACGCGCAAGCAGTGACTGTTGGATGTCCATCCAACGGCCGTTGTGCTTCTTCAGTCTCTGCTCTTCCTGCTCCAGCCCCTCAAACAAGCACCGGCGGGACTACTTGCTCCCTCCTCCCCGTGGCCGACTGTGCTACCGCGCAGGCCTCACTGCCCCACCGTACTCCCATCGCTGGCCTAGCCATCCCTTTACTCACCCACACCTGCTGTTATTCTCCGGCGACGGCAGACGAACCAGTAAACCCTCGTACAGTCGTACTCCCCTCCGCGTGGGAAACAAAAACAACGGTCGAGTCTTCCCTGCCTCCGTGTCGTTCCCTTCCTAGGCCTCACCGTCGTCCACCGCCCTGGTGCTCTCGGCGTGGCGTGGTCAGCGTGGTCAACGAGCGACATGCATATGAAGTGGACTGTTCGTGCAGAGGTTGACAGCTGGGTCCACGGCCACACGCAAGGAAATGCCTCCTTATTACGCGCAAAATAATGATTCCTCCACCTGACATCTGGGACCCACCGAAACAGCCTCTGTATTTCACGAAAAAAATGTTACCGCCGCTGATAGCTCGGACCCACCAGCTATATCTTCGCACGCAAGGATGTGCCTCCTTATTACGCACAAAAAATGAATACTCCCCCTGCTAGCTGGGACCCAGTATAGTGGGCCTACTAAGTTGATGGGGACGAAGGGCTTTGTCAACTTAGTCAATATGCACGATTCTAGCTCGACTGACCATACGATGTCCATCCAACGGCCGTAGTGCTTCTTCAACCTCTGGTCTTCTTGCTCCAGCCGCCCAAAGCAGCGCCGGTCGTGCCGCTTGCTCCTGCCTCCCGTGGCCGGCCGTGCTGCCGCGGAGGCCTCACCGCCCCCATACTACTCCCACCGCTGGCCAGGCCATCCCTCCACTCCACTCACCCACACCCCTGTTATTCTGCGGCGACGACAGCGTAGCCGAACCAGTGAACCCTCGTACTCCTCTCCGCGTGGGCATCCACTGCCGCGTCTTCCCCGGCTCCGCGTCGTCCCCTTCCTAGGCCTCGCCGTCATCCACCGCCGTGGTGCTGTCGGCGCGGCATGGTCAATGTGGTCAACGACCAAATTCCATCGGAAGAATACTGTACGTGGAGAGGCTGACAGCTGGGTCCACGGCAGCCGCAAGGAAGTGCCTCCTTATTACGCAGAAAATAATTATTCCTCCACCTGACAGCAGGGACCCACCGGACGCCCACCAGTATATCGCAAAAAAAACGTTTGCCCCTGACTGCTGGGACCTACCCGACGGGCCACCGTATTTCGCGAAAAAACGTTCCCCCTGCTGTCAGCTCGGACCCACCGGAAGTGCCTCCTTATTACGCACAAAAAAATGAATACCCCCTGCTAGCTGGGACCCACCTTGGTGGGAGGCTGACTTGGGGGCCTACTAAGTTGACGGGGATGGAGGGCTTTGTCAACTTAGTCAATATGCACGATTCTAGCTCCAGTGACCGTACGATGTCCATCCAACGGCCGTAGTGCTTCTTCAACCTCTGGTCTTCTTGCTCCAGCCGCCCAAAGCAGCGCCGGTCGTGCCGCCTGCTCCTGCCTCCCGTGGCCGGCTGTGCTGCCGCGGAGGCCTCACCGCCCCTACTATTCCCACCGCTGGCCAGGCCCTACGGCGACGGCAACCTCACACCACAGCCGAACGAGTGAACCCTCATACTCCTCTCCGTGTGGGCATCCACTGCCGCATCTTCACCGGCTCCGCGTCATCCCTTTCCTAGGCCTCGCCGTCGTCCACCGCCCTGGTGCTCTCGGCGCGGCGTGGTCAACGTGGTCAAGGAACAACTTCCATCGGACGTGGATTGTACGTGGAGAGGCTGACAACTGGGTCCACGGCGGCAGCAAGGAAGTGCCTGCTTATTACGTGGAAAATAATGATTCCTCCACCTGACAGCAGGGACCCACCAGACGGGCCACCATATTTCGCGAAAAAAACGTTTCCCCCCTGACTGCTGGGACCCACCAGCTACACCTTCACACGCAAGGAAGTGCCTGACAGTCGGGACCCACCTGGTCGAAGCGTATGTAGCGTTGTCATTCTGGTCGCGAACGTGTACGTACATATATATTGGTGGATGTAGAGGCGCGCATGTGACGCCCCAAGGCCGGAGCTTCAAATGCCTTCCAGGGTTTCCGGGTTTTGTTGTGTGATTTGTTTCGTTTGTTGCTTTCTTCTTTGCGTCGTGTGCATTGCATCATGTCATTTCTTTTCTTAACTCAACTAAATAAATTGCATGGATCTTCGGTCCATTTAAATCAAGGGAATTCACATGGTGATTCTCTTTATAACATATCCTCCTGTTATTAGGGAGCTATATTAAATATTCCATTTTCAGAATCACCCATGAACACATTTGCAAGTAATCTCATGCCTTTTCTCGCTTCAAGTTTGGTCCCCAAACTTTGCTTTTTATCCTTTCTCCATTTTCCGGAGCTCCAGCAAAAATCCGAACATTTTTGGACCTTCCTAACCCTCACTTCCTATTCAAACCATTTAATTTTAAATCAAATGAGTTTGAATTTAAAACTGTCAAAAATGCCCACTCCATTTTTCTTGGAACATGCGCATTTTTGCGAGTCAGTGAAAATTATCCCCATGCCCAGATTCCATCCCTAACTTCTCTTTCTTTTCTTTCTCTTTTTCTGTTTTGTTTTTTAATGGAAAAAGAGATTTTAGAGAAAGAGAGAGAGGGAGAGTAAACCAGCAGGCCCGCAGCCTTCTAAGGCCCAGCCGGCGCCCTCCCCATTGGGCCGACCTCCAAGCCCATCTAATCCTAACCCTAACGCCAGGTGAGGCCTCCCACTCGATCCCCTGGCCCGTTCTCTCATGAATCCCTCTCCCTCCGCCGCCAGACCCATCTCCTCGATCCCCATCTTCCATCTCTCCCTCCTCTCGCTCTCCTCGCATCGCACCAGAGGAGGAGACCCGCAGCCCGATCCCCATCCCTCGACCTCACCACTCAGCGGCGACCAAAGCCAGGGCGCCACCCACCTTCCTCCGTCGTCAAGCTCCAGCACCACGTCGACGCTCCGCCTCCTTCCGACTAGCCCCGGCCACCAGTGCGCCACGGCAAGCCCCGCCGCCATGTCCGGTCGCTGACGGCGACCACGACCAGTGCCTGCGCCTCCCTGCTGCCGAAGCCTCGCCGCCGTTCACCTTCGCCTCGAGCTCCCGGAGAGCGCCGCCGCGCCTACTCCACGGCCTCCTCCTCGTCCAGGAGAGCCGACGCCCTGTTCGGCAGCCATGGCGCCGCCGCGGGTCTCTCTCTCGATGTCATGCCATGCTACATCCCACGAACCTGCCTGCCTCCTTGACCTCCAGGCCACCCAGTCGCGCCCTCCTTCTCTTGGGCTGAGGCCGCCGCCGGCGCCCGAAGCGCCCAGCGCCTGCTTCTGCTGTGGACTTTCTCCTCTCGTGCCTATAGCCACTCCGTCCTACTACTGCTCTTCCCGTGATGCGCCGCACCGTCGTCGACCTCCTGTTTTTCGCGGGACCACCGCCTCGCTGCCTCGTGCGCCTCCGCCTCTGTTGCCTCTGTTTGGGGCTGTTTCGTTTTGGGCTTCATGGAAACGTCCTCTCCGACAAGTGTACGAGTATACAGTGTCGGGTCCAGTACCTTTGCCGGCGTCTATGGAACCGCCAAGGCTTGCAAGTCCACCAAGACCTCGACCTCAGTACATGTACGACTACAACGTGAACGAGTACCACGATGACCCTCTAAGAGCTCGGATCCGTCAAGTTCGACTACAACATGTGTACAACTACGCGGACTCGCCAAATACCACTTGGAACGTCAAGTACCGTCGAACCGCGAAGACTCCGTGGTCGTCAAGATCCTCGCCGTGACCTCGAACATCTATGGAATGTGCACAACTACAAAAATGGGTTCCACTACCAGTGCCGAAGACCCGTGTAACGGTATTGCCAAGTCCGACTACCGTCGCGTGAACAACTACTTCCACTACCGCCGTCACGAGAACGCCTACCTCCCTCTACGAACTTGATCCGTTCCGATAAGGCACGCTTCTAAAGGTATAACCATCGACACGCCCGTCCGTGGACCAAATGCATGTTATATGATATGAGATGAACCCCGTGTTTGCAGCGTGTCTGTTTGTTACGTGCACGACCCTCGGTTGCCATGCCGCCGACACATGGGACACCCGGTATCCGGGAGCGCCCCACCTTCTTTTGCTCGCTCCCGCCACTTCCTTTTGCACCAGTATCTCCATGAGCTACCGGAACTGATATGTTGCCGTGGCATCACTTTCGGATTCGTTGTCGTGGCACCCCTTCCATTTCCACCATGATGACAAATGCTTCATATAATGCTCTTATCAACATTTTCATAAAACTTGCATAAAACTTGTTCATGTCATCCGCATCATGATAACAACAATTAAAATGTTTAAATTGTTGTTGCAATATATTACTAATGCATATGGGGATTTACCGGATTCGTTATTTGTTATACCCGGCCCCATTTAAATTGTTTAGATGGTGTAGCTTTGTTATGTATCATCTCTTGACATGCTTAACAACATTTAATATTGTTGAGTACCTAAACGAGAGAGAACTAAATAATTGATGAGGTGTTTCGTCAATATGCAACTCGTTTCATATTGAGCTCCACTTAATTTGTAGAATTGTTTGTTGCATATTGCCATGCCTATTTAAACCGGACATGCATCATACTTGTTTGCGCATCGTGCCATGCTTTTGTGAAGATTGTTTACTATGTTGTATGCTTCTTTTCCGGTGTTGCTTCTTCGGGTTGGTTCCGATAATGTCGTGTTGTGAGGATTCGTTCGTCTACGCCCGTTTGTCTTCTTCATGGACTCGTTCTTCTTCCTTGCGGGATTTCAGGCAAGATGACCATACCCTCGAAATCACTTCTATCTTTGCTTTGCTAGTTGCTCGCTCTTTTGCTATGCCTATGCTGCGATACCTACCACTTGCTTATCATGCCACCCATATTGTTGAACCAAGCCTCTAACCCACCTTGTCCCAGCAAATCGTTGATTTGCTATGTTACCGCTTTGCTCAGCCCCTCCTATAGCGTTGTTAGTTGCAGGTGAAGATTGAAGTTTTGTTCCTTGTTGGAACATGGAGATGTTGTTCCTGGTTGGAACATGGTTACTTGTTGGGATATCACAATATATCTTATTTAATTAATGCATCTATATACTTGGTAAAGGGTGGAAGGCTCGGCCTTATGCCTGGTGTTTTGTTCCACTCTTGCGGCCCTAGTTTCCGTCATATCGGTGTTATGTTCTCGGATTTTGCGTTCCTTACACGGTTGGGTAATAATGGGAACCCCTTGACAGTTCGCCTTAAGTAAAGCTCTTCCAGCAATGCCCAACATTGGTTTTACCATTTGCCACCTAGCCTTTTTTTCCCTTGGGAGTCGCGCTCCTGAGGGTCATCATTATTTTACCCCCCCGGGCCAGTGCTCCTCTGAGTGTTGGTCCAACTGAGCGATGTCCGAGGCTACCAGGGGCAACTCTGGGCTGGCTTACCCGACGTCTTGCTCATCCGGTGTGCCCTGAGAACGAGATATGTGCAGCTCCTATCGGGATTTGTCGGCACATCTGGGTGGTGCTGCTGGTTTTGTTTTACCATTGTCGAAATGTCTTGAAGAAAGAGGTACCGAGTCTGATCGGAACGTCTCGGGAGGAGGTCTATTCCTTCGTTGACCGTGAGAGCTTGTCATGGGCTAAGTTGGGACACCCCTGCAGGGATTTGAACTTTCGAAAGCCGTGCCCGCGGTTATGGGCAGATGGGAATTTGTTAATGTCCGGTTGTAGAAAACCTGAAGTTAACCTTAATTAAAATGCATCAACCGCGTGTGTAACCGTGATGGTCTCTTTCCGGCGGAGTCCGGGAAGTGAACATGGTGTTGGAGTTAGGCTTGACGTAGGTTGTTCTAGGATCACTTCTTGATCATAGATTCTCGACCGTGCTTTGCCTTCTCTTCTCGCTCTCTTTTGCGTATGTTAGCCACTATATATTCTAGTCGCTTGCTGCAGCTCCACCTCATACCTTTTACCTTACCCATAAGCTTAAATAGTCTTGATCGCGAGGGTGCGAGATTGCTGAGTCCCCGTGGCTCACAGATACTTCCAAAACCAGCTTGCAGGTGTCGATGAGACCGTGCAGATGATGCAACCAAGCTCAAGGAGGAGCTCGATGAAGATCTTGTCCTTTATGTTGTTCCGCTTCCAGTTGATCAGTAATGGAGCCCAGTTGGGGTCGATCGGGGACCTTGTCGCATTTGGGGTTCTTCTTTTATTTTGGTTCCGTAGTCGGACCTTGATTGTATTTGGATGATGTAATGCTTTATTCATGTATTGTGTGAAGTGGCGATTGTAAGCCAACTATGTATCTCTTTCCCTTATGTATTACATGGGTTGTGTGAAGATTACCTCACTTGCGACATTGCTTTCAATGCGGTTATGCCTCTAAGTCGTGCTTCGACACGTGGGAGATATAGCCGCATCCAGGGCGTTACAAGTTGGTATCAGAGCCTTCCCCGACCTTAGGAGCCCCATTGATTGATCGTTTTTAGCGGCCGAGTTGTGTCTAGAAAAATGTTTTGAGTCATTTAGGAATTATATATCGGATAGTTTAGGAATTCTTTTTACTTCCCAGTCCCTTCATCGCTCTGGTAAGGCATCCTGACATAGAGTTTTGACTCTTCTCTTCTCAAATTTCACTAAATTTTTTTTTTAGGATCACGCGGGTATCTTGGAATCGTTCCGATGGTTTTATGACGAGAACATTGTCTTGGTGCCTCCTGTCAGGGGTTTTGTGGAAGTGTCCCGGGGAGTTGAGCTCTGAGGTGTTGTCGTCATAATTTTATCGTTGCAGTTCTGGTATACCTGAGTTTAGTACGCCGACATCGAAAATCTCTTTTATGCAGTTCGTTGGTGAGATAACCTCGACGCCACCCAGTACTGGGCGGGAGTTCGGGAGTATCGCCATAACTTGTATAACGGATGCTTTTCGAAGGTTGAGGTAGATGATTTCCGAAGGTTTCTTGGTTATGTGTTGAAGGATGGATACAGCTGGATGTAGGATTTGTTAGTTTGGGTGAGATATTATGCTTCCCCTGTATCCCCAACACCTGATTGCATAACCGGAAAATTTCGGGAGTTTCATAGGTGGGAATTCAAGTAGCTCTTAGGATATCTTCCTGACAGATGTATGATATGAAATTGGGGTTCGACGTCTAGTGGTCCGCCTATTCACGGTCGGTTTTACAGTGGCCTCGTTGTGTTTTGAAGAGTCCTTGGCTATGCCGACTTGGGGACGCTTCGTATGTCATGTGCACTGCCTTGTACATGATGGTGCTGTACGATCGAGCCCGTGTAGGCCCCACCATGAAAACTTCGGACGAAATTTCTATCATATGTTTGTTCTGGCTTATTCTGCAAGCCAATCCTTTGTTTTTGTTTTGAGTTGTGGTATTCGAGTTGCTTCAATGTCAAATGTTGATTCCATACCTTTCCTAAATGGTGTTCTCATACTCGTATGTGAATACTAATCCTTCTCGATCATCGAGTTTGTCGTTTCAATTTCTTTTCACCGGTGTGTTTCTCTTCAAGTGGATCCGATCATTTCAACATCCGCAAGATCAAGTATCAGTTTCTTTTGAACGGTGTTTGTTTCATCCGTCCCCAAGTTGCCTTTGTTTTCCCGCCCACCCACCCTTTTTCTTCGAGGACTCGAATTTCTTAATCAACTATCCATTTTACTGATGTGAAGTATCTCCATTCTTTTCAATCAATATCCTTATCCGGTGATTCTCATGAAGATTCTAATGGAGATTCAAGTTCGTCACTCTTCACTCATTTTCTTCTCCGGTGGAACCAATTCAAGCTTTCGATGTTGATCATATTCTTTTCCGTATTTTAAATGTCTTCTCTTGCCGGCGTACCTCTTAATCATTCACTTCTCGCTATTCATTTGTTCGGGAGTGCTGAAGATATCTTAGAAGATTCGTGTTTTCCACTCTGCATTCATTCAAGATCTTTCAAGGTTGTTATCTCATTCAAGCCATTTAATTCAACCAGTGTTTTCTCTCTTAAATCGTTCAACGGTGTTTCTTTTCAGTGGGCCCTAACCCACAGGTCTTTTCCCAGGATCTTACCTGACTCTTCTTATTTTCCCGGAGCTATCCTCAAATCTTCTTTTCGAAGTTTGACGTAAGAATGATTTATCATCAGTCAAATGCCTTCCTCCAAGATCTGTCGAATTCTTTTCATCGTTGGCTCAACCTCTTCGTTTTGATTCTTCCGGAGTGTCTAAATAATTCTTGGTGGTGTTTCTCGTCGTCATTCTTGGATTTTGAAGACGAAGAAGAGTTTCTCTCTCAATCTTGTTCCGTTCTCGTGAAGATTCATGATTCTAGCTTGTTGTCATCCTCTCATAATTATTTTCGATTGTGAGAATCCTTTTCACCCATCAGGAGATAGTCAAGGGTATTTTCAGTTCGATTATCCGGAGCCCATCATTTCAGAAGACTCGTTCATTCTCAGCTTCCAGCTCTCGTTCCCCAAATCTCACCGGTGCATCATTCAATATTCTTTAATCAACGCGTGATCTCTTCATTTCAGTTGTATCTAAATTCTCTCAAGTATCTTCGTTCATTTTCATTTCTTACGGTGGTTCTTCTAGGTTTGTCTTCCTTATCAATTCATTTGTTGTCAATCCTATCAGTGGTTCAAAGAAGACCTTCTCAAGTTTACGCGATATCTATCTTAATCCTTTCTTCGAGAATAAGTAGTATGCCAAATCCGTTTGCTCGTTATCAATTTAATTGGTGAAGGATGCGCACAACGTAATTCTTATTCTTTGTTTCATCCAAGTGATTTAATTCCCTATTCCGGAGGTTCATCAAAATTCTTGATCTCAATTGTTCATCTTATCTTTGTCACGAAGTTCCTACCTCTCGCAATTATATCACCACGGAGATTCATCTAAATCATTACAAGGATTCACCTTGTGTTTTCAACTTCTCTTGCTTTTATCATCATTTTGTTACCAGAGTTCCTCATGGATGTTCTACATGATGGTTCATCGAGGTTTTATTTCCTTCTCGAAGTGTTCATCGAGATTCTTTTCTAAGAAACTCAAGTTTTCTTCATATTGTAATCCGGAGTGCAATTCTTTCTATCGTACCATTGGAGGTGGTATTGTGTCATTCTTGATAATTCCCCTTCATGCTTCGTGAGTCACAAGTTATCAAGAATGAGATATTTTAAATCCATCAATCTCTTCTTTGGAATTATTTTGGGTTAGATTTCACTAAAGCCTTCCCTAAGGACTGTCGCTAATTATGGTGCTTATAAATGATCCAAGTTCTTCTTTATCCTCCCGGTGGAAATATTTTTTTTCTCGTCTCCTCGTTCTTATCAACCCAATTCTTTTTCCCATTAGTGGCAGAATTTCACCTCAGTTTTGAGATGTTTTCCATAAGACCATATCAAGCTTATTCTTTTCGTTGTTGGTTTTTCAACAACTCCGTTCTAGCATTTGTTGTAACTGTGCTCTCTCAAGATATTGTTTCCCTTCGTTCCGTAGGCAGTGTTTTGTAATGTCATCAAGTACCTTCTCATCTTATCAAGTTCTTATTTAATTCCTTTTCTTTTCAATCGGAGTGCTTTCAACCTTGTTCTTCCTTGTTCCTCTTTTCTAACAGAGTGTTTTCAGCTTCGATCATCTCCGTTGTATTCTTTTCTCGATTTGGCTTAACCTTTTTCAAGGTTATTTGGTTTCACTCATTTGTCAAAGAAGCAACATTAGTTTTACCTCTTCTCTTTTCTCTTCCGTTTTCCCTCTGGTGCCATTCTAGATCTCGGGACGAGATCCTCTCGTAGTGGTGGAGTGTTGTGACGCCCCAAGACCGGAGCTTCAGATGCCTTCCAGGGTTTCCGGGTTTCGTTGTGTGATTTGTTTCGTCTGTTGCTTTCTTCTTTGCGTCGTGTGCATTGCATCATGTCATTTCTTTTCTTAACTCAACTAAATAAATTGCATGGATCTTCAGTCCATTTAAATCGAGGGAATTCACATGGTGATTCTCTTTATAACATATCCTCCCGTTATTAGGGAGCTATATTAAATATTCCATTTTCAGAATCACCCATGAACACATTTGCAAATAATCTCATGCCTTTTCTCGCTTCAAGTTTGGTCCCCAAACTTTGCTTTTTATCCTTTCTCCATTTTCTGGAGCTCCAGCAAAAATCCGAACATTTTTGGACCTTCCTAACCCTCACTTCCTATTCAAACCATTTGATTTTAAATCAAATGAGTTTGAATTTAAAACTTTCAAAAATGCCCACTCCATTTTTCTTGGAACATGCGCATTTTTGCGAGTCAGTGAAAATTATCCCCATGCCCAGATTCCATCCCTAACTTCTCTTTCTTTTCTTTCTCTTTTTCTGTTTTGTTTTTTAATGGAAAAAGAGATTTTAGAGAAAGAGAGAGAGGGAGAGTAAACCAGCAGGCCCGCAGCCTTCTAAGGCCCAGCCGGCGCCCTCCCCACTGGGCCGACCTCCAGGCCCATCTAATCCTAACCCTAACGCCAGGTGAGGCCTCCCACTCGATCCCCTGGCCCGATATCTCATGAATCCCTCTCCCTCCGCCGCCAGACCCATCTCCTCGATCCCCATCTTCCATCTCTCCCTCCTCTCGCTCTCCTCGCATCGCACCAGAGGAGGAGACCCGCAGCCCGATCCCCATCCCTCGACCTCACCACTCGGCGGCGACCAAAGCCAGGGCGCCACCCACCTCCCTCCGCCGTCAAGCTCCAGCACCACGTCGACGCTCCGCCTCCTGTCGACTGGCCCCGGCCACCAGTGCGCCACGGCAAGCCCCGCCGCCATGTCTGGTCGCTGACGGCGACCACGATCAGTGCCTGCGCCTCCCTGCTGCCGAAGCCTCGCCACCGTTCACCTTCGCCTCGAGCTCCCGGAGAGCGCCGCCGCGCCTACTCCACGGCCTCCTCGTCGTCCAGGAGAGCCGACGCCCTGTTCGGCAGCCATGGCGCCGCCGCGGGTCTCTCTCTCGATGTCATGCCATGCTACATCCCGCGAACCTGCCTGCCTCCTTGACCTCCAGGCCACCCAGTCGCGCCTTCCTTCTCTTGGGCTGAGGCCGCCGCCGGCGCCCGAAGCGCCCAACGCCCGCTTCTGCCATGGACTTTCTCCTCCTGTGCCTATAGCCACTCCGTCCTACTGCTGCTCTTCCCGTGATGCGCCGCGCCATCGTCCACCTCCTGTTTTTCGCGGGACCACCGCCTCGCTGCCTCGTGCGCCTCCGCCTCTGTTGCCTCCGTTTGGGGCTGTTTCGTTTTGGGCTTCATGGAAACGTCCTCTCCGACAAGTGTACGAGTATACAGTGTCGCGTCCAGTACCTTTGCCGGCGTCTCTGGAACCGCCAAGGCTTGTAGGTCCACCAAGACCTTGACCTCAGTACATGTACGACTACAACGTGAACGAGTACCACGATGACCCTCGAAGAGCTCGGATCCGTCAAGTTCGACTACAACATGTGTACAACTACGCGGACTCGCCAAATACCACTTGGAACGTCAAGTACCGTCGAACCGCGAAGACTCCGTGGTCGTCAAGATCCTCGCCGTGACCTCGAACATCTACGGAATGTGCACAACTACAAAAATGGGTTCCACTACCGGTGCCGAAGACCCGTGTAACGGTATCGCCAAGTCCGACTACCGTCGCGTGAACAACTACTTCCACTACCGCCGTCGCGAGAACGCCTACCTCTCTCTACGAACTTGATCCGTTCCGATAAGGCACGCTTCTAAAGGTATAACCATCGACACGACCGTCCGTGGACCGAATGCATGTTATGTGATACGAGATGAACCCCGTGTTTGCAGCGTGTCTGTTTGTTACGTGCACGACCCTCGGTTGCCATGCCGCCGACACATGGGACACCCGGTATCCGGGAGCGCCCCACCTTCTTTTGCTCGCTCCCGCCACTTCCTTTTGCACCAGTATCTCCATGAGCTACCGGAACCGATATGTTGTCGTGGCATCACTTTCGGATTCGTTGTCGTGGCACCCCTTCCGTTTCCGCCACGATGACAAATGCTTCATATAATGCTCTTATCAACATTTTCATAAAACTTGCATAAAACTTGTTCATGTCATCCGCATCATGATAACAACAATTAAAATGTTTAAATTGTTGTTGCAATATATTACTAATGCATATGGGGATTTACCGGATTCATTATTTGTTATACCCGGCCCCATTTAAATTGTTTAGATGGTGTAGCTTTGTTATGTATCATCTCTTGACATGCTTAACAACATTTAATATCGTTGAGTACCTAAACGAGAGAGAACTAAATAATTGATGAGGTGTTTCGTCAATATGCAACTCGTTGCATATTGAGCTCCACTTAATTTGTAGAATTGTTTGTTGCATATTGCCATGCCTATTTAAACCGGACATGCATCATACTTGTTTGCGCATCGTGCCATGCTTTTGTGAAGATTGTTTACTATGTTGTATGCTTCTTTTCCGGTGTTGCTTCTTCGGGTTGGTTCCGATAACGTCGTGTTGTGAGGATTCGTTCGTCTACGCCCGTTTTTCTTCTTCATGGACTCGTTCTTCTTCCTTGCGGGATTTCAGGCAAGATGACCATACCCTCGAAATCACTTCTATCTTTGCTTTGCTAGTTGCTCGCTATTTTGCTATGCCTATGCTGCGATACCTACCACTTGCTTATCATGCCACCCATATTGTTGAACCAAGCCTCTAACCCACCTTGTCCCAGCAAATCGTTGATTTGCTATGTTACCGCTTTGCTCAGCCCCTCCTATAGCGTTGTTAGTTGCAGGTGAAGATTGAAGTTTTGTTCCTTGTTGGAACATGGAGATGTTGTTCCTGGTTGGAACATGGTTACTTGTTGGGATATCACAATATATCTTATTTAATTAATGCATCTATATACTTGGTAAAGGGTGGAAGGCTCGGCCTTATGCCTGGTGTTTTGTTCCACTCTTGCCGCCCTAGTTTTCGTCATATCGTTGTTATGTTCCCGGATTTTGCGTTCCTTACGCGGTTGGGTAATAATGGGAACCCCTTGACAGCTCGCCTTAAGTAAAGCTCTTCCAGCAATGCCCAACATTGGTTTTACCATTTGCCACCTAGCCTTTTTTCCCTTGGGAGTCGCGCTCCTGAGGGTCATCATTATTTTACCCCCCCGGGCCAGTGCTCCTCTGAGTGTTGGTCCAACTGAGCGATGTCCGAGGCTACCAGGGGCAACTCTGGGCTGGCTTACCCGACGTCTTGCTCATCCGGTGTTCCCTGAGAACGAGATATGTGCAGCTCCTATCGGGATTTGTCGGCACATCTGGGTGGTGTTGCTGGTTTTGTTTTACCATTGTCGAAATGTCTTGAAGAACCGAGGTACCGAGTCTGATCGGAACGTCTCGGGAGGAGGTCTATTCCTTCGTTGACCGTGAGAGCTTGTCATGGGCTAAGTTGGGACACCCCTGCAGGGATTTGAACTTTCGAAAGCCGTGCCCGCGGTTATGGGCAGATGGGAATTTGTTAATGTCCGGTTGTAGAAAACCTGAAGTTAACCTTAATTAAAATGCATCAACCGCATGTGTAACCGTGATGGTCTCTTTCCGGCGGAGTCCGGGAAGTGAACACGGTGTTGGAGTTATGCTTGACGTAGGTTGTTCTAGGATCACTTCTTGATCATAGATTCTTGACCGTGCTTTGCCTTCTCTTCTCCCTCTCTTTTGCGTATGTTAGCCACTATATATGCTAGTTGCTTGCTGCAGCTCCACCTCATACCTTTTACCTTACCCATAAGCTTAAATAGTCTTGATCGCGAGGGTGCGAGATTGCTGAGTCCCCGTGGCTCACAGATACTTCCAAAACCAGCTTGCAGGTGTCGATGAGACCGTGCAGATGATGCAACCAAGCTCAAGGAGGAGCTCGATGAAGATCTTGTCCTTTATGTTGTTCCGCTTCTAGTTGATCAGTAATGGAGCCCAGTTGGGGTCGATCGGGGACCTTGTCGCATTTGGGGTTCTTCTTTTATTTTGGTTCCGTAGTCGGACCTTGATTGTATTTGGATGATGTAATGCTTTATTCATGTATTGTGTGAAGTGGCGATTGTAAGCCAACTATGTATCTCTTTCCCTTATGTATTACATGGGTTGTGTGAAGATTACCTCACTTGCGACATTGCTTTCAATGCGGTTATGCCTCTAAGTCGTGCTTCGACACGTGGGAGATATAGCCGCATCGAGGGCGTTACAGCGCACGTGTCGTAGTAGAGGCGGCCAGGGTGCAAGAAAGAAAATACGGCCACATATGTGTACATACGGGCGGGGTCTTGAACGCCTACTCGCGCATACGTACGACGAGGGCTCGTGTACATGGCTAGGTCGGAATGGAGAAATAGCATCGTCATCGTGTTCATGGGTCGGAACGGAATGCGTGGTCGTGTTCATCGGGAGGGCTTGGACGGAAGAGGCGATGGAAATGAGGCCTGGCGTACCGCACAACGGAGGAAACATACCTCTTATGGTCGAAACGGGGGTCCTGTTGATCGGGAGGGGTGTGCCGTACCGCAAAACGGAGGAAACAGAGCTCCTACAGTCGAAACAGGGGTCCTGTTGATCGGGAGGGGTGTGGCGTACTGCAAAACGGAGGAAACGGACCTCCTACGGTCGAAACGGGGGTCCTGTTGATCGGGAGGGGTGTGGCGTACCGCAAAACGGAGGAAACGGACTTGTGTTCGAGCGCTACGGTCGAAACGGGGGTCATGTTCATCGGGAGGGGTGTGGCGTACCGCAAAACGGGACTCCACGGGATACTGTTCATCTCCACCGTCAACCCCCTCCAGCCTCCACGAGCTACTGTTCATCCACCGTCGACCTCCTCCAGCCTCCATGGGCTCCTGTTCATCCAGCCTCCACCCCGCGCTACTCCACCGGCTACTATTCAACCACCCCTCCACCGTCTACTGTTCATCCAGCCCTCCACACCACGGGTTCCTGTTCAACCACCCCTCCACGGGCACCCCCCACCGTCTACTGTTCATCCTGCCCTCCACACCACGGGGTCCTGTTCATCCACCCCTCCACGGGCACCCCTCCACCGTCTACTGTTCATCCAGCCCTCCACCACACCACGGGGTCCTGTTCATCTAGAGGCAACGCCACCGCTCACTATTCATCCACCCCCCCGCAACGCTCACTGTTCATCCCATCGATCGGCTTCAGTTAGTAGCAGTAGCCAAGGAATCGCTCGACCGGGTTCAGTTAACAGCCATCGATCGATTGCTCGGGTTCAGTAATGCGTAGCCTGAAGTGCAATCGCTCGGGTTCAGTTAGAGCCCAACGCCTCGCTCGGGTTCAGTTAGAGCCAACGCCTACGTGTATGAGAGAAACGCGCATCGCTCGGCCCCCGACCTCCCACCGTAACCGGGAACTCCCCGAAATCCCCCCCCCCTCGCTTCTACCACGGTTTTTTCCGTCATGGACGGCCCAAAGAATGTCATGCAGCTGCGTCTCCGGCCCGCCCAGGACAAAAAGCCCATTTTCTGTCATGATTTTTTGTCATAGAAGTAGGAGCCCACCACATCTATGATGATACCGGGTTTTGTCACAATTATCGTCATAGAAGTGTCATATGTATGACAGAAAAAAATTCGTTCGGCCCAAAATGTCACGGATGTGTCTTTTTTTTGTAGTGCTAAGATCTCGCGAACGAACTCGATGAACTCGCAACACAGAAAGACACGAGGTTTATACTAGTTCGGGCCACCGTTGTGGTGTAATACCATACTCCAGTGCGGTGGTGGTGGATTGCCTCTTGGGCTGATGATGAACAATACAAGGGGAAGAACAACCTCCTGAGGTTGAGGTGTTCTTGTGTGTGGCTCACTTGTGCGCCTCTCTATCTCTCCTCCTCTTCTTAGATCTCTCTCTACTATGGTGGATAGCTCTACTTATATAGGCCCTGGTCCTCTTCCCAAATATTGAGCGAGAAGTGAGCCAACAATGGCGGGCAACTTTGAAGGGGGACAACTAGTACAAGCTATCCTGAAAAAAGTGGTCTTCGCCTATGAAAAGATCTGGCGGTGACGCCGTCTTGGGCTCCACGATGACCTCCGTCTTGCCGTCCTTCTGGTCTTGGTCTTGTTGCACCAAAATGGCAACCTTTGCCTGAGGCCTCGGTACTCCGCAGCTGCGCTTGCCTCCTTTGCACCAAAGGGGAAACAAGGACGCTGCTAGCGCTGGCGCCCGCCTGGTATCGATCGTGATCGCTCACTTCACGAGAGCCTCGTGAGGTTTTCCCCGCCTTGATATCTTCGCTCCTCGTGAGCCTGCCTGGCTAGGATACTCGAGAGAAGGTCTTGTGTCATCCGCCTCGCGAGGCTTGGCCCCTCGCGAGGGTCTTGGATGCCTCGTTGGTGAAGATGGGCCGTATGGCCTGCTGGCTCCGCCACGCTGGGGGCCGCAGGCAGGCAAGTCTGGGGACCCCGTTCCCAAAACGCCGATAGTAGCCCCCGGGCCTAAGGTGCGCTCGGGCTTGGCTTCGCGGCGAAGCCAAGGGCAAAGTACGGAGCGCCGCGGGCCCCAAAAGCCTGCGGCCTCAATTGGCGCGTGGCAGTTGATTGGACGTGGGCGTCTCCGCTTCCCCACGCTGCCTCGGCGACTGCACGACTTGACAAGTCCTTGCGACATGCAAGGAAATCCATCATTACCTGAGATCGTGAGAGGTGCCGGTTAGCCTTCTTCCGCTATAAATGGAGAGGGGGGTGGAGCCCCCGTCGCCCATCTCTTCCTCGCTTGCTTGCTTCTTCTTCCCCGCTCCACTGTTTGCAACAATGGCGCCTATCAGAAAGTTCTCCGCCGAAGAGAAGGGGAAAGCCCCCCCGGGATGTCCTAGAGCAACTCCCGTCGAAGAAGAGTTTGATCGACCGTCGCGAAGAAGCGGCAATGCAGGTGGTTGCGAGGCCTTGGCGCGAGCGGCCTCCTCTAGGGTATCCGCTACTCCTGTATGCCCAAGCCGAGGGCTCGGGAGGACGAAGTGACAAGCAGCGTCGCCCACGCCGCATCCAGGGTCGCCGCGCCACGGCGATGCGTGCCGTCCATGCCGCGGACTCCTCGCGCGATTTGGTGCTGTGGGCGCCGATGCCTCCAAGCTCTTGGATCTGCTTCCCGCGGTTCTTCTCCGACGTGATGCCGCCGAGGGGGCCTCTCGAGCTCTGGCTGCAGCACGACGACTTCAGCGCTCCGACGACCGGAGCAGAGATCGAAGCGGTCTCCACCAGCAAGATCTTCATGACCTGCGGGTGGGGGGAGATCGCACGGGTCTGCCATGCGAGGGGCGCCCTTGCGATCCACTTTGAGTACGACGGTGCTTCCACGCTTTTCTTCAAGGTCTTCGACGTCGAGGGCCGCCGCCTGGAGTGCTGCTCCGGAGAGGAGCGCGAGGCTGATGCGCGCTCTGCCCGCGACCACTCCAGCAGCAGCAGCCCCTGGGAGTCCAGCAGCTCTCCTGAGCTATACGAGACTCCGGAGACGAGCGACGACAGCTACGTGCCTCCGAGCTCTCGCAGTGCTCGGAGCGGTGCTGCCGTGTCCGGCCGCCGCCGCCGCCGCTGATCTGGATGGGGTTGGCGCCGGCCTCCCGTGGCCCACTGTTGATGATGGCTTCTGTGATGGAAGGATGTAGATAGGATTCCCCTTAGCATCGGCTTTTGTTTCCTGCGAAGAACCATGAATCACCCCGTGGGGGCATGTAAGGGTCTGTAATGTCTTTTGTGCTTTTCTTCCCTGTTATGAAGATATGATGAACGTGTATCCCATTAAGGCTTGGTCCACCCTTTCTTTCCTCGCGATATCTTGTTGCTCTATGCCAACAGATCCCGATCCCAAGGCGGTTACAGCCGTCGCTGGTATGCCAGGTCGCGATGCCGTGGTCAAGGCTAGGAGGTGCGCGGCCCGAGGTCCAGTAAGAGCCCCCGAGGCGCGATGCTTAGGAGGTCCCCCTTAGCGCTCAAGCGGCCGTGGTAAGGAGAGAAAGGAAGATGACTTGGCCGCAACGGGGTTGTGGCATGGTGTGAGCGACCATTAGACCCAAATGTTTAGCCGATCCAAGGGCGAGACTTATCTTGCTGATTTCGCGGTGATTCCTGACGTTGCGCTAGGGCTGCGCGCCAACTTATGCGGCATAGCTAGGCCGGTCTGTACGAGTTTTCCTTCTCTTGAGCTCTTCTTAGTGCTCTACGTCCTCAGGTCCCAGCCCACGAGCGAGCTCAGTTGCCACTGGTATGCCAGGTCGCGATGCCGTGGTCAAGGCCAGGGGGTGAGGGCTGGAGAGCCAGCAAGAGCTCCTGAGTCGCGATGCTCAGGAGTCCCCCTTTTAACACGCAAGCGAATCGTACGAGAGAAAGGAGACTCGCGGTGCCGCCTGCTATCCTTCCCACGGAATCCCTATGAACAGGCACAAGAAGAAACACGGTTTGTCATTACAGCTATCAGCCAGTCGCTGGTTGCTCTGGATGAGGTGAAGGCACTGAGGGCCTGGTGAGGTGACGTGCGCAGGGCGTGCCGCGAGCCAGAGCTCGATCGCTCAGATTTGTTGGCGTGGCAGGGACGGACCCATGCACCAGCGCTGTGCCTGTGTAGAGGCCCCCTGGGGAGGCGATGATCGAGCAGGGATAGCAGTTGGCAGGCCAAGCATGGAGAACAGATCAACTTAGGTAAATGCAGGAAGATACATGCCACCGGGTCCGGCCCGAACGGCTTGGGGATGATGCAGCCCGAGGGGCGCCCCCAACAAAGTAAGTTGAAGACATGAGCGAAAGGTATACATGCCACAGGGAGGGACCCATGTGGCTTGGGAAAAATGCAGCTCGAGGGGCGCTCCCAGCTAGACGAGCTTGGAGGATGTCACCTGGTTCTGTAGACGAAGTAGAGTTGGTGCAGCTGAAGGCGTGCGTCGAAGAAATGACTCCTCATGAGCCGCTAGAACCCTGAGCCTCGGGAGGTTTTGGGGGCTCGAGAGGTTCCCTGAAGACCATCTCTATCTCCTCCAGAACGGCGCGGTACCTGGCTTCCTGAGCCGCTAGGACACGCCACAGGTCGCGTTGATAGGCCGACGCCATGCTCGGCAAGCCGAAGGGCATGCAAACGTAATTGTGTGGCGGGCCCTCGCAGCGTCCCACACACGATGTCCAGAAGCGCTCCTGAGATGCGGCCCTATTGAGCCCTGGGACGTCGATGCAGACACACAGCCCAGCATCCTCACCAGGATGGGGAGCTGCGCCTTGTGAACGGTGGTCGCCGCGCATGACTCTTGCTTCTTGCAGTTCCTGAGTGGTCTTGGTGATGGACTCCTGAGTGGTGGGCACTCCCCACCCTATGCTCTCCAGAGGAAGACATGCCGCGAAGCACGCCTCCAAGTGGTGCCCAAGCACCTCCCTCGTGAGGTTGGCAAGGTCTGAGGCCCTCTAGGAGAGAGCCCCCGAGCCCTGCCTGAGGAGGGCGCTGGGCGCGCCTTCCTATGCGATGGAGGGAGGCACCCCTAGAACGGGCGCCGATCCTGATGAGGCCCCGACTGCGACACCATCCTTCGGAGGTCCTGCGCAGCGCGGCTACTTCTTCCTGGGAATGGCCTCTGGAGGGCCTTCACTTCTGCTGTCGGGGTTGTCGATTGGTGCGGCTTGAAAGGCGCACTCAAGGGAGCACACCGCATCCCTCTCTTCACACGGGACCGTGATGATTCCCCCGCTTCTTGGCATCTTGAGAACGTTGTAGCTGTGATGAGTGACTGCCATGAACTTGGCCAGGGCTCGATACCCGAGGATAGCATTGTACTGCAGGCGGATGTGCGTGACGTCAAAGTCGATGAGCTCGGTGCGGTAGTTCTTGCGCTCGCCAAAGGTGACAGGCAGGCGGACCTGCCCTATCGGCGTGGTGGAACCGTCGGTCACTCCTGAGAAAGGCTTGGTGGGCTGGAGCTGTTCATA
This sequence comes from Triticum urartu, assembly GCF_056163025.1. NCBI lineage: Eukaryota > Viridiplantae > Streptophyta > Magnoliopsida > Poales > Poaceae > Triticum > Triticum urartu. The sequence goes on along the minus strand of NC_141874.1, from coordinate 615,522,143 downwards.
TGGCACTTGGAGGTTGTCGAACATGTCGACAGACAGGACGTTGAGCCCTGCGCCGCCATCGATCAGGGTCTTGGTGACCTACACTTTGCTGATGACTGGGGAACACAACATAGGGAGGACGCCAGCGGTAGCTGCACACTTGAGCTGATCCGCCAAGCTGAAAGTGATGGCACATTGGGACCACTTGAGCGGGCGCGCGACCTCGAGCTTGGGGAGCACCTTGTTCACCTCCTGAGCGAACTGTTTGAAGATGCGCTGAGAGGCTGGGGCCTGGGCGCCGCCCAAGATGCAGGCGATTGCATGCGGCGCCTGGAAGCCCCCAGCCCCCTCGTTCTGGTGGTGGTCGTCGATCCTTATTGGTGGCGGCAGCGGAGGAAGGCCGGCGTTGCCCTAGGGGCGATCCCCACGAGGCGGGTCCCTCCAGGTGCCCTCGCGAGGCTGGTCCTGCCAGCGGTCCTCACGAGGCCGGTCGCGCCACTCCTGGCGCGGGCCACGGTCGTCCCAGCGTCCGCCTCCTCGTCCTCCACGCCCGTAGCCCCGGTCGTTGCGCTCGGGGCGTCGACCGAAGCGTCCTTCTCGTATGGCTCCGAGTTCTTGACAGTCGCTGGTGTTGTGGGTGTTCAGGTTGTGGAAGGCGCGGAACGGCGGCCGTTCTTGGATGACTCGGGCTGATCTCTGCCCCGCTTGGTGTCGGGCTCCGCTGCGAGCACCACCGCCTCCTTGCGCTTCACGTCCTTGGCCTTGGCCTTCTTCTCCTCCGCTCCTGCTGCTGGCAGCTCAAGGAGAGAGAGGCGCCCCTCCTCTACTCTTGCGCACTTGGTTGCCAGGTTGAACAACTCCTGAGAGGTACAGAGCTACTCATGGATGGCGAGCTCTTCCTTCATCTTGACGTCACGGACGCCGTCGGAAAACGCGGAGATCACTACAAAAAAATACACTTCCGTGATGATACGTGTTTGTCACAGTAGGTCACATTTTCTGTCATGCATGTACATCCATGACGATTTGATGACAAAATCAAGATAGTCATACATGTGCTGTCGTAGAAGTGTTCCATGGCATTACCAAAATTATCATCATGGAAGTGTCCACTTCCATGACGATAAATCCCGCGTCACATAAGTGCTTTCGTCAATGGTGACCGACACGTGGCATCCACCATAACGGAACGCCGTTAAGCTATCGGGTCGGGTTTTGGATCCGATAACCCGTTAACAGCCCCAACCAATGGGGATTTTCCATGTGTAAAATCATCATTGGCTGGAGGAAACACGTGTCGGCTCATCGTTGGGACAGATGTCATCCACTCATTGGACAGAAGGCGCCTATGATACGTCGACACGTGGCACGGCCCAATAGAGGCTCATTCCTATGAAAAGGCCAGCCCGTTTGACTTGGTCAAAAGGTGGTGGGCCGGCCCATGTAAAGCCTATTAACGGCCTGTTCGCATATAGCCCATTTACAGCCGCTAACCCAAGGCCCGTTACGCCCTATCCGAATTAGGCCCAGTAGCGTCATCTAGGCCACCCAATATGATTCCAGCCTGTTTTCACTTCTGGCTCATGTATGGCCCATGACGTCTTTCGGCCCATATGAGGCCCTATGTAACTCTTGGCCTATTAACGACCCGTGGTGATACTGGCCCGTAATGAACAGTGTATCACTTTACACCCATTAACGGCCCGTGGTGAAACTGGCCCATAATGAACAGTATATCACTTTATACCCATTAACGGCCCGTTATTCTATTGGGCCGTTTCCAGCCCATGTTATCTTTTGGCCTTCTCAGAGCCCATTTATTCTTGGGCTCATTTCCAGCATTCGTTTACTTACGGCCTGTTACTGTCATTTTCTGCTTGTGGGCCAAATTCAGCTCGTGGTTACAGTCGGCCCGTTTGTGGTCCGTTAATACGTTGGGCCGTTTTCATAGCAACATCAAATACGGCCTATTAACGATGGCCCGTTATGGTCGGCCCATGAACGGATGATTCCAACTCTAGCCCGTTTACGACCATAATGCGGCCTGTTATAGGCCCATGTTTGGCCAATCGATCATACTGCCCGTATAAGGCCCATTGATGATACGACCCGTTGAAGGCCCATTGTTTCTACGGCCCGTAGAAGGCCCATTGTTTCTATGGCCCGTAGAAGGCCCACTGTTTCTATGGCCCATAGAAGGCCCACTGTTTCTACGGCCCGTAGGAGGCCCAGTGTCACTACAGTAAATATTAGCCCATGGTTATTGTGGCCTAGTTTTAAAAAATAGGTTATTGCAGCCACTAGCAAACCGCGGAAAAAGAACTGCAATGACTACAAGCAAACAAATAAACAAGACAACAAGGAAATAAATAAGCAAGCAACTTATGCTAGGCTATCACGACTATCACACATATTACATCCACTGGGCATCAAAGTGCGCCACCAGTGCAAATAAACGCGCCGACAAAAGAATATATAAAACTGAGAGCACTTCAGAAGGCACTAGGCCTGGCCAGGTCGGCCCCCCCAAACAGCTGAAGAAGCTGAGTAGACCTCAGTTGTGTCAATGATAGATGCATCAACACTAGATTTAAGGCATGATGGTGCGCACGACAGTCCTCTGACATCTTCATTGCATCTTTGACTTCAAGTCGGAGCTGAGCTGAAGCAAGCCTTTCCGCTTTAAGTTGAGACTGAAGAAGTCGAACTAATTGAGGCAGCGAATGCACAGAGGTTGTCTCACACCTGCTGGTGAGTAGCTTCAACTCACTTTCTTCATCAAGGCAGGACCTTGGGGTCATCTCACTGTCCTCAAGATGGTTTGGCTCACTATCTTCCCTAAAGTTCTGTCTGGCGTAAGAGATACGAGTCTGAAAGAGAAACAAGGAGACACGTAAAAGGTTTCACAATTATATAAGCAAATAAATGGATCTGTTCTGCATAAGGAACATGTTTTTACAACTAGAATTTGAAACTGGTAGTTGTTGCAAACATCCAATCAGATGTAAACAGCAAAGCAAACAGCAGTGGAGGAAATGATGCCTATCCAAATCTATACTAGAACAAAGTTTGAAGGCTTGAGAAGGATGAACTTACATTACATGTTAACACGGGCTGGACAAAGCCCTTCTCCATGTTGATGGAAGGATAATTCAATAAATTCCCCAAAGAAAATTCTTTATAAGCGTTGCCATTATTCTACATTTTGCAAAGAGTAAAAATAGATCAAATAATATTGGAAGAAACAGAGGATAATGAAGCTCAGGTGCAGACTGATGATACATAATCAAATATCAATTAATTAAGTACAGCGTTAAGAGGCAAAAGGGAGAGAGGTACTGACAAGAGCAATGCAGAGCCCATTATTTTTTTAAGATCGTATGATCCTTTGAGCAAGGAGATTCATCTGAAATTAGTTTTCATACAAGAGAGAAGGTAAGGCACAAGCAGAAATTTAGGAGTTCAAATTTTGAATTGATATCATAGACAGTACCTGACGCTGGGCTCCCAGCAGTTCTAATAGGGGTTTGGCCACTGGAGTAGGGGTAAAGTGTGGTACAGTTGGGCGTGTGTTTTCTGTGGCTGCTGATCTATCTGATTTAACAGGTATCACTACCTTTTCCAAATACCTAGTTCGTACTCCTTGAGGATCTGCACTCACCCTCTTCCTTTTGGACATCTATTACGAAAGAACAACATTTGACTGGAAAAACATAGTGTGACGACACATGGAATAGGTACAAAAAATAGATAAGTATGGCATATACTCATATATGATGCTTAAACTAAGCAGACGGTGTAACAAAGTAGAAGTAATGCAAGAGGTCAGATGCAAAATATGTGCGACCAATACAACTTTGCAAAGTTAGAGCAAGCACCTTGATGGGTGAATAAGATAGGCCATCCTCCACCATGCCAAGTTTGTTAGCCAATGGATCATTCCGCAATATTCCTCTCGTGCGCCCATTCTCATATTCATTTTGATAATGTTCAATATCTGACATGCATGAAAACATAAAAACAAGTGAGATTTTCTTTGTAATGCAGAAGTGATTCTAATCCAATACTGCCTCCCTGTAAACCCCTTTGTGCTATCTTTGCAATTCTTTTAAAAGATGCCATGCATGATGTAATTTGTTGTGTGCATTAATATAATGTGGCCTACTACTCAAAATATGAGAGCTCCAGAAGTGATGACACTTCGCAGATGATAGCTTCAACATATAGTAAAGAAGAACAAGTCGACCTGACCTGACAGATTCAAAATATACTAAGGGAGAACAACTCGACCTGACCAGTCGACCGCAAGAGAAGAGTGTCATCTTAAAGAAGAGCAGAAGAGCAAGCGGATTGAAGATATTACAAGTCTTTCAATACAATGTCGGTTGGCCAACCATGATGAACTAGAGCGCACAGAGAAATACTATTCTTTCCGGTCTCTCCATATGTGGCTCACATGCATTTCGAAACTAAAGTAGGAACATTTAGCTAACCAATTAAACATCTCTCAATTTTACTAATATCAGCAATAATATCATATATGAATTTGTACAACTAAGATTGTTTAGCTCGATGGGTGGAGCAGTGCTATTACGACACAAACCACGTAGGCTGATTGTTGTCATCATAAAATGGGGAAAACATAAGCATGATGAGTACAATGTTGACCGTGGCAGTGGGATGGCAGATCTGAAGCTGCAAACCGCGCAAAGGGTAGTTAGCTCGATGTTTGTTTTGAAATAACAACTAAGATTTGGTATGGACAAGAAAGTACGGTCAACAAGTGACAAAGAAATGCAATTATGCTGTCTCTCTATATGTCGCGACATGCATTTGGAAACTCAAGTGGGACCTTTAGCTAACCGATTAAATATGTCGGTTAACTAATATCAGTATCATATCACAATCATATTTGAACAACTAAGCTTTCGAATTCTGAGTGTTGTGTTGTTTAGCTTGAAGGGTGGAGTAATGTTAGTATGATAGAAAGCACCTATGCAGATCATAGTAGAGTAGATAAAAGGGGAAAACCCTAAGCATCAAGAGAAAAATCAGGAAAGTGGAACTAGCTGGACCAGTGGGTGGCGCACATGCTTTTCGAAACGAATATAGGAACATTAGGTGACCAATTAAACGTTCTCTGTTTTAGTGATATGAGCATCATATCAGATTCGTATTTCAACACGTAAGCTTTGGTTTGTCTTGAGGAGCAGTGCTAGCACGACACGAAGCACCTACGATGATGGTAGTGAATATAAAGGGGGAAACCATAAGCTTTATGAGTATAGTGCCCGTGCCATGGCGGATCTGAAGGTGCAAACCGGACAAAGCTACTTCGCAACCAATGTTTTCTTTCAACTAGCCACTACGATTTGGTACGGACAAGAAAAGTACAGTAAACAAATTACGATCGATTTTCCGGGTGAGATCAATAACTTAAGCACATATGGAAGAGTACCACCTCTCTTGCGACGCCGTGTAGGCCTATGCTGATACGTTGAGGGTGCTGCGGGTGCGATGGCTGTCGGCGGCGGGGAAGAAGACTTTAGACGGCAGACGAACGGGTCGGGGGATATATCCTATTGCCGTGGACGAGGCGGTCGTAGGAGCGGCAACGACAAGGTGGACGACGGTGCCGATGAAGTGAGAGGAGGCGATGAAAGGATCCTGGTCCAGCGCCATGGATGAGAGACGTCCATCTCTTGTAGTGGATGACGGGGTAGGGGTAGAGGCCCCGGCAAGGTGGAGGATCGGGTGGCGGACGGAGGAGGCTGGCCGCAGTGCGGAGGTTGTCATGCCGCCGACGGTGTATCAATGGGGAAATGGAGGGGAGGGGGATCTCAAACTTTGGGACACGCTTCTCTGAAATGGGGGAAAGTTACAAACTTGTCCCCCGTTTAAAATTTCAGACATCGCGTCGGTTGGGGATAGGACGGTAATCTCGCATCTCCCGAATATTTGCCGGTAACTATTTCGGTCTAGGAGAGGGTGTTTTGCCGCCCACGGTTGGCGCCCACGGTGTATGCACGGGGCTGACAGGTAGGGCGGTTGTGTCACGTCTGATGGAAGTTACACATCTGCCCCTATTTAAAATATTAGCCTACATCGATTTCGGACGAGGAGAGTTTGTTTTGCCACCCACCGTGCATGAATGGGGAAATGGAGGAAGAGACACATGTCTTTCGGACGAGCTTGAATCAAATGTGTTTTGCCGCCCACGTTTGGCGCCCACCGTGTCTGAATGGGCTCAGAGGCCGTCGTGTCACGTCTGATTGAAGTTACTAGTCTACCCCGATCGACAGCAGTGTAAATCCGGTCGATAAGGATGTCAAGTGTCAGGGGTAGACGGTAATTTCCATCTCGCAAACACTTGCTTCGGGCATCCCACAAATTATAGTGGGTGGTTAGCCGATTCGTTCAAAACTTGGGAGAATTAGCATTCACGTTTGCCCTGGGACCTGGCAAACTAAATTCAAATCCAATTTGTATTCGGTTACGAATATCCACAGATAATTATACGTTTTGTTATTTATTTCTTCAAAACCACAACAAAGATTTATTCGACCTTTATATATGATTATGATTTAGAAATGCCGTGATCTTCAAATTCAGTAGGTTGGATACACTCTGAGTCAAACAGTTATTTCATCCAATACAATATGCTCACACGAAAAACAGTTCACCTTATGTCAATCATACAAGTACTGAGGATTACCTCGCCTAAAAAATTCGGATCATTACAACACATGGACAACATAGGGGGTCTTGCAACATAATCCATTCAGATACATGACACAACATGCAAATACAATAATCTATTGACAATTTCAACTGGTATCTAAAGAAGAACCTGGATTACCTTGGGCTTCAGATAGCAGAAACAGCAGGACCTCCTCCGTCTTCAAATGCAACATTCTTACTTCCTCCAATTCTTGGGTTGCTTGCATAATGTGTGCCGCTAATTCCGTAATATCCAGCCTCAAGATAAAGATTACCTCATTCATGGCAGCAACACCATCTCTTTCTACCTCTAGTAGAGCCTCAAGCACTATAATATCTGTGCTCAGACTGCTCTCCGGTGGTGTTGCCTCTGAACTGCTACCATCTGGTAATATGGATGGCGCACTGCTTCCACAAATAGATTCTGGGGTTGTACATTGTGTCCTAGTGTGAACGGCATCCTGAAAGGTTTCCGCTGGACATCAGTAAGAGATAGTTATCGTATGATCCAGGCAGTAAGCTTACATGGTAAACGACGGACGAATTATTGCTGAGCATGGCAAACTATATTTAAATGGTTCGAAGCAGCATCAGGCGAAAAGAAATTAAAATGGTAAGATGAAACTAGGGATGTAAGCTGCAAATAAACGACATCCGCCAGTCCCATCTAGTTACTTTTTGCTACCTCCCTAGTTCATTTTCCTCAAAAAACAAAAACTATTTTGAACTATCATACCACTAGTGGACTTTAATCGGGATTAAATGGGACCCAATTGACATCCCTAGTTGAAAGGGAGTGTACAACCGCTATATTTAAGTTGCCAAGGCATCTAAGTAGTTGAAATAATCTGAGAAAGCACTTAATAGTGTGGCCTCATATAAACTACGAAGACAGTCTGGTGATGAAGTTGAGAGGAAAAGTTAAGGTCTCAAATGAAATAGGCATGCATTTCTTTACGATAGTACATCAGGCACTGCTGACATATTGGCCAACTCAGGTATAGCGTAACAACAAATAAGCATTCGAATCAAGCAATACAGCAAAGCAGACAACTGAACTATTTGTAATTCGGTAGGATTACACGTTGAGGGCACAAGCCAAGAAAGCAGCCCACCCACATTACATTTCACATGTACTAAAACACACTAGCTTACCATATGTTGCTGTGAAGCCTAGCTGTTGTTGCAATGTTCTTTGAAGATATTGTCAGCATCCCGTGGTTGCAAATCTAGTTGTTGTAGTTTATTCTGCACCATCTATTTAGGTAAAATTAATTTTAATCGCATGCACTGGTCCGAATTGATCATCAATGGTTCATCTAAACTAATGAAAGAAAGGGTGTGTGCATACACGACAATATATCTGCTTCCCTCTATTTTTATGCTTGTTCGAGGTGCCAACCCCAAAAGAACAAATATTTTGCTCGATGGGGTTGGCAGCTCCATAATTAATAGAAGCATCAAATTAGTCATGCAACTTGGGAAGATCAAGAACACACAAACAAGTAATGAACAGAGGCTCGGAGCAGTGATGTAATAGCTAGCATCAGAAAATGTAGGGTAAAACGAACAAAAAGCAGCGGAACCACATGCTGGTTTGCTGATGTGTAATTAAGCATAGAGAACATTAAGCAGTCTGATGGAACCAATAGGTGGCATCAGAACAAAACTAAAGCATATTAACTATATGTGCACTGGTATGTAATTTAGCACATGTAACATGTCCACTGCCAGAAGTATGGCCCTATAGGTGCAAGCAGAATAACGCGTCTCATGAAAAACTGAATGATGCCCTGAATAAATTCAAAGGTGCGGTGATTATGCTAGGAAAGTGAACGTAGGCACCGGCCGTTGGATAATAATACCTGATTCTCGGTGGCGTATGGGTATCGTTGTCATACTTGATAGCTAAGGATCGTCGATGTTGCTCATGTTGCGGTTGAGTTTGGGCCGGCTGTCGCCATCGCTGAAGCGGCTCCGGTGCTATGGTTGCGGCACCTGTTGACATAGAAGAAAGCTCATCTGTGGTAAGTGAACAGTTGCACGATAAAGAGAAAAACCGAAGGAGTACAAATCGAAATAACCTGATGAGGCCGCGGTGTCGATAAAGCAGGGCCGATGGAGTTGAATATGGCGTCCGTGGAGCGGGTCCGGTGCTGTGGACGAAGGCTTCGGCGGGCGCGTTGTACAGTGCTTTCAGTGAGGCGGATCTGTTGCGGCGGACGAGGGCTTGTATGAAGGGCCAGCGAAGGGGCGGATGAGGGAGTCAGTGAAGTGCCTACGCTGTGGTGGACGAGGGCGCTGGTTAAGCAGATCCGGTGCGGTGGACCATGATGGCGGTCAAGGAGATCTAGAGCGGTGGACAAGCCAGTCACTGAAGCGGCTCCGGTGAAGTGGTGAGTTGGCAGTTGGGGGTTCCAAGGTGCGGAAGGTAGATCCGGCGGGGTGTGAGGTCCACCGCTGCGGCGGAGGACTATATTTGGCGGCTTGCCGTGGTTGGGGGGTCGGGGAGGGGAAGGGGAGGGGCTCTGGGGAAGAATGTTGGGGGCAAAGAGGGGAAAACAATGGAGTTACCAAAGCAGCCCTTTTCCGTTCATGTGGCAGGGGTAAAACCGGAATATCGTAGGGCTGAACTTACGGGCGCGTGATCTTTCGATGTGAGCGGGAAGTTTGAAAGCTTTTGGCGCCTAAAATTATAAGTATTCTGCTCTCGTACGACCGACTATGATATCATGGCCGACAATTTGTTTGTTTTGCACACAAAAAAAATGTGCAAGTTTTGAAATTTAATGTCTCCAACTCGAAACTTAGATTGTCCATTCAATTCAAATATGGATCATTGAGCTACTACAAGAAAATACCATCATACGGCCCAATTCAAATGAAATTTCAAATGTGTTTATCCTAAATATGATGACAAAAGCAAAAATGTGTATGTGTTTGAATAAAGTGGATGATTATAAAGTTTGAACATGCTCGTATGTGTATATCTCTAGGTTTGATATATGAATTTGAAATCATGAAATCCCAGCTTAAAAAATTTACCTCCGTTTAAATGAATTACAAAAGCTAATGATGGAGTCGAATTCCAAAATTCCAATCTTAGGTTTGTAATTCTGGTACATCAAGGTATATCACGCATGTTCAAAAGTATCGTTATCTCATAGTACAAACTGTGAAACAAATTGATCAACCATGAGTGCACAATATCTCAATTACGCTGTGAATATACAAAGACCGAAGATTCTACCCATGTCCGGATAGGGGCTTTCCTTGGCATGGAAGGAAAGTTTGGCGACCAAATATGAAGATTTCCTTCATCTGTAACCGACCTTATGTAACTGTAGATCCCTCCTATGTCTATATAAACCGGAGGGCTAGGTCCGTAGACACATCCTCATAATCATAGTCAGACATGCTAGACTTTTAGGGTTTAGCCATTACGATCTCGTGGTAGATCAACTCTTGTAACACTAATATTCATCAAGATCAATCAAGCAGGAAGTAGGGTATTACCTCCGTAGAGAGGGCCCGAACCTGGGTAAACATTGTGTCCCCTGTTTCCCGTTACCATCAACCTTAGACGCATAGTTCGGGACCCCCTACCCGGGATCCGCCGGTTTTGACACCGACATTGGTGCTTTCATTGAGATTTCCACTGTGCCGTCGTCAAAAGGGTTGATGGCTCGCCTCGTTGTCAATGAAAATATCACCTCCGGAGGAGCCCTGGCCTCAGGCCAAACCCTTCGACTGGGCAGCTTCACAATGACCGCCCGTTCGGCCCTTAAGCCGACGATGACCTCTCAAGTCATCGAGAATCATCTCCGCGTTGATTCCGAGCATGCCAAACGGATGGGTCCGATGGAGTTATCATCTTTAAACGAACTCCTTGATCGCATTGCCGCCTTGGTGGTCGCTACAGACTACGATCGGGTTGGGCTTAAACCCGACCAGAGAGAAATTAAAACTCCGCCGATCACCCACCAGATAGCGGTAGTCGAGGAGCAAGACAACTCTTCCTCTGTGTTGAGGACGAACTATGTTCGGATCTCCGATCTCGAAGAGCCGGACATCTACCGGTAGAAAGACACGCCTTGTCCTTCGAACATAGAATTAGACGATAAGCTCAAAAAATCAGTTGATATCCCGGAGCCCGGACTTCTAAGTCCGGAAGATCTTCAGACTCTGGATCCAAAATTGGGTCAGGGTTCGGATTTAAATCCACCCACCCACCCAGACGTAAGCGCTCTCTTGAGCATACAACAGCAGTCTCAGGAAACGGTCCACCACTTCTGGGCCAGATTCCTCCTTGTCAAAAACAAGGTTAAAGATTGCCACGATGAAGACGCGATCTCAGCGTTTCGCAACAATTGCATGGACGAGGGAATCCTCGACACCATAAACCGCTGTCACATATTACACTCTGCTGACTTGGCAACTATCGTACAGAAGTACAACGCAATGGAAAGCGCCAGGAAAACTCAGGCAGCCCATTGGGAACCATCAGTCCCCACTCAACCCCTCGTTCAGGCGAAAAGGGCGCACCCTCATGGCACGCCCGGACCGATAGTAAAGAAATATAGGCCCGTTACGGGGCGTGGAACATTTCTAGAAAGATGGCTCGATGGGCCATGCAAAATACACACAACACCGGATAACATACCAACCCACAACCTTAGAGCATGTTGGATATATACTCCGGCAAGTGGCCAAGAGCGGTGAGGATATCCTCACCAGTAATACCCCAGAACAACACCCCCCAGAATATGACGACCTCAAAGTATTGACGGTCTTCGAGACATTCGCTTCAAACAATAGCCGCAAAAGGGCACTCCGCGAACTCGCCGAAGTCTGCCAAATCGCAGCAATAAACCCCTAGAATGACACGGCTATAACTTTTAATGCCGGCGACGAGCCAAGATACAGGACAGTCTGAGCACCAGCCACCTTGGTCCTCATCCCAATCATGGACAGCTTTCGGCTCACCAAGGTTCTCATGGGTGGCGGCAGCAGACTAAACCTCATCTATGAAGATACACTCCACAAAATGGAAATAGATAGGAGCCGCATCGAGCAAAGTAATACGGCCTTCCAAGGAATCATTCCCAGTCGGGAGGCACGGTCTGCGGGAAAAATCACACTTGACGTGGTATTCGGCACGCTAGAGAATTACTGGTCCGAAGAGATAACCTTCCAAGTGGCCCCTTTCAAGAGCGGATATCACGCCCTTTTGGGGCGAGATGCATTTACACGCTTCCAAGCTGTACCTCATTACAGATGCATGAAGCTTAAGATGCCTGGGTGCAATGGCATAATCACTCTCACCAGTGATCCGTACATAGCACTCTGTGCCGAAAATAAAACCGCATCTCTGGCCCTCGAGGCATTATCTGGAGCCCTCGCGGCTGAATAATTAACAACACTGCGCTCCACGGTGGACAGGGACGATGTGATCCTAGACAAACAACCCAGATCCACCTCCTTCAAACCGGCAGAAGAAATAGTCAAATTCCAAGTCCATCCAATGGACCCCAAGAAGACAGCATCTATTGGAGCACAACTAGACCCAATGGTCGACGCCGTGCTACGAGAGTTCCTACGCGAGAACTAGGATATATTCGCCTGGCACCCTTCTGATATGCCAGGACTCCCACGCAAGTTGGCTGAACACAGCCTTAATATATTGAAGGGATATAAACTGGTCAAGCAAACACTGCGGACTTTTCCGAACCCAAACATCAAGCTATGGGGGAGGATCTAGCCAAACTAATCGAGGCTGGATTCATTAGAGAAAGAAAACACCCGGACTGGCTGGCAAACCTGGTGATGGTGCCAAAGAAAGACAAATCCTTGTGCCTGTGCGTCGATTTCAAAGACCTCAATAAGGCTTGCCCCAAGGATCCCTTCCCCCTCCCCCACATCGACCAGATCATTGATGCTACCGCAGGAAACGACTCATTGTGCTTCCTCGACGCATATTCCGGATACCATCAAATTAAAGTGAAGGAGTCCAATCAAGCCGCAACAGCATTCATTACCCCATATGGACCATTCTGCTTCAACACCATGCCCTTCGGGCTCAAAAACACTGGTGCCACCTACCAACGCATGATTCAAACATGCCTGGAGAAATAGATCGGCAAGACGATTGAAGCATATGTGGACGATGTCGTCATCAAAACTAGACACATTGAAACACTCATAGACGATTTACGTCTCACATTCGACAACCTCCGTGCATATGACATCAAGCTCAATCCGCAAAAGTGCGTTTTCGGCATCCCCGCGGGAAAACTGTTGGGCTTCATCGTTTCCAATAGAGAAATTGATGCAAATCCAGCCAAAATCCGAGCTTTGTCACAATTGGCTACGCCAACGGACCTTAAACAGGTCCAAAAACTCGTTGGATGTGTGGCAGCTTTAAGCCGCTTTATCTCCAGACTGGGAGAAAAGGCATTGCCACTCTATTGCCTTCTACGGCGCACCAATCACTTCAAGTGGACGGATGCGGCAACGGCCGGACTGGAAGAAATAAAAACCCTTCTAGAAAGCAACCCAATCCTGGCTACACTATCCTCACACCATGCAAATCCCGGTACCCTCATTATCAAAAGATAGCATACGCGGTCTTCATGGCATCCCGAAAGCTACGACACTACTTCCAGGAGTGTTCGATCATGGTGGCCTCTGAAGTACCACTCAATGACATAATAAACAACCGCGATGCCACGGGCCGGATTGCCAAATGGGCCATTGAGCTCCTTCCATTTGACATAACATAGAAACCGCGTCGAGCCATTAAATCCCAAGTACTGGCTGACTTCGTCGCCGAATGGACAGAGGCCGAACTCCCTAAAGAGTATGACACATATTCCAACTGGGTTATGTATTTTGATGATTCCAAAATGCTGGCAGGGCTAGGAGTGGGCGACGTTTTAACGTCCCCCACTGAAGACGTCGTCCAATACGTACTCCAAATATTATACACAGACTCCAACGACGCAGCCGAATCTGAGGCCTTATTGCATGGCCTTCGGATGGCCGTCTCCATGGGCATACAACGCCTGGAAGTGCGCGGGGACTCAAACCTCGCAATATCACAAATAAATGAAGACTTTGATGCCAAAGATGGCAGCATATTGTAATGCCGTCCTAAAAATGTCGGCCCGGTTCGAGGGGCTCGAGTTTCATCACGTGGCCTGAGAAAGCAATCAAGTGGCGGACATCCTTGCTCGCATCAGCGCCAAGCGCGACCCCGTCCCACCTAACATCTTTCTGGAAAATCTTTTTCAGCCATCCGTGGTGTGGCAAGGGGAGAGCGGCAACACCAGTCCATATCCGCACACAACCCCAGATTCCGAACACACCGATATCATCGAGGGCTCGGCCACCGAAATAACACCGTCGGCCCATCTCATTATGGCAGTCATTGCCCCATGGACCGAACCCTTCTTGGCCTACCTCAATAGGAAGGAACTCCCTGAGGATCAGAACGAGGTCCACCGAATTGTCCGACATTCGAAGGCCTACAAGGTTGACGATAGAGAGATCTATAATAAAAGCTCTACCGGAGTCCTTCAAAGATGTATCTCCGAGGAATAGGAGCGGCGGCTCCTGGATGAAATTCACGCCGGTCTCAGCGGGCACCATGCCATAGCTCGGACCCTTGTTAGCAAGGCCTTCCGTACATGTTTTTATTGGCCGATGGCCCGAGCAGATGCACAGGACCTTGTTCAACGTTGCGTCGGATGCCAACTCTTTGCCAACCAAAGCCATAGGCCGCCCACCGCCTTACAAACAATCCCAATCACTTGGCATTTCATGGTCTGGGGGCTCGATATGGTCGGACCCCTTAAAGGAGGAAGCCATAATAAAAAGTATCTGCTAGTCATGGTGGATAAATTCACCAAGTGGATAGAGGCCAAACCAGTTAAAACGGCCGTGTCCGGGCTAGTGATAGAATTCATATCCGGTGTTGTACACCGTTATGGCGTTCCACACAACATCATCACCGATAACGGCTCCAATTTCACAGTCGATGAGGTGAAAACCTGGTGCGCTAATCTGGGCATCAAACTCGATTACGCCTCTGTCTATCATCCACAAACAAAAGGTCAAGTCGAACGAGCCAATGGTCTTATTATGAGCGGCATCAAGCCTAGACTAGTGCGGTCTTCGAAAGAATCAGACATGCACTGGGTTGAGGAGCTCGACTCCGTACTTTGGGGGTTGCGGACCACGCCCAATCGTACCATCAGATATACACCTTTCTTCATGGTGTACGGCGCAGAGGCAGTGTTACCCTGCGACATTATTCATGACTCACCTCGAGTGCGCATGTACGAAGAGAGAGAGAGGCGGAGCTTGATCGGCAGTACAACTTAGATGCCCTGGAGGAGGAGCACGACGTCGCAAAAGCCTGTTTTGCATTTTATCAACAGCAGGCTCACAGGTATCAAAGCAGAGAAGTGCGGGCCAAGACTTATAATGTTGGCGAACTCGTTCTACGCCTGCTGGAGAAGAAAAAGGACAAGCTCAAGCCCAAGTGGGAGGGTCCCTTCATCATTGATGAAGTTCTCACCATAGGAGCATACCGCTTGCGTGATGCGTCAGACAATCGCTTAGAGCCGAACCCCTGGAACACGGCCAGACTCTGACGATTCTATGCCTAGCGCCGAACCCTGTGCTCGTCTCCTTCCTCCTGTTGTTTCCATTATTTTTTCTCTCTTTTCGTTTATTCTCTTTAGCTTTAAAGGTTTCGTGCGGCTAGACCGTACACCCCTAACGCATACATCTTCAAATATGTACGTCCAGCACACCTAAGGGCTTCTTGGATAGAAGCTTGCTATTATTATTTTCCGAGCATTAAGCTCATCACATATGCGTACTTTCCCATATCTACCTTTTCTTCGCCATTATATGCATCGATATGACTTAAGTTTTGGCCAAGCTGGGTTGCCTGGCTCCTGTGCTTGTGCCCTACGTTCCCGTTAATTCGGCTAGGGCATAAAGGGAGAACCTCTGCGATTGTTTCTACCGGGTCATCCGGATGTGTACTTTAGACTGGGTGAAGCTGAAAGCTAGCGTTCTTAAGGGAATATTCGGTCGGTGAATTAAAGATGTTTCCGCATTCACTCCATCATGAACCCCCAGAAGTTATTTATACTGCAATTTTTTCAATCACAGTTCGGACATGCACATGAAACGCATGCACACCCAGGGAAAGGAACCCTTAACGGAACTATTCTCTTTGGAAGATGTTTCTTACATAATGTAATATAACATAACTAGCCAGATACAACTTGTCTGTTCAAGCAACTATGACCCCTATGTCTGGTTTCCACGCATACCCCGGTCTATTTTACCGCTTAGGTATTCGGAAACACTCCGCACCTTCGGGTCCAGAGGTCGAAGCAAAAAGGTCTGCCATGATAATCGTTTTACAATTCAGCTAGAGTTACATACGTCAAGAAAGGTACATAGTCATTTGGGCTCAAAAAGTTGCTCCTCTATACCGTCCAGTAGGCCGTCTAGCTTACAATGCCGCTGGGAATACTTGGCGGCTATTTCTACTTGGTCATATAACAAATTAACTGGAACTTCTTTCCATCTGACCCTAGAGGTCCGACCCGAGCCATATGATTCGGATTAAGCTTGGTATACCATGTTTTCACCATGGCCCAGACTTCTCGTGCACCTTCCCGGCAAGCCGATATCTTCCACAATTGAAAGCGCCTCCGCGCTCCCTTGAACAACTGTATAAGCTCCTCCATCTTTCCTGGAGGGGAGGCGGATGGACATAAGGCCTTGGCAACACATCGCATCGCCTGTCGAACCTGCTCGTGCACTAGCGATAGCTCTTGTAGCAGGTCGCCCGAGAATCTGGACATCTCCTCTTCGGGACGACCGGTCAGCATACCTGCAGACATAACTCTGTCAGTATCCTCCACCTCCTAGTTATTCGAAGGTAAGTTCAACCACATACCGAACATGCCGCCTCGCAGCCTTTTATTCTCCTTTATGGAGTCAGCTAGCTCGGCCCGTACATCTTTCAGTTCCTCGCCCAATCGGGTATTCGAATCCTGGAGCTTGTTTTTCTCCATCACGACTTTTGTGAGCACACGCTCGCCCGCGGCTAGCAGGAAGCTTTCAGTTGTTCTTGCAGTTGATCTAGTGGTCCTAATAAGAGGAGAGCAACCGTGTTAGCATTATTGGTATACCATTATGTTTTCTCGACGGAGGGAAACATTACCAGGAGACGCCTTGGATTTCTCCAGTTCGGCACGGGCAGCAGTTAGCTGCGTCTGACACTTTTCTAGCTCTTGGGCTAGCAGGTCGTTCTTCTCCGTAAGAACCTGGTTATACAATGATACTTAAATCAGTCGTACCAACTGCTTCAAGTCTCGGGGGCTACTGGCATATGGTTATCATATTCGGACAAAGTAAACTTACCCGCACATCTTTTAAATGCTACTTTGTGGCTCTGTCAAGCCCATCTCAAGCTGCTCGGATGTATGCATCAGCCGAGCTGAAGGCGTTAAATGCCTCTTCTGAAAATCCGGGGTCTTGTAAAATGACCCTTCAGCGCCGATGATTCATGGCGCTCTCCACTTTCGAGTCAGTGACAGATACATCATCTGAATCCTCGGCTGGAGGACAGTCCGGCGTTACCCCCGTATCAGCCCCTGTCTTTACGGTAGGATCTGGATCATGGCTGTGGGAAGTATGACCGGCAAGACCCCCGGATATAGTCCGACACACTTTTTTCCTGATACAGGATAAACAGAAAGGTCACGGTTGGATGTGACTGCCAAGGTGCATATTTGCAAATCCATACCTCTTTGATGAAGGCTCGGCCGTATCTTCGTTTGCCTTCCTCTTCGAAGGCTTGCCCAGTGTGGGGGCCGCTCTCTTCGGAGATACCCCTGGGGCAGCATGGCGTGCCAAATGCCTCCCCTTCTGAGCACAGGACAGTGCACTGGGTGAGGCAGTATGAGAAAACTCTTTCGGATGAGATGTCTCCTGATTACTTACGTGTGAAGCAGGGAGAAGGTCGGGGTAATCGGCGGTGCTAGCCACCTCTTTGCCGTCATAGCTCACCTGGTAAAAATCCATCCTCGAGCACCATGAATATAACCGGATCCTCCTCGAATCCGGGATCAAGGTCCCGATTGTGGCCCTCGGGCTGTGGGGCGGGGCTGTGAAGCACTTCAGAAATCTTTCACCGGTGCTGTTATAAACAGACGTGTTAATACTCATTGAAAGTAGCTTAGTGAGCAGAGGGAGTAGAAAAGAGGAGTTGGGACTTACCAACTGGGTGGACTGTACATGGAAAATCCATCTCTGTGCTTGATACGTAGAAATTCCTCTTCCTCCCCTTTGAACAGTTCGGCCAATATTTTGGCCAGAGCGGCGGGGGTATCCGGACCCTTCCGGCCGCAGCGGGAGGTGTCATCTTCCTCGTTGTAGTGCCACATGGGGATACCTCAATACTGGAGTGGCCGAACCCCCGTACTATGGAAGTCGCCATTACTCGACTATTGATAATCCGAACTGAGCAAGTGTCCTTATCTTGCTCAAGAGCTGACAACTTCCGCACTATCTTCCTCCTCCAGGCTCCGAGGGTGCTAGCTGTGGCGTTTCTTTAAATGGGCTCTTGTGAACTCGGGAAGCCCCCCCTTGAATTGGGTCTGGCAGTGCGACATCCTCAATATAGAACCATTCGTAGGGCCACTCTTCGAATGCCTTCTTTGGTGTGCCGGACAGATATCCGGTCTCGGCGATGCGCCATATTTCGGCTCCGCCCACTTCAAATATTGACCCCCTTGCGGTTGCGAGGGACGAGACAAAATAGCTTTATCCACAATTCAAAGTGGGCCTCACAACCTAGGAACAGCTCGCAAAGAGCGACGTAACCCGCGAAATGCACGATGGAGGCAGGAGTAAAGTTGTGCAGTTGGATGCCATAGTACTCCAGAAGCCCTCGGAGGAAAGGATGAATTGGAAATCCGACAACTCTTAGCAGATAAGGGACGAAGCATACTCGATCCCCCTGGATGGATTGGGGAAATTTTCAGTCTGAACCACGCCATTGAAGGAGGTCAATCCTGCTCGGACAGGGAATAGATCTGCGAGGGGAAGGAATCCCTGTGTTTGCAGCTTCGCCAGCTGACTGTGGGATACAGAACATCTCTCCCATTTGCCTTTTTCGTGGACGCAGAGGTGGGATGAAGAGCTGGGAGCATCAGCCATGTTGGAATGGACTTTCCTAGCGCGCTCAAAGGATTTTTCCGGATGATGCTGAATGGATCTAAGATCCAATCTCTTTAAATAGATGCTCCTTACATGGCCGGGGTGTAATCGTAAAAACACCCTGACCACTCGCCTTCGCTCGACACATGGAAACTGAAGTTGTTGATACATAGAAGCTGAGGGGTGTGACATTAAATGGGGGCCCGAATACATCACTCTGAATTCATTGGAGGAGGAACCTGCCTTGCAACGCCGAAGACAATCTGCGCGCCGGACACCTCGTCATTGAAGTCTGGTTCAGGGGCTACTGAGGGAGTCCTGGCCTAAGGGGTCCTCGGGCGTCTGGCCTGTTAGCCATGGGCTGAACTGTTGGACTGTGAAGATACAAAGACTGAAGATTCTACCCGTGTCCGGATAGGGGCTTTCCTTGGCGTGGAAGGCAAGCTTGGCGACCAAATATGAAGATTTCCTTTATCTGTAACTGACCTTATGTAACCCTAGATCCCTCCTGTGTCTATATAAACCGGCGGGCTAGGTCCATATACACACCCTCATAATCATAGTCAGACAGGCTAGACTTTTAGGGCTTAGCCATTACGATCTCGTGGTAGGTCAACTCTTGTAACACTCATATTCAACAAGATCAATCAAGCAGGAAGTAGGGTATTACCTCCGTAGAGAGGGCCCGAACCTGGGTAAACATTATGTCCCCTGTTTCCTGTTACCATCGACGTTAGACACATAGTTCGAGACCCCCTACCCGAGATTCGCCAATTTTGACACCGACAGCGGGGGCGTCCAAGAGGGGGAAGATAACCCTCTCGGATGATTCGGACATGGATGTCAAACACTCCCCCAAGAGGCGCCCCAGGGAAATGCCCCTGGCCACATCGTAAGTGCCAAAGGATACTTTACTGATATCCGGTCTTTCATGATTGTAATATGACATATTATACATTGTGTTTCAGTCTGGCCCACGGCCTCCCCCAGCCATCATCATCTGAGGGGAACTCTCTGGCACCGGAGACGGTGGAGAGCGAGACGCCTCCGCGAGCCTCTCCGCCAACCACCATGGATAACACCGAGGTGTTGTCCCGAAGGGCTTCTCCAGGACACGGAGAGGTGCGAGAGGCTGCTAAGATGGCACCAGAGGGTAATGCCTCGGCTGCTGAGAACATGGGGGGCGCAACCCCCATGGAAACTGATGACGGGGGCCCTGACCAGTCCGGCCCCCAGCCGAACACCATTCTGGAGACCCATGGGGCTCCGAAATCAAGCGAGCAACCCCCTTCAAAGGAGGGGGGAGCGCCAACTCCGGTGGCGACCTCCACTAATCCGGAAGCGCCAAACAGTTTGGTGGAGGCACTGCAACGTGCTTCCATCGGGGAGGAGCACCGCATCTTGATGGGTGTGGTGGTTGAGAAAGTTCAATACGCCAAGAGCAGGCTGAACAAAGCCTTCACCAGCCTACTAACAGGCTTTGAGGTATGCGATTTAATATTCTTAGCCGCTTTACATATGAAAAATATGCCTGTGTATAGATAGTAGCCCCTTAGACTATGTTCTATGTTGAAAAAATGACAAAACAGAGGATCAAGTAGCAATCACATGAGGTAATGTACTTGTCTATTGGTAAATAGGCTTCCCTGTTGGCAGCGACCGCCCAGGGCGCTGAAGTTTCCGAACTCAAGTGGAAGTTGAAGCAGGCCGATGATGATATCAACCGCATTAACAAGCGCTTCGATGAGGCGCAAGGTATGTTCTAAAAGATTGTTTTACGCACCTGAAGTGACATTCAAATGTGGAGTTTAGCTCATACACTGTCATGAATAAGATTACGGGTAGCGCGACTGAGGTCGAGACCCTCAAGAGCGCCCTTGCGCAAGCCAAAGAGCAGGCGAGGGCGAGCAAAGCAGCCGCAGACAAAGCGGATTCGGATTTAAAGGCCGAGCAGGTCGCCCGCCGCCAGTATGAGGAGAGGCTGACCGAGGTCGAGCAAGAGATCAAGGACGCCACCGGCAAGTGCAAGGCCTTGGAGGAGAAGAATACGGCCCAAGTGGTCGATCTCGCCAAGGCCCTCCAAGAGGCCAAGGAGGCGTGGACCGAGTCCGAAGCGGCTCGAGAGGAGATCCGGCAGGCCGAACAGATAGCGGCTGGTAAGCCCTGTCTTTTGCAGAGTAAATTTTGCAGTCAGAAATATGCCTTGCTCACTCGACTATGGAGTTCTCTAGACGCCTTTGCAGATCTTCCGAAGAGCGCTGCCGATGCCGTGCAGGTTTTTCGGGCCCAAGAGGAAAATATGACGGAGAAGCTCTTCTGGTCACAATACTTGGCGCTGGAGCGTGCTGCGCTATTGAACAACCAGATGATGCAGCTAGCGGAGCTGCATAGGATGTCCAGCTTGGCCATGAAGGACATCATAGTCCAGCTGTGGCCAGCCGAGCCCATTCCTAGCAGCTATTTTGGCCTGGTGAAGTGCCTTGCCGATGCCCTGCCCCGAGTCGAAGCTGTAAAGTGCTCGACGTGCATAGAGGGTGCGCAGATGGCCGTTGCCCATGTCAAGATGCACTGGGCGAAGATGAAGGTCACCGTCGTGGCGACCGAGGGCCCACCCAAAGGCAAGGACCACCGCAAGCCGGAGCGATATTTCGACGATGCCCTAGAGGGTGCCCAGATAGTAGAGGGTCAATGCTCAAAGGGTATCATGTTCGAGTAGATGTATCCGGGTTCTCCAGACCTTGTTTTGTGAACCAACGCTTTGTAATATATTTATGCCTTTACCTGAAATTACTTTCCTCCTGTGCGGCCATTTTTAATCCTGAGAGTTTACCAGGCATTAGCTTCAGCCCCCACGTAGATGCTACGGGGGTATTCGGAATAGCGCAACATCACACTTGACCCAACGTCTTGGTTCGTAAAGGAGGTGTCTGCACAGCGAACCAGGCAATTAGACTATGCGGCTTTATCACTTTCACTTAGCCATAGGAGTTTGACAATGGGACTAGGACCTAGCCCCTGGTGCGTATGCGCCTATCCGAACTAGGATGCCGTAGGCACCTGACTGGACGAAGGCCAGTCCTTCGTATAATATGGAAGAAATTGCAAGAGATTTGTAGTAGGTCGCCGAATCGCTGACTAGCTCTCGCCTTATCATGACAGTCAGTTTTTGGCTTTCTCTACTGAGGTGTTTGACCGGACGAACCAGAAACACAATCGCAGTAGTTCTCCCTTTACTACCCTAGCCAAACAAGCGGAATGTAAGGTAGTAATTGTAGGAGTCGGGCAACCCAACTATTGACCAAAGACATGATTCGGAGCTGATGCATATAATGCAAAATTCGGGATGCCAAAGTATACTTAGAAGTGTTTGGGCTTTTTCGAATATATGTGCGGCCGAATAAAGCCCCTGGCGTTTAGGCCATACCAAAGTATGTGTATGGCAATCTTAGCACAAAGGAGGAATACAAATTATGAAATAAACCGATGCCGAACATGGGTTGGTGAAAAAAATTGTTTCCATTATAATCTGTTTGATATGTCATAACGTGCTATTACGGATAATGCCATAATAAACATGGCTATTTTACATGCCGAGAATTTGTAAACAAGGGAAAGTTGTATACAAGGCCTAAGAAGAGAAAGGTAGGCTTGAAGATCCCTTGGACACCCCGCCGCATGTCTGCGCCGCTTTCTGCCTTGGTGCGAGATCCTTTGAGAGGAGTAATCGACGATCGTCTATGTAAAAGGGGCCTGTGAAAGGGGTCGTTGTACGACCGTAAAGTTATTAGGTTTTAACGAACCCGTAATATAAGAAGAAAAAGGGAAGGGAAAAAGGATTAAGGTCCAAATAGGGTCGAACCGCACTATGGACCTCGTCCAAAATGTGCCTCCGCCGTTTCCCATGGTATTTTGAGTGTGTAGTTATGCACACGTGATACATATGTCGCGGTTAAATGGGGCGATTAAGTCGGATTTCGTGTTCTGGCAGACCCTTGAGGTTCGAACACTGGGGTGCGCGCGGAGATCTCTCCCCTACCGATCTACGTCCAATCTCCTCGCGTGATCTAAGCTGGAAACAACGAACAACACAAGGGACACGAGGTTTATACTGGTTCGGGCCACCGTTGTGGTGTAATACCCTACTCTAGTGTGTGGTGGATTGCCTCAGGGGCTGATGATGAACAGTACAAGGGAAGAACAGCCTCGCGAGAGGTGTTCTTGAGCTGGTGTGATGAACTGCTTGAGTGACTTCAGTCGCCTCTATCTCTCTGCTAGGGCTCTACCCAATCTCTAGATGTCCTCCACTCTGTGGTGACTAGCTCTATTTATAGAGGCCCTGGGCCTCTCCCCAAATAATGAGCGGGAAGGGCGCCAATAATCAGCTATTTTGAGGGGGACCATCTAGTACAAGTTATCCTGACCAAAGGTGGTCTTCAGCTACCGAAAGCAATGGTGATGACGCCGTCTTGGGCTCCACGGTGACCTCCGTCCTGCCGCTTTGCTGGTCTTGGTCTCGTTGCACCGGAATGGTAACCTTTGCCCGATGCCTTGGCCTGTGCTTGTCCCCTTTGCACTAAAGGGGAAACAAGGACACTGCGCGGGCCGGCGCCCGCCTGGCGCCCGCCTGGTCTCGATCGTCATGGCTTGAGTCACGGGCTCCTCGTGAGGTACCCCTGCCTTGATCTCTCCGCCTCCTCGCGAGCCTGCCTGATGAGGCTGCCTCTGAGGAAGCTTTCCGTCATTCGCCCCGCGAGGCTTGGCCCCTTGCGAGAGTCTTGAGCTTGAGCTGATGAAGATGGGCCGCGTTGGGCCCCCACTTGAACCACGCCGCAGGTCGCACGCAGGCAAGTCTGGGGACCCCCCGTTCCCAGAACACCGACAGTAGCCCCCTGGCCCAAGGTGTGCCCGGGCTTGGCCTAGCAGGGAAGCGAAGGGGCGAGCGCGAAGAGCTGCGGGCCCCAATAGCCTGCGGCCTTGGGCGCCGTGTGTTGATTGATTGGACGTGGGTGTCTGCGCTTCCCCATGATGCCTCGGCGACCACATGACTTGACAAGTCTCTGCATGCAAAGGAACGGGTCATGATTACCTGTGATCGTGGTGCCCGACGGTTGGTTTCTCCTGCTATAAGTACAGGACTGCGCGAGCCCCTTTAGCCCATCCCATCCCGCTGCTCCTTTTCTTCTTCTTGGCTACTTGCCGTTCCCATGGCTCCAAAGAGGTTCTCGGCCGCGGAGAAAGGAAAGACCCGCCAGGCAGGGCCTGACTCCCCCCAATCAAGCGCGGCCGAGGCCGCCCTCGCAAGTATTCCACGGTCCCCGTAGTGGCCTCCCGCGGCCATGGAGGCAGTTCCCTGCGCGGTGGTAGCGCCCGGTTGCCGATGGGGGACATGTCGTGGCTGCATGCCCCCCTAGGCCGCGCTTTTGCTCTGCGGAGGTGCTGCCGGAGTTCATCGTGTGGTCGGCAAACCCAACCAGCACCCGGCTCCAGCTTCCCTGTTTCTTCGTAGGTGAACTACCGGCCAACGCCCGGTGCGGCTTCTGGCTCCAGGAAAACGGCTGCTGCAGCAGGGCCTCCTGGGCTTCGCTGGAGGTCTCCGTTTCTGGGAATGGGGCCCTGACCCACGGCTGGCAAACGTTTTCCCACGCGCGCGGCCTGGGCCGGCGGTGCACCCTGCACTTCAAGTTCGATGGTAACGCCACCCTCTAGGTGAGGGTGTTCGGGGAAGACGGTCGCCGTGCTGGTTGCTGCCCCGAAGACGACGACCGCGGCTGCCTGCCCAACCCCGGTACCGACCAGGATGAAGACGGCGATAGGTGTATGGGCGGCGGTGCTCGGGGTTCGCTGAGCTTCGGCGACTCCCTCTCAGGCAGCAGCTCCTCCAGCGGTGGCCGCGACCAGCCCCCGCGCCGTCGCGCCCGCCTTCGCTGTGGGTTGGTGCAGGACGCATCGCGCCCATTTTGTTTTTCTTCTTTTCCTGCGCAGAAATAGAAGGTAGTATAGGGCCCCGCGGGGGCGTGTTAGAACTGCTGCTGTTAACCATCGCGCTGCTTCCGCTATTTCTGCGCTGTGTTTCCGCGCCGTGCACCCATGTGTGGGAATTATTTTAGCTCGGTGGGGCTTGACGTGGTCCTCGCCTCCCGAGGCCGTGGCCTCGCCGTGCGCTTCGTGCCCTGCAAGGATTAGTAGGAGGGGTAACTTTCGGTCTTGGTTGTGGGGGCAAGCGGCCCAGGTCCTGCGCTCGTGTCGCGATGCCCGTGGGGCACGAACTGGGAGGGGTGCTCCCGCATAGGACTCGGATAGGAAAGCTCCAAATGATTGGGGCAGAAAACACTCATGAGGGTGCTCGCGAACCTCCCTCGCGAGACTTGTGCGAGAGAAAATGAGGCAAGCGAGTGAAAAATACAAAGAGTCACAAGCCAGGAATGTCAACAGCTCCAATAAAACTTCAAACGGGAATAAACAAGCCAACTACAGAAAGCAAATGGAAAAGCCGCGTCCGGCACCTATTCTAGTCTTCCACGTCTTCTCACCAGCGCGGAGCTAAGTGCTGCCACTGGGCGTGGGCGGGAGCCCCCGAGGCCCGAGGGCGGCACTCCGGAGACTCCGGGGCGTGTACAACCCCACTCATTATTACATGAGAGTGTCATGGGCGGCGAGCTTCACAGGCATTGGCCTTCTTCACAGGCACTGGGCCTTTCCCGAAATGCGGCAGCTTCACAGGCATTTGCCTTCTTCATAGGCACCGGGCCTTTCCCAAAACACGGCAGCTTCACAGGCATTCGCCTTCTTCAAAGGCACCGGGCCTTTCCCAAAACACGGCAGCTTCACAGGCATTTGCCTTCTTCACAGGCACCGGGCCTTTCCCAAAACACGGCAGCTTCATAGGCATTTGCCTTCTTCACAGGCACCGGACCTTTCCCAAAACACGGCAGCTTCACAGGCATTTGCCTTCTTCACAGGCACCGGGCTTTCATAGGCGCTAGGCCTCGCTCAGGGATAGAACCTCCGGAGATGTTGAATGTTCCACGCGTTTTGGATGGGTGTCACATCCCTTGTTCTGGTATGACCTAGGATAGCCTTCATGTTTGCATCATGTTTAAATTCCATTTAAATTTGAAATGGGGATTTGTGAAACCCTCAGAAATCATTTTTGGAAATAATCCAGATAAAAAGTTCTCCAAAAAGGTCCGAGAAAATGTTCATGTTACTCTTTGAAAATATTGGTCAGAGGTAAAAATCAAACCAATATTTTTAGGAGCTCATAAATATTTATTTTGGACATTTGGAGTTAATCCAGTAATTATTTGCGTTGGATAAATATTTTTATATATATGAAATACTGTCCAATAATTCTAAATTTTGGTGAGGGGTTTTGGATTAATCCCTTAGGCCCCTGCAAAAATTGTCAGAAGAAAATAAAATGATTTAGTTTTTTTTAAATCAGAAACAAATGTCAGAAAATAGAAAAGAACACAAAAATGGAGAAAGCTCACCTGGCCTTACCTGCCTGGCAGCCCAGCTGGCGGCCCAGCTCCTATGCCGGCCCAGCACTGTTGGCTCGGGCCAAGTCATCGCCTACCTCCTGCCAGGAGGACGGCGCGCGTGTGCCCGACACGCGCGTGCACGCGCCGGCCACCTCCTCCCTCCCTGCCTGCCTGGCTCCTCCCCGGTGCACCTAGACAATGCCACAGAGACGCCACGCACCGCCCCGCACCTCTCTCCCTCTCTCCAGTGGCCTCCCCTCCTCTCTCTCGCCCTCCCCCGCGAACGCCCGAGCGCTGCCATCACCGCCGCACGCCGTAGCTGCAGCCACCGCCTTCCCCTCGCCTTCTCTCCGTGTCTGCAAGCTCCGCCGCGACTTCCCCTACGTCCTCGACGAGCCAAGCAACCGGGAACGCCCCGTGGAGCCGTCACCGCCATCTTCTTTACCCCCGGCCGCCCGAGATCGCCGGCGCCGCCTCGTCGCCTCCAGAGCCTCCCCCGAGCCGCTGTGCTGCTCCGCGTGATCACCGTGAGCATCTCCCCGTTTCCCCTCTCTTCTCCCCCTCGTTTCCGCGTCGTAGCCGTCATTACCACCATGGCCGAAGCCATCGCCGCCGCAGCTCCTCGCCGCCGTGGCCAGACGCCGAGCCAGCCGCTCCCGCACGCGTCACCGTGCTCCTGATGACGCCAGGAGGCCGTAGAGGCCCTCCGCAGCCTCTGCCGTGCCCTGCCGCCACTTTCTGCTCGAAGCCGTGCCCCGGCCGCCGCCGCGAGCCTCGCTCCGGCGAGCTCCAGCCACCCCTCCTCCTCCTACCTACCCCACTAGATGCGGGAGAGCACGGGCTACGCCCCGGTGCTCCCAGCCGCCACCCCCGTGCCCTGCAGCGTGGACGCCGCCGCGTTTAGAGGTCGCCGGCGAAGACCTCGCCGGCCTGATGTGCGAGCCCGACCTGCCAGGTGATTAGCTTAAGGCTAATCACCATTTGCTAACCCCCTGACACTGACAGTGGGCCCAACGCCACTAATTTTAATTAGATTAGTATAATAACCCCCTGTTAACTAACCGGTCACTAACATGTGGACCCCACATGTCAGGTTTGACCTGGTCAGCTCCGTTGACCTGCTGACGCAGGCATGACGCAATATTTCTTTTTCTGGTTTAAAATTAATCAGGAAATTCCAGAATATATTCAAAACTTCAAAAATTCATAGAAATTCAACCGTAGCTTAGTTTGAAATAATTTATATATGAAAAATCATCAGAAAAATTCAATCTATCCATCTGTACCACTTTCATGCATGTTCAACCAACTTATACCCACTGTATAAGTGAAAACATGATAATGGCATTTTAAATGCTAAATATGGAGTTTGCATATGAACCCTTGGTCCATATGGACTTCATTTAAATTGTTGCTAGATGCATTAGTGGAAATCATAACATTATTACCATGTCCATGCATCATAATGTTGCATATGCTTGTGTTTTGATTTCCGACACTATTCCTTCTTGATAGGTCCTGCTCCGGAAAGTGTTCGAGAGTACCTATCAGTGGAGCAGTGCCCCCCTGTTGATCTACCAGGCAAGCAACCCCCCCTTGTTCATTCCGATACAATCATACTCTCTCGCTCCTGCTCTCATTTATTGCATTAGGACAACAACGATTCAACTGCTACTTTATCCAGCGGTGGTTGAACCCATTCCTCTGCATGACCTGTCATTGCCACAGTAAATAGTTAAAACCCACTAGCATGTGTAGGAGTTGATTGAGCCATGTTGTGTTCCTACCATGCTTTGCCTGCTATTGCTTAGAGTATGTCGGGTCTGATTCATCGGGAATGAATTGGAGTGTTATGATATGATCCGGTGCTGAGAGTTAAGCGTGTGAACACGATTTGGTAAAGGTAGCGGTGAGAGGCCATGTAGGAGTACATGGTGGGTTGTCTCATTGGGACCGTCCTTAAGAACTGAGTTCTGTGTAAGTTGTCCAATGACTAGCTACTACCACACATTGGGCTCCGGGCGCTCCAAGCTCTCTCGACTTATTAACCGCCTTGATCTCTGTCCAGGAGTTGCAAATAGTTTCTGGTGTTTGTAGGTAGTGCTATTTTTCTACCGAGTGGCACCCGGCAGGGTGGGCTTGGGACAGACTAGGCACAGGTGGCATGGTGTACCAAGTGGCACCCGGATGGTGGGCTTGGAAACCCTGCTCACATCGTTTGGGGCCGTGAGTGAAACCCCGGCCGGATCTCCTTGCGGATGGAACCCAAATAGGCGATAAACCTGGACTAGAGTCTTGCGTGGTTAGTCAGGTCGTGGCCGACACCCTCGCCAGGCTTCCGCTTGAAGGTTGCCGAGATACATGACGTGTATATGGTGATAAGTGGTGAGAGCGTGTGTGAAGAAGTACACCCCTGCAGGGTTATCATGATCTATTCGAATAGCCGTGTCCTCGGTTATGGACTTCTTGGATGGTTAGGTGGTACATAGAAAACTTAAAGTGGATACTCTAAAATGCTCAAGACAAGTGTGAGTGCTATGGATGGCCTTCTCGTAAGGAGACGAGGATGAATCCATAGTAGTGTATTGATGTGGTGATTAGTGGACTCGTGTGCGCTGCCTCATCTCAAAGAAGTTTCTCATTGTCGTAGAACAGGATAGCCACTGAGTCAAAGCTGGCTTGCTGCAACTAAACCCCACATTACCTTCTTGATACAATGCATGTATGATAGGATCTGATGTAAGTCTTGCTGAGTACCTTTGTACTCACGGTTGCTTTATTTATGTTTTGCAGGTGAGACATCTGTCTCACTAGTAGTACCGCTTGGACTTCGACAAGTAGCTTGCTACCTCAGCTATGATCTTGTACCTTGGAGGGACTTGTAGATAGTCAGGCTTCCCAGCCTGTTTCTTTTGTAGTTGTCTGTACTCAGACGTGTAATGCTTCCGTTGCTTGTATGCTCTGAATGATGGGTCATGTGACCCCTGTTTGTATTAATGCTATGTGGCTTTTCTGAGCCTATCTCTATATGAGCTTGCGTTATGTTGTGATGCCATGTTGTACAACACATACTTGCATGTTATGCGTACGTGTGACGTGTATTGCTATGTGTGGGATCCGACAATCTAGTTGTTTATCCTTGGCAGCCTCTCTTATGGGGAAATGTAGTCTAGTGCTTCCTTGAGCCATAGTAGTCCGCTATAGCCCGGTTCACCGGAGTCCTGCTAGCCCAGCACTACTGCTCATAACACTTGACTGGCCAGCATATGTTCCACTTTGTTCCTATGTCTGTCCCTTCGGGGAAATGTCACGCGGTGACTTCCGGAGTCCTGTTAGCCCAGTGCTACAGCCCGGCTTCATACGCTGATGACCGACATGCTCAATGTGATTCATGTATGCCTGTCTCCATAGGTCTGTGCCGCTTTGGGTTCACGACTAGCCATGTCGGCCCGGGTTCTCTGTCATATGGATGTTAGCGACACTATCATATACGTGAGCCAAAAGACGCAAACGGTCCCCGGCCATGGTAAGGCGACACCCGTGGGGATACCATGTGTGAGGCCGCAAAGTGATATGAGGTGTTACATGCTAGATCGGTGTGACTTAGAATTAGGGTCCCGACAATGGGTACCCCCTCCGTGGTCTCCAAGCGCGTGGAGCCAGGCTTGGAGACATGAACAACCTTGAATGGGCCCTCCCACATGGGAGAGAGCTTGTGCAGCCCCTCCCTAGAGAGAACCCATCTGAGCACGAGATCCCCTACCTCAAGAGTTCTAGGGCGGATGTTGCGACAGTGGTATCGTCGTAGCGCCTGTTGATACCTTGCCGCTCGCAGTGCGGCTTCTCGGCGGCGTTCCTCCCCCAGCACGAGATCCATCCCCCGCATGGCATCCTGCTGCGTCTCGTCGAACGCCAAGACCCGTGCGGAGCGACGCCTGACCTCGTGAGGGAGAACAGCCTCTGCTCCGTAGACGAGGAAGAACGGGGTCTCGCTAGTCGGCTTGGTCGCAGTTGTGCGGATTGACCACAGCACGGACTGAGGTCGTCGTACCAGCTCCTGCCACAGGCCTCCAACTTCTTCTTAATGGTCCTGGCTTTGAGGCCCCTCAGGACCTCCGCATTGGCTCGCTCGGCCTGGCTGTTGCTCCGGGGGTGTTCTACCGAAGTGTAGCATATCTGCGTTCCAAGGTTAGCACAGTATGTTTTGAAGAGATTATTGGTGAATTGCGAACCGTTGTCGGTGATGATGCGGTTGGGCACCCCAAATCGGCTCACGAGGCCCTTGATGAACTTGACCGCAGAGCCTGCCGGGATTGTGCAGACGGCTTCCACTTCAGCCCACTTGGTGAACTTGTCCACAATGACGTAGAGGTAGCGATAGCCCCCTGGCGCCCGAGGAAACGGGCCCAAAATGTCCAGCCCCCAAACTGCGAACGGCCATGAGAGGGGTATAGCGTGTAGACCCCCCCCCCCCCCCCCCCCCGCAGGCTGATGGATCTGCTTAGCGTGAAACTGGCAGGCCTCGCAAGCCTTCACCAGCTCAACGGCGTCATTGAGCGCCGTGGGCTAGTAGAATCCACTATGGAACGCCTTGCCGACGAGGGTTCGTGACGACGAGTGGTGCCCGCAGGCTCCGCCGTGTATGTCCGCCAGCAGCTCCTTCCCTTGCTCTCAGGAGATGCAACGTAGGGACACATCATTTGGTCGCTTCCTGTAGAGCTCTCCATACTTGATGCAATAAGCTGTGGCCTGCCGCGCCACACGCTCCGCTTCCTCCTCGTTCTCCGGTAGAGCCCCTTGCATCAGGTAGTTCTTGAGCTCCGGGATCCAACACCCTTCCTGAGGCTCTAACGCCAGGAGCAGGCGTTCCCCTGAGGCCGGGCCGCAGACCGGGGCTCCTGAGGCAGGCGGCTGAGGGAGCTCCTCCCTTGGTTGCGTCGTGCTCGACAGTGACGACACCGCCGAGGGTTTGAAGAGCCGCTCCTCGAAGACGCCAGGCTCCTGAGGCAGCCGCCTAGATGCCCTCTTGGCAATGTCATCAGCTACCTGATTAGTGCCGCGAGGCACGTGCTGCAACTCCAGCCCCTAGAACTGTTTCTCCATCTTGCGAACCTCAGCGAGGTAGGCTTCCATGTGCTCGTCCTTTGGCTCGTATATCTTGTTGGAGAAGTTGACGAGGAGCTGCGAATCGCCCTTGATGATGAGGCGCTTTACCCCTAAGGCAATTGTGGCCTTCAAGCCTGCTATTAGGCCTTCGTACTCCGCTATGTTGTTGGAGACCTTTTCTCTGTGCTGGAAGCAGAGTTGTACGGTGTAGTAGAGTTTGTCCTGGGTAGGGGATACGAGCACTGGGCCAGCTCCCGCACCGTGTCGGGAGAATGCCCCATCGAAGTACATGACCCAGCCGTCCGGCGCTTCACTTCCCGGGGAAAGTGATCGGTCTTCGCCTGGCTCGAGACCCGGCGCTTCTGCCCATTCGGCCACGAAATCCGCAAGTGCGGCTCCCTTGATGACTCTGGTCGTACTGAATTCTAGCTGAAATGCCTGTAGTTCAATGTTCCATTCGGCAACCCTTCCAGCTGAGTTGGGGCTCCTGAGTACTCTTTCCAAGGGGTATGCTGAGACGACTTTGATGGGATGGCCTTGGAAGTAGTGGCGCAGCTTGCGTGAGGCCACTAGTAGCGTGAGGAGGAGTTTTTGAGGCATGGGATACCGTGCCCTTGCGTCCCGTAGCACCGTGCTGACGAAGTACACGGGATGCTTGACGAGGTTGAGGGTGCTGGCGCAGCTTGCGTCCTCCAAAGGCCGAGGTGTCTCTTGAGACGACGGAGCCCCCAGTGCTTGGTCGCCTGAAGAGGCCTCTCCTGCTCTGGGTGCGTTCTCCTGCTGCGGCTGTTCCTTTTCGGCTGCGGTTGCAGCCTTCACGAGGCCCTCCCGGCTCTGCTTTGCTTCAGTTCGGTCGGTTGATGCGGCCTTGGCACATCGCTCTTCCATGACCGCCACCAGGGCTGCGCTAGCGGAGTAGGGGGTGGCCGTAATGTAGAGCACTAGGGGCTCCTGAGGACGTGGAGCCACCATCACTGGTGGGCTGGTAAGGTACCTCTTGAGGTCTTGGAATGCCTTGTCGGCCTCTTCAGTCCATTCGAAGGGGCCGTTTTTCTTCATCAGCTTGAAGAAGGGCAGTGCTTGTTCCCCCAACTTGGAGATGAAGCGCCCCAGCGCAGTTACACGCCCGGTGAGCTTCTGCATTTCCGTGAGGGTCCTTGGCAG
Source organism: Triticum urartu (assembly GCF_056163025.1). NCBI lineage: Eukaryota > Viridiplantae > Streptophyta > Magnoliopsida > Poales > Poaceae > Triticum > Triticum urartu. Next base: position 615,489,438 of record NC_141874.1, on the reverse strand, counting down.
GCTCATGTCTTTGACTGCCTTGACCTTCTCTGGGTTGGCCTCGATGCCCCTGTGGGACACAAGGAAACCCAGGAGCTTGCCCGAGGGGACTCCAAACATGCACTTCTCCGGGTTGAGCCGTAGGTCCACTTCATTGAGGCTTGTAGAGGTTTCTTCCAGGTCCTGTATCAGGGTTCTTGCCTCACGAGACTTCACCACAATGTCATCGATGTAAGCTTTAGTGTTCCTCCCGAGCTGCCGACCTAAGGCAATGTGCATCAGCTGCTGAAAGGTCGCGCCTGCGTTGCACAACCCAAATGGCATGCACGTATAGCAGTACACTCCACACGGGGTCAGGAAGGCCGTCTTTTCCACGTCTTCTACCGCCATCTTGATTTGGTGATAGCCCGAGAAGGCATCTAGGAAGCACAATAGGTCACACTCTGCGGTGGAGTTGACTATCTGGTCAATGCAGGGGAGCGGAAACGGATCCTGTGGGCAGGCCTTGTTGAGATTGGTGAAGTCGACACACATGCGCTCCTTTCCTCCCTATTTCGGCACAACGACCGGATTAGCCAGCCAATCAGGGTAGCGGACCTCGCGGATAACTCCTGCCACCTCTAGCTTCCGGGTCTCTTGAACGATGAAAGCGTGTTTCTTAGTGGACTGCCGCCTCGCCTTCTACATCACGGGGCGCACATTGGGGCACATGTTGAGGTGATGCTCAATCACTTTCCTTGGGACCCCTGCTAACTGATCAGGTTCCCACGCTAACACCTTCTTGTTCGCACACAGGAACCTCACCAGGGCCTTCTCCTGCTCGGGCTCGAGGTTGGCCCCTATGGTGAAGGTGGCGTCAGTGGACCCGTCCTCGTCGACTGGTACCTTCTTGGTTTCCGCCTTGTCTTGGGTGAGTAGCCGCTTCTTTTTAGCCGGCGCAGCCCCCTTGGGCTCAAGGGCGTCGGTGCTAGTGGGCTGTGCCACCGCGGCTGCCCTGAAAACAAGCTGGAGCACCTGTAGCGCATCCCTTGTGTCTCCTAACACGGTGAGGACATCGCTGCTCCCAGGCATCTTCACGAGGTTGTACGCCGGGTGCGTTGCTGCCATGAACCGAGCCAAGGCCGGATAGCCAAGGATGGCATTGTAGGGGAGGCCAATGGGGGTGATGTCGAAGTCGATCAGCTCCGTGCGGAAGTTGTCGTAGGTGCGAAGGTCACTGGGAGGCGGATCTGTACCAAGGAGGCGGTGGAACCGGCTCTGACGCCCGAGAAAGGCCTGCTGGGTTGGAGCCGCTCCAGCGGCACGTGGAGGAGGCTGAAGGCCTCCATCGAGAGCACGTTGAGGTCGGCACCACCGTCGATGAGGGTCCTGGTGATGGCCACTTGGCAGATGGTGGGGGTGCACAGCATCGGGAGCGCGCCCGAACCGATGGGGTTGAAGGGGTGATCCTCCGAGTCGAAGGTTAGATCGGCCTCGGGCGCCACCCAGCACGGGGGGGCTTCTCTACGCTTGGAGGCGGTGGTGATCCGGCGGGTGAACGGCTTGACGTGATGGCTTGAGGGTGGTGCCTGGGAGCCACCCAGGAGAGCTGCGGCGGAGGGCGGTGCTGGTGCGGCAAAACGGGCGAGGAAGAGGTTGTGCATCTCCTCCCAGGAGGTGACAGAAGCCGTCGACAGGTGGAGGAGCCACACGCGCGGGACGCTGGTGAGGGCCATGGATAACCAGTTGGCCATCACCCGGTCGTCGCCCCTGGCTCTGAGGACGGCCTCCTCGTACGCCAGGAGGAAAATCATCGGGTCTGTCGCGCCGTTGTAGCGCAGGGCATCTCGGGCTTGAACTTGCGCGGCCAGTGCACCTGTCGCAAGGTGGGGGCCAAGGCCCGAAGCCCCCTGGCCCCAGTGCCGACATCCGTTGCTGGAGCGGGCGGCGCGCTGTCCGCCATGAGGGCGGAATGCGATGTTGGGGGAGAGCGGGTCGTCAGGAGGGAGAACTGCGGCGCACCCCCTACCTGGTGCGCGAAATGTCGGATTTCGGGTTCCGGCAGACACTTGAGGTTCGAACACTGGGTGCGCGCGGAGATCTCTCCCCTACCGATCTACGTCCAATCTCCTCGCGTGATCTAAGCTGGAAACAACGAACAACACAAGGGACACGAGGTTTATACTTGTTCGGGCCACCATTGTGGTGTAATACCCTACTCCAGTGTGTGGTGTGGTGGATTGCCTCAGGAGCTGATGATGAACAGTACAAGGGAAGAACAGCCTCGCGAGACGTGTTCTTGAGCTGGTGCGATGAACTGCTTGAGTGAGTTCAGTCGCCTCTCTCTGTCTCTCTGCTAGGGCTCTACCCAATCTCTAGATGTCCTCCACTCTGTGGTGGCTAGCTCTATTTATAGAGGCCATGGGCCTCTCCCCAAATAATGAGCGGGAAGGGCGCCAACAATCGGCCATTTTGAGGGGGAACATCTAGTACAAGTTATCCTGACCAAAGGTGGTCTTCGGCTGCCAAAAGCAATGGTGATGAAGCCGTCTTGGGTTCCATGGTGACCTCGGTCCTGCCACTCTACTGGTCTTGGTATCGTTGCACTGGAATGGTAACCTTTGCCCGATGCCTTGGCCTGTGCTTGTCCCCTTTGCACTAAAGGGGAAACAAGGACACTGTGCGGGCCGGTGCCCGCCTGGTCTCGATCGTCATGGCTTGCGTCACGGGCTCCTCGCGAGGTACCCCTGCCTTGATCTCTCCACCTCCTCGCGAGCCTGCCTGATGAGGCTTCCTCTGAGGAAGCTTTCCATCGTCCGCCCCGCGAGGCTTGGCCCCTCGTGAGAGTCTTGAGCTTGAGCTGATGAAGATGGGCCGTGCTGGGCCCCCACTTGAGCCACGCCGCAAGCCGCAGGTAGGCAAGTCTGGGGACCCCCGTTCCCAGAACGCCGACAGATTGACAGAGGCAGAACTGCTAGTCCAGCTCTGGATTGATCAAGCTGTCGTTCTGCGAGGTGGGCTGGACACGTTTAACAGTGTCTAGAGGCTTGATGGCAACGAAGTGTTCGGCTTGACGAGGCCGCTTTGTACCTCGGCCGCCAGGGCCGCGGTGTGCTCTTCAGTATGGAGGGAGCGCTCCATGTTTCCATTTACTATGGTAACGCCGCGTGGTCCGGGCATCTTGAGCTTTAAGTAAGCATAATGCGGGACTGCATTGAAGCGAGCGAAGGCGGTTCTTCCGAGCAGTGCGTGATAGCCATTGCGGAAGGGGACGATGTCGATGATCAAGTCTTCGCTCTGAAAGTTATCCGGTGAACCGAAGACTACTTCCAATGTTAACGAGCCCGTGCAGCGGGCCTCGACGCCTAGTATCTCTCCTTTAAAGGTGGTGTTACTAGGCTTGATTCTTGATGGGTCAATACCCATTTTACGGACAGTGTCTTGATAGATCAGGTTGAGACTGCTGCCGCCATCCATAAGGACCCGGGTGAGATGGTATCCGTTGATGATTGGATCAAGGACCAGAGCTACCGAACCTCCGTGGAAGATACTGGTCGGGTGGTCCCTGCGATCGAAGGTGATCGTACAAGCCGACCACGGGTTGAATTTAGGGGCGACATGCTCTACGGCGTAAATGTCCCTTAGAGTGCGCTTGCGCTCCCTTTTGGGGATATGTGTGACATAGATCATATTCACTGTTTTCACCTTAGGGGGAAATTTCTTTTGTCCCCCTATGTTTGGTGGGTGGGGCTCCTCATCGTCCGCGCTTGGCAGCCCTTTCCCCTTAGGTTCGGTATTTAATTTACCGGCCTGTTTAAAGACCCAACAATTTCTGTTGGAATGATTGGCAGGCTTGTTAGGGGTGCCATGAATCTGGCAAGGCCGATCGAGTATTTTGTCCAATTTGGATGGACCACCTTTATTCCCTTTGAATGGCTTCTACCACTGACCAGATTTAGAGCCACTGAATCCGACATTAACCGTTGTGTCTTCAGTTTCTTCATTGTTGTTTCGACACTTATGTTTGTTGTGTCGTGGCCTGCCATTGCCATCCTTGGCTTCGGAGGTGCCAAGGTCGCTGGTACTGTTGCTTCTACGGGCCAACCAGCTGCTCTCTCCCGTGTAGAAGCGGGTCATGAGTGCGTTAAGAGCTGCCATAGACTTCGGTTTTTCCTGGCCGAGGTGTCGGGCGAGCCATTAGTCGTTGATGCTATGTTTAAAGGCCGCGAGGGCTTCGGCGCCCGGACAATCGACGATTTGGTTCTTTTTAATTAAGAACCTAGTCCAGAGTTTGCGGGCCGACTCTCCGGGTTGTTGGACTATATGACTAAGGTCATCGGCATCCGGAGGCCGGACATAGTTACCTTGGAAGTTGTCTCTAAAGGCGTCTTCCAAATCTTTCCAGCTACCAATGGAGTTTTCTGGGAGGCTGTTTAACCAGTGTCGTGCTGGTCCTTTCAACTTTAAAGGGTGGTATTTGATTTCATGGAGATGATCATCGTGAGCCATGTGAATATGGAGAAGAAAGTCCTCAATCCATACCGCGGGATCTGTCGTTCCATCGTATGATTCAATGTTTACGGGTTTAAACCCTTCTCGAAACTAGTGCTGCATTACCTCGTCGGTAAAGCATAAGGCGTGTGTGGTGCCTCTGTATCGGGCAACGTCACTATCGGTGTCAAAACCGGCGGATCTCAGGTAGGGGGTCCCGAACTGTGCGTCTAAGGCGGATGGTAACAAGAGGCGGGGGACACAATGTTTACCCAGGTTCGGGCCCTCTCGATGGAGGTAATACCCTACTTCCTGCTTGATTGATCTTGATGATATGAGTATTACAAGAGTTGATCTACCACGAGATCGTAGAGGCTAAACCCTAGAAGCTAGCCTATGATTATGATTGTTGTTCTACAGACTAAACCCTCCGGTTTATATAGACACCGAAGGGGGCTAGGGTTACATAGAGTCGGTTACAATGGATGAGATCTACATATCCAAATTGCCAAGCTTGCCTTCCACGCAAAGGAGAGTCCCACCCGGACATGGGACGAAGTCTTCAATCTTGTATCTTCATAGTCCAACAGTCTGGCCAAAGTATATAGTCCAGTTGTCCGAGGACCCCCTAATCCAGGACTCCCTCAGTAGCCCCTGAACCAGGCTTCAATGGCGATGAGTCCTGTGCGCAGATTGTCTTCGACATTGCAAGGTGGGTTCTTCCTCCGAATACTCCATTGAAGATTTTGAACACAGGGATAATGTACGGCTCTGCAAAACAAATTCTACATGCCATCGTAGAGAGTATAATATTTCCACAAATCTAATTTGCTGACAACTTTTCATAACGTGACATCACGCCATGGCCTAGTCATTATTCGAACCGTTTTTCTAAACCAGCTACTGCACATATTGCGAGGCAGTTTTCTTGGCACGTCTTGTCGAAGCAGAGATCGTGTCCCCTTATCACAGGATTCTCATCAATATGGGTGTGGGTAACCCAACCGCGACATCAATCACGGCCCTTGGGGAATAAGAGAGTTTACCAGGCAGGTGGGGAGGCACACAGTTCCTTCCGCCCTTATAAAGGGACAAGGACTCCTCCTTTTCACCCACGCCTTTTTCTTCCCCGCCCATCCATTCTCGCGCACTCGAGCTCCAACGCCAAGTTCGCATTTTGTCCGCAAAACCACTCCAAACATGTCCGGAGCGGGAGGCAAGTGGATGGTCTCCTCCGTTACGGAGGAGAACATTACGAAGCTCCGGGAAGCTGGATACCTAGGCGAAGATATCGCGCACCGGCTCCCAGACACGGGGCAGATCGTCCCTACCCCCGAACCCCATGAAAGGTATGTATTCCTTACCCATTTCGTCCGCGGGCTGGGATTTCCCCTCCACCCATTTGTCCGCGGGCTCATGTTCTACTACGGGCTGGACTTCCATGATCTGGCCCCCAATTTCATTCTCAACATCTCGGCGTTTATCGTTGTGTGCGAGGCCTTCCTCCGCATCAAGCCCCACTTCAGCATGTGGCTGAAGACCTTCAATGTTAAGCCGAAGGTGGTGGTCGGCCAACAAGCGGAGTGCGGAGGCGCCATGGTGGGCTAAATGCCCAACGTCACCTAGCTCGAAGGCTCCTATGTGGAGACCGTGAAGGGGTGGCAATCGGGGTGGTTCTACATCACCGAGCTGCGTGACACCAATTGGGTGGCGGCCCCCGAATTTCGATCCGGCATCCTCATGTAGCTCACCTCCTGGAAAGAGAATGGCCTATCATGGGTTTCATCGGTGGAGCTGACCGAACTCCAGAACTGTGTTAAAAACATGATAAGCAAGAAAATCAAGCTTGTCAACGTGGTCCAGGTCATGCTCTTTCACCGGATCCTCTCGTGTCAAATACGGGCATTCAATATGTGGGAGTTTGACCCGGTCAAGCACCAGACACTGCGAGAGCTCTTCGACACGACGCAACAGGACATCTGGAAGGTGCTGTTCTAATCCGCCGAGGTACCTCCTCCCCTTACTGAGGATCGCGGACTCATCGCAAAGCGCCCTGCCAATCCGGTAAGCTCGTTATATCTCATGAGATATTTCTTTCCCCAGTATAATCATGTGGGGAATCTAAGCCATCACGCCATTTAACAGGACTGGGTTGCGACAGCGGAGCAGATCAATTGTCCGGCCCTGCTGCCTGAAGATCCAGCAAGGGCTCTCTTAACGGAGATGTTGGTTCCGGCACCCTATGAGGCACCGGAGAATAAGGCCAAGAAAAAGGCCACTGGGACCAGGAAAGGTCTCCGGCACAAGGTCGTATCGGACTCATCGTCCGGTAACACCGAGGCACCCTCCTCCCACGAAAATGAAGAGGAGGAAGAGGAAAGTTCTCCCCCCAGCCGAGGGAGATAAGAAAAGGAAGGCTGCCCCGTCAGGGGAGGCCGAAGGGTCCAAGAAGGGAAGGACTCTCCTTCCGGACTGCTCCACGGCGACCGCTTTTAGCGACGAGGAGTGGTTACCCAGGGACAAGCCCCTGGCGAAGTCATAAGTATCTGGATAGCATAATGGTTCTTGGTATGTTTTATTTTATTGCTTCTTATCATGCCGAACATGATCATGCAGCCCATCCAAAGCCCATATCGACGTATCCTCTTCGGATGAGTCTTTGGGTCCGTCGGAGATGAACAACGATTCACTCCCGACCGCCTCCTCCCCCCGCCCTACGGACGATGTCGAGGTGTTGTCTCATAGGGCACTGAACTAAGGGGAGACAGTTCCAGAGGCGCCCCAAGGTGACATTTCAGATGCTGGGCGCACGAGGGGCAAGACCCCCATGGGCTCTAATGTCGGGGGCAGCAAGTCTAACCCCCAGCCGAATACTGCGCCGGAACCTCCAGTGGTTCCGGATTTTGTCAGGCGACCCCTCGCCAAGGGGGGCAAGCCGTCTGTGCCGATGGCCTCTGTCCAGCCAGAGCATCGGACAATTTGCTGGAAGCGCTTCGCGGCGCTTCCATTGACGAAGAGCACCGCACTATCATGAGTGCGGTGGTCGAGAAGGTTCGGTCCGCCAAAAGCGGACTGACTGAAGCCTGTGCCAGCCTACTAATAGGCTTTGAGGTAAGTAATCAAATTATGAGAAAATGTTACAACATAGATAGTAGCCCCTGATGCTCTGTATGGTGTTCGCAAAGAAAGGCCGAACAGAGGATCAAATAATAATCACAGGAGTCTAATCAGAATATGTCTATGTGAATAAGCAGACTTCACTGCTCGCCGCTGCCGCTCGCACGGCGGAGGTCTCCGTGATGAAGCGGGACCTTGAGCGGTCCAAGGAAGAGCTTGGCCTTACCAAGAGGCAGCTCGAAGAGAACAAAGGTAAGTAATACCTCGTCTATTTATTGATAAAGAAAGAGGAAAGTGGTTGTTAGATCACGGGATTGTCATGAATTTTTCTAGGGGCCACGGCCGAAGTGGCGGTGATGTCTACTACACAACCTTCTTCTTGTAGACGTTGTTGGTCCTCCAAGTGCAGAGGTTTGTAGGACAGTGGCAAATTTCCCTCAAGTGGATGACCTAAGGTTTATCAATCCGTAGGAGGCGTAGGATGAAGATGGTCTCTCTCAAGCAACCCTGCAACCAAATAACAAAGAGTCTCTTGTGTCCCCAACACACCCAATACAATGGTAAATTGTATAGGTGCACTAGTTCGGCGAAGAGATAGTGAAACAAGTGGTATATAGATAGTAGATAAAGGTATTTGTAATCTGAAATAATAAAAACAGCAAGGTAACAAATGGTAAAAGTGAGCGTAAATGGTATTGCAATGATAGGAAATAAGGCCTAGGGTTCATACTTTCACTAGTGTAAGTTCCCTCAACAATACTAACATAATTGGATCACATAAATATCCCTCAACATGCAACAAAGAGTCACTCCAAAGTCACTAATAGCAGAGAGCGAACGAAGAGATTATGGTAGGGTACGAAACCACCTCAAAGTTATTCTTTCCAATCAATCCATTGGGCTATTCCTATAAGTGACACAAACAGCCCTAGAGTTCGTACTAGAATAACACCTTAAGACACAAATCAACCAAAACCCTAATGTCTCCTAGATACTCCAATGTCACCTCAAGTATCGGTGGGTATGATTATACCATATGCATCACACAATCTAAGATTCATCTATTCAACCAACACATAGGACCTCAAAGAGTGCCCCAAAGTTCTACCGGAGAATCACGATGAAAACGTGTGCCAACCCCTATGCATAGGTTCATGGGCGGAACCCGCAAGTTGATCACCAAAACATACATCAAGTGAATCACGTGATATCCCATTGTCACCACAGATACGCACGGCAAGACATACATCAAGTGTTCTCAAATCTTTAAAGACTCAATCCAATAAGATTAATTCAAGGAGAAAACTCAATTCATTACAAGAGAGTAGAGGGGGAGGAGGAACATAATATCCAACTAAAATAGCAAAGCTCGCGATACATCAAGATCGTGCCAAATCAAGAACACGAGAGAGAGAGAGAGAGAGAGATCAAACACATAGCCACTGGTACATACCCTCAGCCCCGAGGGAGAACTACTCCCTCCTCGTCATGGAGAGCACCGGGATGATGAAGATGGCCATCAGAGAGGGATTGCCCCCTCCAACAGGGTGCCGGAACGGGTCTAGATTGGCTTTCGGTGGCTACGGAGGCTTCTGGCGGCCAAACTCCCGATCTATTATGCCCTCGGATGTGTTTAGGGTATATGGAGATATACAGGGGGAAGAAGTACGTCAGGGGGGCCACGAGGGGCTCATGAGGGTGGAGGGCACGCCTAGGGGGTGGGCGTGCCCCCTGCCTCGTGACCTCCTCGCAGATCCCCCGACGTGCACTCCAAGTCTTCTGGGCTTCTTTCCTTCCAAAAATGAGTTCTGTGAAGTTTCAGGTCAATTGGACTCCGTTTGATTTTCCTTTTCTTCGAAACCCTAAAACAGGGTAAAAACAGAAACTAGCACTGGGCTCTGGGTTAATAGGTTAGTCCCAAAAAATGATATAAAAGTGTATAATAAAGCCCATAAACATTCAAAATAGTAGATAATATAGCATGGAGCAATCAAAAATTATAGATACGTTGGAGACGTATCAGCATCCCCAAGCTTAATTCATGCTCGTCCTCGAGTAGGTAAATGATAAAAGAAAGAATTTTTGATGTGGAATGCTAGTTGGCATAATTTCAATGCAATTCTTCTTAATTGTGGCATGAATATTCAGATTCGAAAGATTCAAGACAAAAGTTCATATTGACATAAAAATGATAATACTTCAAGCATACTAACTAAGCAATTATGTCTTCTCAAAATAACATGGCCAAAGAAAGTTCATCCCTACAAAATCATATACTTTAGTCATGCTCCATTTTTGTCACACAAGAATGCTCTCATCATGCACAACCCCGATGACAAGCCAACCAATTGTTTCTTACTTTATGTTGGAAATATGCCCTAGAGGCAGTAATAAAAGGATTATTATTATATTTCCTTGTTCATGATAATTTTCTTTTATTCATGCTATAATTGTGTTATCCGGAAATCATAATACATGTGTGAATACATAGACACCAACATGTCCCTAGTAAGCCTCTAGTTGACTAGCTCGTTGATCAACAGATAGTCATGGTTTCCTGACTATGGACATTGGATGTCATTGATAACGAGATCACATCATTAGGAGAATGATGTGATGGACAAGACCCAATCCTAAACATAGCACAAGATCGTATAGTTCGTTTGCTAGAGTTTTTCCAATGTCAAGTATCTTTTCCTTAGACCATGAGATCGTGTAACTCCCGGATACCGTAGGAGTGCTTTGGGTGTAACAAATGTCACAACGTAACTGGGTGACTATAAAGGTATACTACGGGTATCTCCGAAAGTGTCTGTTGGGTTGACACGGATCAAGACTGGGATTTGTCACTCCGTATGACGGAGAGGTATCTCTGGGCCCACTCGGTAATGCATCATCATAATGAGCTCAAAGTGACCAAGTGTCTGGTCACGGGATCATGCATTACGGTACGAGTAAACTGACTTGCCGGTAACGAGATTGAACGAGGTATTGGGATACCGACGATCGAATCTCGGGCAAGTAACATACCGATTGACAAAGGGAATTGTATACGGGGTTGCTTGAATCCTCGACATCGTGGTTCATCCGATGAGATCATCGAGGAGCATGTGGGAGCCAACATGGGTATCCAGATCCCGCTGTTGGTTATTGACCGGCGAGTCATCTCGGTCATGTCTACATGTCTCCCGAACCCGTAGGGTCTCCACACTTAAGGTTCGGTGACGCTAGGGTTGTATGGATATGAGTATGCAGTAATCCAAAAGTTGTTCGGAGTCCCGGATGAGATCCCGGATGTCACGAAGAGTTCCGGAATGGTCTGGAGGTGAAGAATTATATATAGGAAGTGCAGTTTCGGCCATCGGGAGAATTTCGGGGGTTAATGGTATTGTACCGGGACCACCGGAAGGGTCCCGGGGGTCCACCGGGTGGGGCCACCCATCCCGGAGGGCCCCATGGGCTGAAGTGGGGAGGGAACCAGCCCATAGTGGGCTGGTGCACCCCCCCTTGGGCCCCCCATGCGCCTAGGGTTGGGAACCCTAGGGGAGGGGGCGCCTCCACTTGCCTTGGGGGGCACTCCTCCCCCTTGGCCGCTGCCCCCTAGGAGATCCCATCTCCTAGGGCCGGCGCACCCCCCTAAGGGGCCTATATAAAGGGGGGGAGAGGGAGGGAAGCCGCACCCTGAAGTCTTGGCGCCTCCCTCTCCCCTGCTACACCTCTCCCTCTCGCAGAAGAACGGCGAAGCCCTGCTGCGGTGACTGCTGCATCCACCACCACGCCTTCGTGCTGCTGGATCTTCATCAACCTCTCCTTCCCCCTTGCTGGATCAAGAAGGAGGAGACGTCACGCTGACCGTACGTGTGTTGAATGCGGAGGTGCCATCCGTTCGGCGCTAGGATCTCTGGTGATTTGGATCACGACGAGTACGACTCCCTCATCCCCGTTCTTTGAACGCTTCCGCTTGCGATCTACAAAGGTATGTATATGCATCCGATCACTCGTTGCTAGATGAACTCATAGATGGATCTTGGTGAAAATGTAGGAATTTTTTTTATTTTCTGCAACGTTCCCCAACAGTGGCATCATGAGCTAGGTCTATGCGTAGTTCTCTTTGCATGAGTAGAACACAATTTGTTGTGGGCGTATATGTTTTCAACTTTCTTGCCGCTACTAGTCTTATTTTGCTTCAGCGGTATTGTGGGATGAAGCGGCCCGGACCAACCTTACACGTATGGTTATGTGAGACCGGTTCCACCGACTGACATGCACTAGATGCATAAGGTGGCTGGCGGGTGTCTGTCTCTCCCACTTTAGTTAGAGCGGATTTGATGAAAAGGGTCCTTATGAAGGGTAAATAGAAGTTGACAAATCATGTTGTGGCTTTAACGTAGGTAAGAAAACGTTCTTGCTAGAACCCTCTTGCAGCCACGTAAAACTTGCAACAACAATTAGAGGACGTCTAACTTGTTTTTGCAGCAAGTGTTTTGTGATGTGATATGGCCAAAGTTGTGATGAATGATGAATGATATATGTGATGTATGAGATCATGTTCTTGTAATAGGAATCACGACTTGCATGTCGATGAGTATGACAACCGGCAGGAGCCATAGGAGTTGTCTTTCTTTTTTGTATGACCTGCGTGTCATTGAGAAACGCCATGTAAATTACTTTACTTTATTGCTAAACGTGTTAGCCATAGTAGTAGAAGTAATAGTTGGCGAGCAACTTCATGGAGACACGATGATGGAGATCATGATGATGGAGATCATGGTGTCATGCCGGTGACAAGATGATCATGGAGCCCCAAGATGGAGATCACAGGAGCTATATGATATTGGCCATATCATGTCACTATTATTTGATTGCATGAGATGTTTATCTTGTTTTTGCATCTTGTTTAGTTAGAATGACGTTAGTAAATAAGATGATCCCTCATAATAATTTCAAGAAAGTGTTTCCCCTAACTGTGCGCCGTTGCGACAGTTCGTTGTTTCGAAGCACCACGTGATGATCGGGTGTGATAGATTCCAACGTTCACATACAACGGGTGTAAGACAGATTTACACATGCAAACACTTAGGTTGACTTGACGAGCCTAGCATGTACAGACATGGCCTCGGAACACAGAAGACCGAAAGGTCGAGCATGAGTCGTATAGAAGATACGATCAACATGAAGATGTTCACCGATGTTGACTAGTCCGTCTCACGTGATGATCGGACACGACCTATTTAACTCGGATCATGTTATACTTCGATGACTGGAGGGATGTCTATCTAAGTGGGAGTTCATTGAATAATTTGATTAGATGAACTTAATTATCATGAACTTAGTCTAAAATCTTTACAACATGTATTGTAGATCAAATGGCCAATGTTGTCCTCAACTTCAACACGTTCCTAGAGAAAACCAAGCTGAAAGACGATGGCAGCAACTATACGGACTGGGTCCGGAACCTGAGGATCATCCTCATAGCTGCCAAGAAAGATTATGTCCTACAAGCACCGCTAGGTGAAGCACCTGCTCTCCCTGCAGAACAAGATGTTATGAACGCTTGGCAGACACGTACCGATGACTACTCCCTAGTTCAGTGCGGCATGCTTTACAGCTTAGAGCCGGGGCTCCAAAAGCGTTTTGAGAGACACGGAGCATATGAGATGTTCGAAGAGCTGAAAATGGTTTTTCAAGCTCATGCCCGGGTCAAGATATATGAAGTCTCCGACAAGTTCTTTAGCTGTAAGATGGAGGAAAACAGTTCTGTCAGTAAGCACATACTCACTATGTCTGGGTTACATAACCGCTTGACTCAGCTGGGATTTAATCTCCTGGATGACGCGGTCATTGACAGAATCCTTCAGCCGCTTCCACCGAGCTATAAGAGCTTTGTGATGAACTTCAAAATGCAGGGGATGGAAAAGACCATCCTGAAGTATTTGCAATGCTGAAATCAGCAGAGGTAGAAGTCAAAAAGGAACATCAAGTGTTGATGGTGAATAAAACCACTAAGTTCAAGAAAGGCAAGGGTAAGAAGAACTTCAAGAAGGACGGCAAGGGAGTTGCCGCGCCCGGTAAGCAAGATGCCCGGAAGAAGCCAAAGAATGGACCCAAGCCCGAGACTGAGTGCTTTTATTGCAAGGGAAGTGGTCACTGGAAGCGGAACTGCCCCAAATACTTAGCGGACAAGAAGGCCGGCATCACGAAAGGTATATGTGATATACATGTAATTGATGTGTACCTTACCAGTACTCGTAGTAGCTCCTGGGTATTTGATACCGGTGCGGTTGCTCACATTTGTAACTCAAAGCAGGAGCTACGGAATAAGCGGAGACTGGCGAAGGACGAGGTGATGATGCACGTGGGGAATGGTTCCAAGGTCGATGTGATCGCTGTCGGCACGCTACCTCTACATTTACCTACGGGATTAGTTTTAAACCTTAATAATTGTTATTTAGTGCCAGCTTTGAGCATGAACATTGTATCAGGATCTCGTTTAATTCGAGATGGCTACTCATTTAAATCCGAGAATAATGGTTGTTCTATTTATATGAGAGATATGTTTTATGGTCATGCTCCGGTGGTGAATGGTTTATTCTTAATGAATCTCGAGCGTAATGCTACACATATTCATAGTGTGAATACCAAAAGATGTAAGGTTGATAATGATAGTCCCACATACTTGTGGCACTGCCGCCTTGGTCACATAGGTGTCAAACGCATGAAGAAGCTCCATGCAGATGGACTTTTAGAGTCTCTTGATTACGAATCATTTGACACGTGCGAACCATGCCTCATGGGTAAAATGACCAAGACTCCGTTCTCAGGAACAATGGAGCGAGCAACCAACTTATTGGAAATCATACATACTGATGTGTGCGGTCCAATGAGTGTTGAGGCTCGCGGTGGCTATCGTTATGTTCTCACCCTCACTGATGACTTGAGTAGATATGGGTATGTCTATTTAATGAAACACAAGTATGAAAACTTTGAAAGGTTCAAGGAATTTCAGAGTGAGGTTGAGAATCAACGTGACAGGAAAATCAAGTTCTTGCGATCAGATCGTGGGGGAGAATACTTGAGTCATGAATTTGGCACACACTTAAGAAAATGTGGAATAGTTTCACAACTCACACCGCCTGGAACACCTCAGCGTAATGGTGTGTCCGAACATCGTAATCGCACTCTATTAGATATGGTGCGATCTATGATGTCTCTTACCGATTTACCGCTTTCATTTTGGGGCTATGCTTTAGAGACTGCCGCATTCACTTTAAATAGGGCTCCGTCAAAATCCGTTGAGACGACACCGTATGAATTATGGTTTGGGAAGAAACCTAAGCTGTCGTTTCTAAAAGTTTGGGGATGCGATGATTATGTCAAGAAACTTCAACCTGAAAAGCTCGAACCCAAGTCGGAAAAATGTGTCTTCATAGGATACCCTAAAGAAACTATCGAGTATACCTTCTACCTCAGATCCGAAGGCAAGACCTTTGTTGCCAAGAATGGATCCTTTCTAGAGAAAGAGTTTCTCTTGAAAGAAGTAAGTGGGAGGAAAGTAGAACTTGATGAAGTATTACCTCTTGAACCGGAAAGTGGCGCGACTCAAGAAAATGTTCCTGAGGTGCCTGCAACGAGTAGAGAGGAAGTTAATGATGATGATCATGAAACTTCAGATCAAGTTGCTACTGAACTTCGTAGGTCCACAAGGACACGTTCCGCACCAGAGTGGTACGGCAACCCTGTCTTGGAAATCATGTTGTTAGACAACGGTGAACCTTCTAACTATGAAGAAGCGATGGCGGGCCCGGATTCCTACAAATGGCTGGAAGCCATGAAATCCGAGATAGGATCCATGTATGAAACAAAGTATGGACTTTGACTGACTTACCCGTTGAGCGGCGAGCCATAGAAAATAAATGGATCTTTAATAAGAAGACAGACGCGGATGGTAATGTGACCATCTATAAAGCTCGGCTTGTCGCTAAGGGTTATCGACAAGTTCAAGGGGTTGACTACGATGAGACTTTCTCACCTGTAGCGAAGCTGATGTCCGTCCGGATCATGTTAGCAATTGCCGCATTCTATGATTATGAGATATGGCAAATGGACGTCAAAACAGCATTTCTTAACGGTTTCCTTAAGGAAGAATTGTATATGATGCAGCCGGAAGGTTTTGTCGATCCTAAGAATGCTGACAAGGTGTGCAAGCTCCAACGCTCGATTTATGGGCTGGTGCAAGCATCTCGGAGTTGGAACATTCGCTTTGATGAGATGATCAAAGCGTTTGGGTTTATGCAGACTTATGGAGAAGCCTGCGTTTACAAGAAAGTGAGTGGGAGCTCTGTAGCATTTCTCATATTATATGTAGATGACATACTTTTGATGGGAAATGATATAGAGCTTTTGGACAGCATTAAGGCCTACTTGAATAAGAGTTTTTCAATGAAGGACCTTGGAGAAGCTGCTTATATATTAGGCATCAAGATCTATAGAGATAGATCAATACGCCTCATAGGTCTTTCACAAAGCACATACCTTGATAAGATATTGAAGAAGTTCAATATGGATCAGTCTAAGAAGGGGTTCTTGCCTGTGTTGCAAGGTGTGAAATTGAGCTCAGCTCAATGTCCGACCACGGCAGAAGATATAGAAGAGATGAGTGTCATCCCCTATGCCTCAGCCATAGGTTCTATTATGTATGCCATGCTGTGTACCAGACCTGATGTAAACCTTGCCGTAAGTTTGGTAGGTAGGTACCAAAGTAATCCCGGCAAGGAACACTGGACAACGGTCAAGAATATCCTGAAGTACCTGAAAAGGACTAAGGAAATGTTTCTCGTTTATGGAGGTGATGAAGAGCTCGTCGTAAAGGGTTACGTCGATGCTAGCTTCGACACAGATCTGGATGACTCTAAGTCACAAACCGGATACGTGTATATTTTGAATGGTGGGGCAGTAAGCTAGTGCAGTTGCAAGCAGAGTGTCGTGGCGGGATCTACATGTGAAGCGGAGTACATGGCAGCCTCGGAGGCAGCGCATGAAGCAATTTGGGTGAAGGAGTTCATCACCGACCTAGGAGTCATACCCAATGCGTCGGGGCCGATCAAAATCTTCTGTGACAACACTGGAGCTATTGCACTTGCCAAGGAGCCCAGGTTTCACAAGAAGACCAGGCACACCAAGCGTCGCTTCAACTCCATTCGTGAAAATGTTCAAGATGGAGACATAGATATTTGTAAAGTACATACGGACCTGAATGTAGCAGATCCATTGACTAAACCTCTCCCTAGAGCAAAACATGATCAACACCAGAATTCCATGGGTGTTTGATTCATCACAATGTAACTAGATTATTGACTCTAGTGCAAGTGGGATACTGTTGGAAATATGACCTAGAGGCAATAATAAAAGGATTATTATTATATTTCCTTGTTCATGATAATTGTGTTTTATTCATGCTATAATTGTGTTATCCGGAAATCGTAATACATGTGTGAATACATAGACACCAACATGTCCCTAGTAAGCCTCTAGTTGACTAGCTCGTTGATCAACAGATAGTCATGGTTTCCTGACTATGGACATTGGATGTCATTGATGATGAGATCACATCATTAGGAGAATGATGTGATGGACAAGACCCAATCCTAAACATAGCACAAGATCGTATAGTTCGTTTGCTAGAGTTTTTCCAATGTCAAGTATCTTTTCCTTAGACCATGAGATCGTGTAACTCCCGGATACCGTAGGAGTGCTTTGGGTGTACCAAACATCACAACGTAACTAGGTGACTATAAAGGTATACTACGAGTATCTCCGAAAGTGTCTGTTGGGTTGACACGGATCAAGACTGGGATTTGTCACTCCGTATGACGGAGAGGTATCTCTGGGCCCACTCGGTAATGCATCATCATAATGAGCTCAAAGTGACCAAGTGTCTGGTCACGGGATCATGCATTACGGTACGAGTAAAGTGACTTGCCGGTAACGAGATTGAACGAGGTATTGGGATACCGACGATCGAATCTCGGGCAAGTAACATACCGATTGACAAAGGGAATTGTATACGGGGTTGCTTGAATCCTAGACATCGTGGTTCATCCGATGAGATCATCGAGGAGCATGTGGGAGCCAACATGGGTATCCAAATCCCGCTGTTGGTTATTGACCGGAGAGTCGTCTCGGTCATGTCTACATGTCTCCCGAACCCGTAGGGTCTACACACTTAAGGTTCGGTGACGCTAGGGTTGTATGGATATGAGTATGCAGTAATCCGAAAGTTGTTCGGAGTCCCGGATGAGATCCCGGACGTCACGAAGAGTTCCGGAATGGTCCGGAGGTGAAGAATTATATATAGAAAGTGCAGTTTCGGTCATCGGGAGAATTTCGGGGGTTAACGGTATTGTACCGGGACCACCGGAAGGGTCCCGGGGGTCCACCGGGTGGGGCCACCCATCCCGGAGGGCCCCATGGGCTGAAGTGGGGAGGGAACCAGCCCATAGTGGGCTGGTGCACCCCCCCTTGGGCCCCCCATGCGCCTAGGGTTGGGAACCCTAGGGGAGGGGGCGCCTCCACTTGCCTTGGGGGGCACTCCTCCCCCTTGGCCGCCGCCCCCCTAGGAGATCCCATCTCCTAGGGCCGGCGCACCCCCCTAGGGGGCCTATATAAAGGGGGGGAGAGGGAGGGCAGCCACACGCTGAAGTCTTGGCGCCTCCCTCTCCCCTGCTACACCTCTCCCTCTCGCAGAAGAACGGCGAAGCCCTGCTGCGGTGACTGCTGCATCCACCACCACGCCGTCGTGCTGCTGGATCTTCATCAACCTCTCCTTCCCCCTTGCTGGATCAAGATGGAGGAGACGTCACGCTGACCGTACGTGTGTTGAACGCGGAGGTGACGTCCGTTCGGCGCTAGGATCTCCGGTGATTTGGATCACGACGAGTACGACTCCCTCATCCCCGTTCTTTGAACGCTTCCGCTCGCGATCTACAAAGGTATGTAGATGAATCCGATCACTCTTTACTAGATGAACTCATAGATGGATCTTGGTGAAAATGTAGGAATTTTTTTTATTTTCTGCAACGTTCCCCAATAGTGGCATCATGAGCTAGGTCTATGCGTAGTTCTCTTTGCATGAGTAAACTCAAACCTATAAACTTTCACGCAATATATGAGCATGAGCCATGGACATAGCACTATGGGTGGAATAGAATATGATGATGGGGGTTATGTGGAGAAGACAAAAAAGGAGATAGTCTCACATCAACGAGGCTAATCAATGGGCTATGGAGATGCCCATCGATTGATGTTAATGCAAGGAGTAGGTATTGCCATGCAACGGGTGCACTAGAGCTATAAATGTATGAAAGCTCAACAAAAGAAACTAAGTGGGTGTGCATCCAACTTGCTTGCTCACGAAGACCTAGGGCACTTGAGGAGGCCCATTGTTGGAATATACAAGCCAAGTTCTATAATGAAAATTTCCACTAGTATATGAAAGTGACAAAATAAGAGACTCTCTATCATATAGTTTAGTCATGTTTCATTTTCGTCACACAAGAATGCTCTCATCATGCACAACCCCGATGACAATCCAAGCAATTGTTTCATACTTTAGTAATCTCAAACCTATAAACTTTCACGCAATATATGAGCGCGCGCCATGTACATAGCACTTTGGGTGGAATAGAATAATGAGGGGGTTATGTGGAGAAGACAAAAAAGGAGAAAGTCTCACATCAACGAGGCTAATCAATGGGCTATGGAGATGCCCACCGATTGATGTTAATGCAAGAGTAGGGATTGCCATGCAACGGATGCACTAGAGCTATAAGTGTATGAAAGCTCAACAAAAGAAACTAGTGGGTGTGCATCCAACTTGCTTGCTCACGAAGACCTAGGGCATTTTGAGGAAGCCCATCATTGGAATATACAAGCCAAGTTCTATAATGAAAGATTCCCACTAGTATATGAAAGTGTCAACATAGGAGACTCTCTACTATGAAGATCATGGTGCTACTTTGAAGCACAAGTGTGGTAAAAGGATAGTAACATTGTCCCTTCTCTCTTTTTCTCTCATTTTCATTTTTTGGGCCTTTTCTTTTTTTATGGCCTTTCTCTCTCTTTTTTTGGCCTTCTCTTTTTTTATGGCCTTTCTTTTTTTTCTTTTTTATTCCTCACTTGGTACAATGCTCCAATAATGATGATCATCACACTTCTATTGATTTACAACTCAATGATTACAACTCGATACTAGAACAAAGATGACTCTATATGAATGCCTCCGGCGGTGTACCGGGATATGCAATGAATCAAGAGTGACATGTATGAAAGAATTATGAATGGTGGCTTTGCCACAAATACTATGTCAACTACATGATCATGCTAAGCAATATGACAATGATGAATGTGTCATGATGAACGGAATGATGGAAAGTTGCATGGCAATATATCTCGGAATGGCTATGGAAATGCCATAATAGGTAGGTATGGTGGCTGTTTTGAGGAAGATATAAGGAGGTTTATGTGTGAAAGAGTGTATCATATCACGGGGTTTGGATGCACCGGCGAAGTTTGCGCCAACTATCAATGTGAGAAAGGGCAATGCACGATACCGAATAGGCTAGCAAGGATGGAAGGGTGAGAGTGCGTATAATCCATGGACTCAACATTAGTCATAAAGAACTCACATACTTATTGGAAAAAAATTACAAGTCATCAAAAACCTCGGCACTACACGCATGCTCCTAGGGGGATAGATTGGTAGGAAAAGACCATCGCTCGTCCCCGACCGCCACTCATAAGGAGGACAATCAAATAACACCTCATGTTTCAAATTTGTTACACAACGTTTACCATACGTGCATGCTACGGGACTTAGAAACTTCAACACAAGTATTTCTCAAATTTACAACTACTCAACTAGCATGACTTTGATATTATTACCTCCATATCTCAAAACAATCATCAAGCATCAAACTTCTCTTAGTATTCAATACTCTGTATGAAAGTTTTTACTAATCTTGTATACCTAGCATATTAGGATTTTAAGCAAATTACGATGCTATTTAAGACTCTCAAAATAATCTAAGTGAAGCATGAGATTTCATCTATTTCTTCAAAATAAAACTACCACCATGCTCTAAAAGGTATAGTGAAGCACTAGAGCAAAAGACAAACTACTCCGAAAGATATAAGTGAAGATCAGTGAGTAGTCGAATAATTACGCAACTATGTGAAGACTCTCTAACATTTAATAATTTCAGATCTTGGTATTTTATTCAAACAGCAAGCAAAGAAAAATAAAATGACATTGTAATAATGGCAAACATCATGTGAAGAAGCAAAAACTTAGGATCAACCGATACTAACCGATAATTGTTGAAGAAGAAAGGTGGGATGCCAACCGGGGCATCCCCAAGCTTAGATGCTTGAGACTTCTTGAAATATTATGTTGGGGGTGCCTTGGGCATCCCCAAGCTTGAGCTTTTATATCTCCTTAATTCCTCTCACATCACGGTCTCCCTAAATCTCAAAAGCTTCATCCACACAAAACTCAACAAGGACTCGTGAGATAGGTTAGTACAAACCATTGCAAAAACCTTATCATACTCTACTGTAGTAAATCACTAAAATTATTATTAAACATTGCATACTAAATTCCTCTGCATATTTAATAGCCCTATCCTAAAATAGAATCATTAAAGAAGCAAACATATGCAAACAATGCAAACATAACAGCAATCTGCCTAAACAGGATAGTCTGTAAAGAATGCAGCAACATCCATACTTCCCTAGCTCCAAAAATTATGAAATAAAATTCCCACTGTAGTAAATTTATCAGATCTTAATATGCAAAAGTTTTAAACATTTTATCACATTCTGACTTTTCTAGGGAATTATTGCAACAGCGGTAAACTTTGTGTTTTCAAACAGCAACATGTATACTTGTAACATAGGCATAGTAAAGGCTATCAATGCCACTTTTATTAAAATAAAAGATGCAAAACATTGTTCTAAATAACAGCAAGCAAATACTAACAAAATAAATTCATGCTCCAAGCAAAACACATATCATGTGGCGAATAAAAATATAGCTCCAAGTAAAGTTACCGATGAACGAAGACGAAAGAGGGGATGCATTCCGGGGCATCCCCAAGCTTAGGCTCTTGTCTATCCTTGAATATTACCTTGGGTGCCTAAGGCATCCCCAAGCTTAGGCTATTGCCACTCCTTATTCCATAGTCCATCGAATCCTTACCCAAAACTTGAAAACTTCACAACACAAAACTTAATAGAAAACTCGTAAGCTCCGTTAGTATAAGAAAATAAATCACCACTTCAAGGTACTGTAATGAACTTATTCTTTATTTATATTGGTGTTACACATACTGTATTCCAACTTCTCTATGGTTTATAAACTATTTTACTAGCCATAGATTAATCAAAATAAGCAAACAACACACAAAAAACAGAATCTGTCAAAAACAGAACAATCTGTAGTAATCTGAATCAAACGTATACTTCTGGAACTCATCTATACCTACTATTAAAGGGAATAGGTATTCTTGGTTTGGTTTAGTCCTTTACGTTTAGTTTACACACGTTAATCGATCTGGGCCAGTTACTTGTATGTTGATGGGCCTTTTATGAGCTTTCATAGATAGACCGCGAAAAATAATTCTATATCTATACCTACTATTAAAGTGAATAGGTATTCTTGGTTTGTTTTAGTCCTTTATGTTTGGTTTACACACATTAAGCGATCTGGGCTAGTTACTTGTATGTTGATGGGCCTTTTATGAGCTTTCATAGATAGACCGCGAAAAATAATTGGGTCAAAATAAATTGACATTGTGGGAATTGAACACAAGACCTCCTGTCTATCTCTTAGACGTAACAACCAAAGACTTATGCACCTTTCATATTTACTAATCCCAACTCACTCTAAATATACGAGTGGCAGTCATCATGTTAAAGGAGTTGATATTAAAATGGCGAAATTACTGAAAGGTCCGCACAGAAAAGGAAATTACAACCAAGCCCCTCTGCAACCTGACTACGCCGGCGCCGTGGACGAGCCGGTGACACGCCGTTCGCCGCTGCTCGCTGATGCCTTGGATGGAAGTAGCCCTCGGGCGAAACGGGAAGTCTCCGATCAACGGTCCCTGAGGACCTACACCCATGGCCGTCGTCGTCGTCGCACCGCTCAACATCACCTTCCTTCTCCAGATCTTCAACCGCCAGAATTGCCATCCCTCGATCTCCGGCATGGGGGAACCGTGCACGGCCTCTCCACCGAGCAGCGAGCACGAAGAAAGGAGTTGGTCCACCGCAGAGCTCCACCGGAACTTCGCCGTCGAAGGGGAGACCAACACCTGCAAAATGTCGATCCAGTCGCACCGCCGCCTCCACGACGCCACCGACTGGATCCCTATGCACTCCTGCACTATGTACACGCTGCAAATTGGGCCTCCCCATCCTCCCTCCGCCGGAGCGTCCGGCGGAGGGCGAGGGAGCCGCCGATTCGGCAACAGCGAGGTGGAGAGCCCGGGGTTCGCATAAATCGCCATTCGTTCCTGTAGATGGGGAAGGGTGAGGTCCAAGGCTCATGTTTAGGGAGAGCTAATTAAGCGAATGAGCTAATAAAGGAAGGATTGTGGGCTTAAATATAATATTTAAGCGAATGTGGCTAATTAAAGAAATGATTATGGGTAAATCGGTGGAATAACTATTAGAAAGATTGTGGTCTTAATAAATTCTACATGAAGGATTTGAGGTAAAAAGGTAGCATAATTAAAATAAAGGATCTATAGGCCTTAATGTGTTGGGGCTACTAAATTAGAAAAGGAAGGATTTAATTCCCGACTAAAACGGGTGAGGACTTCATGATAATTAATGAAAGGATCATACTTAAATGTCATTAAAAAGGATTGTATTTAAATGAAATCAGTGGGACATTACGCCCCGCAAAGAAAATATGAACACGACTAAATTGCGACGTATTTTTTTATGTTCATTTTGTAGAAGGACGATGCTGCATTGCAACATGTTCTTCATAATGAATCCAATGCTGTGGGACATTATGCTTGTGCAAAACATCAATTTTTCCGGTTGCAACACACGGGAATATGTGCTAGTAAAATTCTCAAATAAATTGCTGGAACTAAGGAATTTATCTATTAATCATATGCAAAAAGAATTAACCAAATATCACTCTCCAAATAAAAATGGCAGCAATTCTCGTGAGCGCTAAAATTTCTGTTTTTTACAGCATGATCATAAAGACTTCACCCAAGTCTTCCCAAAGGTTCTACTTGGCACAAACACTAATTAAAAGCATAGAACCACATCTAAACATAGGCTAGATGAATTATTTATTACTAAACAGGAACAAAAAGCAAGGAATAAAAATAAAGTTGGGTTGCCTCCCAACAAGCGCTATCGTTTAACGCCCCTAGCTAGGCACGATGATTTCAACGATTCTCACATAAAAGATAAGAATTGAAACATAAAGAGAGCATCATGAAGAATATGACTGGCACATTTAAGTCTAACATACTTCCTATGCATAGGGATTTTGTGAGCAAACAACTTGTGGGAACAAGAATCAACTTGCATAGGAAGGTAAAACAAGCATAACATCAAAACTTTAAGCACATAGAGAGGAAACTTGATATTATTGCAACTCCAACAAGCATATGTTCCTCCCTCATAATAATTTTCAGTAGCATCATGAATGAATTCAACAATATAACCAGCACCTAAAGCATTCTTTTCATGATCTACAAGCACAGAATTTTTATTACTCTCCACATAAGCAAATCTCTTCTCATGAATAGTAGTGGGAGCAAACTCAACAAAATAACTATCATGTGATTGAAAATTAAGATCAAGATGACAAGTTTCATGGTTATGATTATTCTTTAAAGTATACGTGTCATCACAATAATCATCATAGATAGGAGGCATGCTTTCATCATAATAAATTTGCTCACCAAAACTTGGGGGACAAAAAATATCATCTTCATCAAACATAGCTTCCCCAAGCTTGTGGCTTTGCATATCATTAGCATCATGAATGTTCAAGGAATTCATACTAACAACATTTCAATCATGCTCATCATTCAAATATTTAGTGCCAAACATTTTATAGATTTCTTCTTCTAGCACTTGGGCACAATTATCCTTTCCATCATACTCACGAAAGATATTAAAAAGGTGAAGCGTATGAGACAAACTCAATTCCATTTTTTTTATAGTTTTCTTTTATAAACTAAACTAGTGATAAAACAAGAAACTAAAAGACTCGATTGCAAGATCTAAAGATATACCTTCAAGCACTCTCCTCCCCGGCAACGGCGCTAGAAAAGAGCTTGATGTCTACTACACAACCTTCTTCTTGTAGACGTTGTTGGGCCTCCAAGTGCAGAGGTTTGTAGTACAGTAGAAAATTTCCCTCAAGTGGATGACCTAAGCTTTATCAATCCGTAGGAGGCATAGGATGAAGATGGTCTCTCTCAAGCAACCCTGCAACCAAATAACAAAGAGTCTCTTGTGTCCCCAACACACCCAATACAGTGGTAAATTGTATAGGTGCACTAGTTCGGCGAAGAGATAGTGAAACAAGTGGTATATAGATAGTAGATAAAGGTATTTGTAATCTGAAATAATAAAAACAACAAGGTAACAAGTGGTAAAAGTGAGCGTAAACGGTATTGCAATGATAGGAAATAAGGCCTAGGGTTCATACTTTCACTAGTGTAAGTTCCCTCAACAATACTAACATAATTGGATCACATAAATATCCCTCAACATGCAACAAAGAGTCACTCCAAAGTCACTAATAGGGGAGAACGAACGAAGAGATTATGGTAGGGTACGAAACCACCTCAAAGTTATTCCTTCCAATCAATCCGTTGGGCTATTCCTATCAGTGACACAAATAGCCCTAGAGTTCGTACTCGAATAACACCTTAAGACACAAATCAACCAAAACCCTAGTGTCACCTAGATACTCCAATGTCACCTCAAGTATCCGTGGGTATGATTAAACGATATGCATCACACAATCTCAGATTCATCTATTCAACCAACACATAGGACCTCAAAGAGTGCCCCAAAGTTCTACCGGAGAATCACGATGAAAACGTGTGCCAACCCCTATGCATAGGTTCATGGGCGGAACCCGCAAGTTGATCACCAAAACATACATCAAGTGAATCACTTCATATCCCATTGTCACCACAGATACGCACAGCAAGACATACATCAAGTGTTCTCAAATCTTTAAAGACTCAATCCGATAAGATTACTTCAAGGGGAAAACTCAATTCATTGCAAGAGAGTAGAGGGGGAGGAGAAACATAAGATCCAACTAAAATAGCAAAGCTCGCGATACATCAAGATCGTGCCAAATCAAGAACATGAGAGAGAGATCAAACATATAGCTACTGGTACATACCCTCAGCCCCGAGGGAGAACTACTCCCTCCTAGTCATGGAGAGCACCGGGATGATGAAGATGGCCACCGGAGAGGGATTGCCCCCTCCGGCAGGGTGCCGGAACGGGTCTACATTGGCTTTTGGTGGCTACGGAGGCTTCTGGCGGCGGAACTCCCGATCTATTGTGCCCTCGGATGTGTTTAGGGTATAAGGTGATATACAGGTGGAAGAAGTACGTCAAGGGAGCCACGAGGGGCTCACGAGGGTGGAGGGCGCGCCCAGGGGGGTGGGCGCGCCCCTGCCTCGTGACCTCCTCGTAGATCCCCCAACATGCACTCCAAGTCTTCTGGGCTTCTTTCCTTCCAAAAATGAGTTCCGTGAAGTTTCAGGTCAATTGGACTTCGATTGATTTTCCTTTTCTTCGAAACCCTAAAACAGGGGTAAAAACATAAACTGGCACTAGGCTCTGGGTTAATAGGTTAGTCCCAAAAAATGATATAAAAGTGTATAATAAAGCCCATAAACATTCAAAATAGTAGATAATATAGCATGGAGCAATCAAAAATTATAGATACGTTGGAGACGTATCAGGCGGCCCTGAAGAAGGCGTTGTCCGAGGCCGAAGGCAAAGCGGCCAAGGAGCGCGCCGAGCGCGAGAAGCAAGAGGCCCAAGTCGGAGAGGTTCAGCAAGAGCTCCAGGAATTTGTCAATAAGTACTAGTCCTTGGAGCGTGACTCTAAGACACCAGGGTCCGAGATTGCGAAGGCCCTCCAGAACGCACAAAATACCAAGGCCGAAGCCCAAAAGGCCCTCCAGGAAATGGAGGCGGTCAAGAAGATAGTGGCGGGTAAGGCATTCATTATGCAAAGCAAGCATGTGAAGGAAAGTTTCCTTTTATTTTCCCGAGTTTGGAGATCTCCACGAGCGTTCCCAGATCTTCCCAGCAGTGTGTCAGATGCCGCGGAGTTCTACCGGGCCGAGGAAGGGAGCTCGACAAAGAAGTTGTTCTGGTCTCAGTATAGTGGGACCGAACACCCAATGCCCTTGAGCGACCAGTTGAAGCAACTGGTCGAGCTTCACAAGGCGGCCGAACTGGCCATGAAGGGCCTCATAGTCCGGATGTGGCCTGGTGAGCCCCTGCCTGGCAACTATTTCGTTCTGGTAAGGCGGCTTGTGAACGCCTGCCCACGGCTTGAAGTCATAAAGTGGTCCATCTGCATTGAGGGTGCGCGCAGGGCTTTTTCCCGGGAGAAGGTGCATTGGGCGAAGATGGACGCCGAAAAGCTGGTGAAGGAGGGGCCGCCGGAGGGCAAGGAGCATCGCCACCCCGAAAACTATTATGAAAGTGTCCTGAAGGGTGCTCGCCTTTGTGGCAGAGGAATGTGCTAAGGATGTAATATTTGAATGAATGTGCTCATGTGATCCTGTAATGTGAAACGAGTTCATGTGTGTTATGTAACGCTTGTTAATTTAAAATATTACCTCTTGTGCGGCCGTTTATAAAATTTGAGAGTTGGCCAGTCATCGGCTTCTGCCCCCATGTAACTAGTACTGAGGTGTTCAGGATAAACCTGATCACTCTTTATCCCAGTTTTGGTTCCTTCGAAGGAGGTGTTCAGCACAACGAAGCAGGCAATCGGACTATAAAGCTTTATCACTCTCACTTAGCCATAGAAGTCTACAATTTTAAATTTTGGCGAAGCCCCAAGTATTCGGAAGGCCGAACTTGGGGCGCTATGTACGCCTAAATCGGACAAGGCCGATTCCTCGCCCGAAGCGGAAATAATCTTTAAGGATTTGAGACCTCTCGAACAGCGACCAGCTCTCACCGCATCATGACAGTCAGTTTTCGGCTTTCTCTACTGAGGTGCTCGTCTGGAAGACGGGACTGTCATGGGTTTGTCATGGCAGATGTCCTAGAGAAAGGACTTAGTCGTGGAGCCATCGCGACGGTTTAGCTTGAAGGGGTTAAAGCGGACACAAGGACGCAAGGGAGTTTATACTAGTTCGGCCCCTTCGATGAAGGTAAAAGCCTACATCTAGTTGTGATGGAATTGATGGGTGTTTCGATGAATAGGGAGCAAACAAGCTTCGCCTATGTCTCGAGTTGTTGTCTATCCTTGAACCGCCGCCGGGTCATCCCCTTATATACATGGGTGACACTCGTCGGTTTACAGAGTCCCGATACCGGCTCATAGATGCATCCGGTTCGGCCTCCACTATTCCTAACTTATAACACAAGTTACATACCGACGCCGGTTTATAGCTATAGGCCTTAAACCGATTATGGGCCTTTAGCCCTCATCTGCCCTCATGGGCTTTTGACATACTCAACTACTGATGAAGTTAACCCGGCCTGTCCTGGCCGGTTTACGCCCAGTAGTAATATCCCCAACATTAGGCCCCAAATTGATTTGAACAGGTTCATGTCAATCCTTAGCAAAATCTTCATCTTCAACATCTTCTTGTATTTTGTTGAACCGCCGTGATGTCATCTTCTCTGCTCGCGGTAGACCGGTGTGACGTCACTGGTTATAAAGAACCTTATCTTGTTAACAAGCCTGCGACAATTAAGGCCGCAGTTTCGTTTCCAAACTCGCGGCTCCTTGATTCTCGCGCCTGACATATCCCTTTCTTTATAAATAGGACCGAAGGGTCATTTCCTTTCTCTTTCCCTCCGACCTCTTCTGCTTCATCTTCCTCGCGTCGCCCAGCTTCGGAGCTCCGCCGCCACCGTCGACCTCTGCATCAACCTTGGCCGCTGCATCAACCTGAGCACACCAGAGCATCGCGGCGACCTTCCGCTTCTTCCTCAGCTTCGGTAAATCTTCTATCCTTTCCCCCGCAGATCTGTTCTAGGGTTTCCTCATTCGTCGAAGTTCATCGAGACTCTGGCGCTGTTCTTCCTTTGTTTCTTATTTAGCCCATGAATAAAACTTCAAACCTGGTGTATTCCCCGTAATGGCTTATCTTCTATTACCAAAGCAAACCTTTATGCGCATAAAACACTGATCTGGTCCCTTGTGAATTGCTTTGAGATCAACCTTTTAGGTCTAAATCCTTTTATTTTCCTGTCTTACGGTAGATCCAAAATTTCACTGCGACCTTATGAAATCTGTTTTTACCTTCCTTAGTCATTCTTGCCTTAGATCTGTATCCTCTTTACCACATAGGCGGTTCACCTTTGTAAAAGCAATCTATCATATATCATTAGTCCCCTTGTTGAACCGCCAGATGCTGTTGCTTCATAAAACTCCGGTTTAGATAGATCTGCTTCCGGTTTAATATTGCACATATCCATGTACCTTGTAGATTTCATCATGGCCAAGCAAGTGTATGAGTGCAATTGGGTCCCTTCTCGCGTCACAGAGGATCAACTGGACGATTTAGTCCTGATTGGCGCCTTGGGCAGCAAAGACACCATCCATTGGAGGGCTCCTGGCAAAGAATGCCCCCCCACACACACCTCGAGAAGGAGAGGTTGTTGTTTTTGTAGACCACTTAGCCTGGGGCTTTAAACCGCCCGGTTCTAAATTTTACCAGGATGTTCTAGCTGATTTCCAACTCCATCCGCAAGACACTAGCCCCAACTCTGTTACCAATATGTACCACTTCCAAGTGCTCTGTGAGGTGTTCTTTCAAGAGGAGCCCACAGTGGAATTATTCAGAGATCTTTTCCATCTAAACCGCCGTACTGAGTTTACTGATGGCTCTAATACGGAGTTGGGTGGCATGGCGATTCAAAAAAGGAAAGAGGTCACATACCCTCACGCCAAGCTGCACAGTCACCCCAAGGAGTGGAATCAGACATGGTTCTACTGCAAAGACACCTCCCCTGCTGGCGAGAATCCCTTGCCTGGCTTTCGTCCGGAGCGGCTCAGCAATACCCATCCTTTTCCTCAAAGATTGACTGCCCAGGAGAGAAGCAAATATGCTCCCCAACTGTCAAAGCTCAGAGCCTTCATGGCCAATGGTTTAACAGGGGTTGACCTTGCTCGATGTTGGATATCATGGAGCATATTGCCCCTTAGTCAGTGCTCCGGTTTGATGTGCGAATATACTGATAGTGTGGATGATCCACTGCGACATTCAAGACTCCAGCTCTCCGGTGAAGAAATCACAGAGGCTGTGCGTAAGATACTGAATGAACCGGAACACGTCTGCGCTAGAACCGGCCTGCTTCCCTTCTGTGCCACCAACAAACCGCCAGCTGTAAGACTTTGATTTTTCTCTTTGCTGAATCTGTTATTGATATGTCTGGTCATTGTTTTTAATATCAGTGTCTGCATAATCAGGGCGATGATCCGTTTTGGAGCAAAAAGCTGCCGCAAGAGAAACCAGAGAAAACAGATAAACCGGAAAGAGCAACCCGGCAAAAAACTAAAGCTGTGAAGAAGACTGCCCACCGGAAAAGAACCACTGCATCTTCTAATCCGGCCCCTGATGACGAGGTGGATAATCTGGACTTTGAGGTAGAGCTTGACTCACTTGGTTTATTTTTCATGCATCTTATTGATGATGATATTTGTCAGGATGATGCCGAAGCCAGCCACACGGATGTTGTAGAGGTAATTATTCTCTCTTCCGATTCAGAAACTTTGCCTTCACAAAAAATCCGTCAGGCAAACCGGAAAGTTAAATTTTCTCATCCTCTTGCTTATTTGGATCCTAAACTTCTTATGAAGACTCAACAACACGAAGCTCGCCGCACCACCCGGCACAGCGGCCAGGTAGTTACCTCCGCCGGTTTACCGAACAGTCCGGTTCGGAAACGTCATTCCGAGGTCTCTAATTCGCGTGTCAGTGCTTGTCCTAAGGCGGGCTGCTTTCGTCAACCTCTTAATCCGTCTGACTTTGATTATCAGGTTATTTCCCATTCATCTTCTGGCGAGTCATCGGCTACTCAGCTCCCACCGCTCAAAACGGTGCTTGGGTAAGCTATATTTATTGTGATGTTTGCAGTATATTGCCTTAGAACATATGCTGTATTTAATTTTGTTATTCTTCTCAGGGCCAAACCTAGGCCAAGCAAGAAGGCCCGCCTGGACAAAGCGGCCGAAGAAGATGTCATTCTTGAACCGGGCAAAACATCCAATCTTGAAGCGGCTATTCCTGAGGATATTCCCAATGATCCACCGCAGCGAGATGATGATCTTACTGCTAAAGAGATACCTGCTGATAACTCAGGTCCTATCCATTAGCCCACAGGTTCCACCCAGATTGAACGCTCCACCGGTCCAGCAAACCCTGGTGACAAGCCAACAGCTCCAGTGCAAACCGGCGGTACCAAGGATGATGAAGTTGTCATTACTGGTACCAGCCATACTGAGCCAAGCAACCCTGTCGCTTTATCCAAACATTCTGCCAAGGAAGAGTTTGCTGCTTTTGGCAAAGGCAAGTGGAACGCTGATCTGACGGCTTACGCTGCTCTGAACACCCAAGATATCCATTCCGGCTATCTGAACCGGCTGTATACCAGTCGTGACTACGAAGCCGGTCTGGTTAATATGATGAAAGATAAATATGAGGTAACTTCCATATGCTCCTTCCTGCTTGTATGCTTCTATTCTTGCTGACTCTCCTAGCCCCTAAGGGCCGATTTGAAATATTCTTTCAAACCGGGACTTAATAATATGAATCTTGATGCTTTGAAATTTGCTGATGTAGTCCCCAAGGGCCGGTTCAATTTAGCGTAGTTAAACCGGTACTTTAAGTAATTGAAACTGCCGCATCAGAATACATATGATCAAATAGCCATTAGCCCCCAAGTGCCAAGTTGAATACTTGTATTGAGCTTGGGACTTTGTAAACAATTGAAAGATGAAGATCGAATATGCATTAGCCCCCAAGTGCTAAGCGCATAACTTGTTATGTGGTTGGTACTTGAATCCTTCTACCGATTTGTTGAAACATATATCTGTATGCCTGCAGGCGGAGCTGAAGGCGAAAGAAAACCAAGTCATCGATCTGCAAGAAAACCTGAAAACCCAACAGGCTGAAACCTCCAAGGCAAAAGAGGAATGGGCCAGTGCCTTAAGCGCCATGGAACAACATAAGGAGAACTTCAAGAAGAAACGGGCGGATTGGGCCACTGAAAAGTCCGCTTTGATCAAACGAGTAGAGGATGCCGAGGCTGCACTGAAACCAGTGACGGATGAACTGACCAGCATAAAGCGGCACGTTCATGCCATGACCACTGCTATCTTTGGTAAGCCAGCTTGCCTTCTGAATTGGTTCTGCCTTCTTACAGAGTCGCCGGTTTATTAACCTTTTACGGTATTTCAGGGACACGCATTGGTCACTTGGGGTCAGATGTGCGGAAGAAATTGAAAGCCGCCTATACCTTGGTTGAAAAATTGTACTAGTGCCCAGCGGATCATCTGTACCGCGTCTCATAACAAACCGGCGCCCACTTTGATTCAAGATACTCTGATGAAACTGTCAGTGCTTCCTGCCCGGGTTGAAGAGCTGAAGAAATCTGCTGCTCGAACCGGTGCAATCAATGCTTTAATCCCAGCAAAAGCCTGGGTGCCGGATTTTGATCCTATTGAAGCGGCTCAGGGCTATCCCAGCTTGAAGGAAGACGGGTCAGAATTTGGTGAAGCGGATTTGCGAGCAATAAACCGGGAGGTACGTCCGCTAGCTTGTCAACTGACTGAGGAAGCAGACTTGTCTCATTATCAAGCCCAATATGACAGCCAGAACAAGCGAATAGTTGCACCAATCCATGAATCGGAAAATCTGATCCCTCTAATCCGTAAGCATACTTACGCTCCCGATATTGACCCGTCTTCGCTAATCCATGACGAAGTTGTACTTCAAGCATTAATGGGAATCGACTAGACAACTGTGGATTTCCAGCCACTGGGTAGAGAAACGGAAGCTTAAGCGGCGCAGGATGACCCGCAACCATCAGGCCAGGCTGGTGGCCAAGCTTAAACCGGAAGCCGGTTTTAAAACTTCCTCTCCTTTGTGAAAAACAATTATGTTATTATGGGCACCATGTTGCCTTGTAATCGGCTAGCTGATACCTTTGATGTTGATATGCCTTCGTGCATAACTTGTTCTTCCTGTGGTAATGAACTTTCCAAAACACTTTTTGAAATAAGAAATTCGTCAAGTGCCACCGCGGTTGTACCATCAGGCGGAATTTGATGTCTGTATATATAAAGTCAAACATCCAAAACAAAATTTTAAGTATATGATCAAAATTTTGAGATACATAATACCTGCCACCGTTGAGTGTGAAGTTGGCTTGGCCAACCTTGAAGCGGAGTTTTGCAAACCCACACTGTTGGAGGAAATAACAGCTCCTGTATATGTAGATGACACTGGTTACCATGTAAACCGTGCCGGGTTATAATAAACACCGTGTTACTCCATAAGAGGATGTTAACAACAGGGATCAACCCAGACAAATAGTCTCCAGATTGACGTGAACTGTGTTCCCTCAATTGATTGGTTAAAAAACTTTGTCGGTTTAAAGAACACAATAAAAATCAAAAACCCCCCTTCAAAGAAAAGTATGAAGAAAAAAACGTTAGCCAAAAAAGATTTATTTAAGCTGATCAAATGGCGTAACCATGGCCAAACACGACCAAGCTCCCGTTAGGTGTAACTATGGTTCTAGTTAGCCAGGTCCCCAAGTGATTCTTTTGGCATTTATGCCGACCAAATGGCGTAGTCATGGTTCGGGTTCGACCAAGCCCCCAAGTGATTCTGTGGCCTTAGGCCGATCAAGAGGCATGACTGGTTCAGACATGACCAAGTCCCCAAGTGATCTGGTGGCTTTCGCCTATCAAGAGGCATGGTATTGGTTCGGACACGACCAATCCTCCAAGTGATATAACACGATGCTTTTAGCAAAGCGAACTCAAGGGGTAAACCGGAGGCCGCTTTAGAGAAACTCCGTGTAACCTCACATGATGTAAAAGAATAGATACCCCGCTTTAGCTGAGGTTCCGGTTTATTATCATAATATATACATTGTCGTAATATGTACATAAGTATAGCCAATGGCTTAGGTATAGTAAGGCCGAAGATGAGCTATATTCCATGGCCTGCTAGTCTCCTCCTCTAATGTACGTGAGTCCTTATGCTCTCGAATATCGATTAGATAGTATGACCCGTTGTGCAGATTCTTGCTGACCATGAAAGGCCCCTCCCAAGGTGGGGATAGCTTTTGCATACCAGTCTGATCTTGGATGAGCCGAAGCACCAAATCTCCTTCCTGAAAAGCTCTGGTTCTGACTCGGCGACTGTGATAACGACGAAGATCCTGCTGGTAAATTGCCGATCGGGCGGCTGCGATGTCACGCTCTTCATCCAACCGGTCCAAAGTATCTTGCCATGCTGTTTCGTTGTCTGCCTCAATATAAGCCGTGACACGAGGTGAATCATGACGGATATCACTGGGGAGAACCGCCTCCACTCCATAAACCAAGAAGAACGGTGTCTATCCTTTTGATCTGTTGGGTGTTGTATTGATTCTCCATAACACAGATGGTAATTCTTCTACCCAACAACCCGGCGTTCTCTGCAAAGGAACCATGAGCCGGGGCTTGATGCCTCTCTAAGATCTCTTGATTAGCTCTTTCTGCTTGACCATTGGACTGTGGATGTGCCACTGATGAAACGTCAAGCCGGATGTGCTCCCGTTTGCAGAACTCCTTCATAGCACCTTTGGACAAATTGGTACCATTATCTGTGATAATACTGTGCGAAAAGCCAAACCGGAAAATCACCTTTTTGATGAACTGAACCGCCGTGGCCGCATCACACTTGCTAACAGGTTCTGCCTCCACCCACTTTGTAAACTTGTCAACCGCCACCAGGAGGTGGGTCTTCTTATCTTTGGACCTTTTGAAAGGCCCAACCATATCAAGCCCCCAAGTCACAAACGGCCAAGTAATTGGAATCATTCTCAATTCTTGAGCCGGTACATGAGCACGTCTTGAAAACCTTTGGCAACCATCACATCGTCTGACCAGATCCTCCGCATCAGCATGAGCAGTTAACCAATAGAAACCATGGCAAAACGCTTTAGCCACTAGAGACTTTGAACCGGCATGGTGACCACAATCTCCTTCGTGGATCTCGCGCAAAATTTCACGGCCTTCTTCAGGAGATACGCAACGTTGAAAAGCTCCTGATACACTGCAATGATGCAACTCACCGTTGATGACAGCCATGGACTTGGATCGCCGGATTATCTGCCAGGCCAGAATCTCATCTTCTGGCAACTCGCCTCGGTTCTTGTACGCCAGGTAAGGAAGCGTCCAATCCGGAATAACATGAAGAACTGCTACCAATTGAGCCTCCGGATCAGGAATAGCCAAATCCTCTTCACCAGGGATCTTCACCGACGGGTTGTGCAGCACATCCAGAAAAACATTGGGCGGGACCGGTTTGCGCTGAGAGCCCAGCCGGCTTAAAGCGTCCGCCGCTTCATTTTTCCGCCGGTCCACATGGTCCACCTGATAGCCTCTGAAATAACCTGCAACAATATCCACCTCACGACGATATGCTGCCATGAGTGGGTCCTTGGAGTCCCAAGTGCCAGACACCTGCTGAGCCACAAGGTCCGAGTCACCGAAGCACTTAACTCGACTTAGATTCATCTCCTTAGCCATCCGGAGACCATGGAGCAAGGCTTCATACTCAGCTGCATTGTTAGTACAAGGGAACATTAAACGGAGAACATAACAAAACTTATCACCTCGTGGGGAAGTTAATACGACTCCAGCCCCCGAGCCTTCCAACTGCCTGGATCCGTCAAAATGGATGGTCCAATACGTATGATCCGGCTTTTCTTTAGGTGCTTGCATTTCCGTCCAATCATTGATGAAATCAACAACTGCTTGAGACTTAACCGCTGTCCGAGGCACATACTTCAAACCGTACGGCCCTAGCTCTATGGCCCACTTTGCAATCCGGCCAGTTGCTTCCCGATTCTGGATGATATCTCCCAAAGGAGCAGAATTGACTACCGTAATTGAGTGCCCTTGGAAATATTGTTTAAGCTTCCGGCTTGCCATAAAAACTCCATACACCAGCTTCTGCCAATGCGGATACCTTTGTTTGGACTCAATGAGCACCTCGCTGATATAATAGACCGGACGTTGAACCAGATGCTCCTTGCCTGCCTCTTTTCGCTCCACCACAATAGCTACGCTGACCGCCCGAACATTAGCAGCAACATATAGCAGTAACGGTTCCTTGTCAACGGGAGCGGCGAGCACAGGCGGATTGGCCAATTGCCACTTTAAGTCCTCAAATGCTTCATCAGCAGCAGGACTCCAGATAAACTGATCCATCTTTTTCAACATCTGATACAAAGGGATTGCCTTCTCACCCAGGCGACTGATAAACCGGCTTAGCGCAGCAATCCGGCCTGCCAGGCGTTGAACATCGTTGACACACTTCGGTTTAGCCAGGGAGGTGATAGCCGTGATCTTCTCCGGATTAGCCTCAATTCCCCTGTTGGACACTAGAAAACCCAATAGCTTGCCCACCGGTAACCAAAGACACACTTGTCCGGATTAAGCATCATCTTGTATGTTCTGAGGTTATCAAAGGTTTCTCTCAAATCATCAATTAGAGTCTCCTTCTCCCTGGATTTAACCATGATATCATCCACGTAAGCATGTACATTACGGCCAATCTGCTTCTGAAGACAATTTTGTACACACCGTTGGTAAGTTGCCTGGGCACTCTTGAGCCCGAAGCGCATAGACACATAGAAGAAGGCTCCAAAGGGAGTTATAAATGCTGTCTTCTCCTGGTCCTTAACTGCCATTTTGATCTGATGATAGCCAGAATACGCATCCAAAAAACTTAAACGCTCACAGCCCGCCGTAGCATCAATAATTTGATCAATACGAGGGAGAGCAAAAGGATCTGCTAGACAAGCCTTATTAAGATCTGTATAATCCACACACATGCGCCAGGTGCCGTTTTTCTTGAGGACTAGCACCGGATTGGCAAGCCACTCAGGGTGAAAAACTTCAACAATAAAGCCAGCTGCTAAGATCCTGGCTACCTCTTCTCCAATCACCTTGCATCTTTCTTCGTTAAACCGGCGGAGGAACTGTTTCACCGGTTTGTATTTAGGATCCACATTAAGGGTGTGCTCAGCGAGTTGCCTCGATACACCTGGCATGTCAGAGGGCTTCCATGCAAAAATGTCCCGATTCTCATGGATGAACTCGATGAGTGCGCTTTCCTATTTCGGATCCAAGTTGGCACTGATGCTGAACTGCTTGGATGAATCGCCAGGTACGAAGTCAACAAGCTTAGTTTCTGCTGCCGATTTGAACTTCAGGGCCGGATCATGCTCCATAGTTGGCTTCTTCAACGGAGTCTTGTCCGCCGGATCAACATTATCTTTATAGTGTTTCAACTCCTCGGTGGCACAAACCGACTCTGCATAAGCCGCATCTCCTTCCTCGCATTCCAAAGCGATTTTGCGGCTTCCGTGAACCATTATTGTCCCCTTGTGACCTGGCATCTTGAGCTGCAAATACACATAACAGGGTCGAGCCATAAACTTGGCGTATGCCGGTCGCCCAAACAGGGCATGATATGGACTTTGGATTTTCACCACTTCAAATGTCAATGTCTCCGACTTGGAATCATGATCATCCCCAAAGGCCACTTCAAGAGCTATCTTACCAACGGGATATGCTGATCTGCCAGGCACTACACCGTGGAATACTGTATTGGACGGTTTGAGATTCTTATCTGTTAGTCCCATACGACGGAAGGTTTCATAGTATAGGATGTTAATGCTACTCCCTCCATCCATGAGCACCTTGGTGAACTTATAACCTCCCACGTGAGGCGCCACCACCAGAGCCAACTGACCCGGATTATCGACCTGGGGTGGGTGATCCTCTCTGCTCCATATGATTGGCTGTTCAGACCAACGTAGATAACGGGGTGTGGCCAGTTCAATAGAGTTGACTGCCCGTCTCTGAACCTTCCGGTCTCGCTTGTCCAAGCTAGTGGTAAAGACATGGTACTGCCCACTACTCAACTGCTTTGGGTTGCTCTGGTAACCTGACTGTTGCTGCTGTTGGTTGTAACCACCCTGGTTGTTCTGATTATTTTGACCATTATGTCCGCCCGGATTACCATTAAATCCTGAACCGGAACTTCCTCCGCCGTAACCCGGCCCGGACCCTGAGCCACCACCAGATCCGTGATCATACCAGAAATTATTAGAATTCCTGAACTCCTGCATAATAAAGCAATCCTTCCAAAGGTGGTTTGCTGGCTCCTCCTTCGTCCCATGTCTTGGACAGGGCTGGCTTAGCAGATAGTTCAGGCGGTTTGGGTTAGGGTTGGGTGCTCCACTACGATTTTTTGGCCTACCCTTGCGCCACTGGCCATTGTCCCATGCGTTGGTATTAGCCACAAAATCCATGTTACCATCCGCTTTACGCTTGCCTCCTCCGCCATTGCCTACCCAGTGATGTTGCTGACCTTTGGAGCTGCTGTTCTTCTGCCCCTTCCCTGTCTTGTCATCATCAGATTCGGGATCTTTGGTACTATCAGAATCAGCATATTTTACCAAAGTGGCCATGAGGGTCCCCATGTCAGTGCAATGACGCTTCATCCGTCCCAATTTCAACTTCAGGGGCCCAAACCGGCAGTTGCCCTCTAGGGTCAGTACCGCGGTGTCAGCATTGATGCGGTCTGAGGAATGCAATACTTGTGAAACCCGGCGCACCCAATGAGTCATTGATTCTCCTTCCTCCTGGACGCATGCAGCTAAGTCCACTATTGACATAGGCTGTTTACAGGTATCCTTGAAATTGTTGATAAACCGGGCTCGTAATTGGGCCCATGAACTGATAGAATTAGCTGGCAAGCTTTTTAACCAAGTACGGGCCGTTCCTTCAAGCATCATGGTGAAGTATTTCGCACACGCCATGCCATCCACATCCAGCATCTCCATGGCCATCTCATAGCTCTCCACCCATGTCTCTGGAGGTTGATCCGCCGTGTAATTTGGTACCTTGCGCGGGCCTTTGAAATCCTTGGGCAGGCGCACATTGCGTAAAGCGGGAATAAGGCAAGGTACCCCCAAAGAACTAGAAGTAACACCAGGTTCGATCGAGATGGTTGGACGAACCGGCGTGAGCTGCCGAGCCTGATGTTGTGTGGCTAACTCGGCCTCCCTGCGCGCTCGGGCCCGGTTTACTACTTCCTGAGCGTCATCAGCCCCACCCGTCGGGTTGTTGCCACGGGGTGCTCCACGTCGTTCATTACTCGACCCTGCTGGCTCATCCATATGTCTGCTATAGCTCCGGCTTGGACGGGGGGTCGAGTGGATCCGGTCGCGGCTGTATGAGTATGCTTCCTGTTGGGCCAAAGCTGTCCGCAGAAGTTCCTTGACTCATCGCGTCTCTACTGCCAGCGGTGAGTCACCTTCAATTGGAATGGCCTCCAGTCGTGCAGCAGCGGCAACAAGATTGTCAATTGGGTTGGAGTAGTGACCCGGAGGTGTTAAAGCGTCCTGAGGTATAACGGTGTTTTGACGAGGCAGGTTCATCTGACGGGGCTGAACCGGTGCACCGGTCCCAGGGGCTTCTGCCCGGTTCCCCTCCAGCGGATTGCCGGCTCTTGGTCCTGGAGTGTTGAAAAGGTCTCTGGCCTCGAAAACTGGAGGTAAGCGGGATCGGTGCTTCCTCCTCATGACTTCATGTGACGCACTCTGGTCCAACATAAGCCTGTAGGCCTGTGCGTCTAAAGCGGCCCGCTCTGCGGCCATCCTGGTGTCCTCAGCCGCCAGATCCGTCTTGGCCTGGGTGATTTGTTCCTTTACCTTTGCAATCTCCGTGTTGTGAGCGTCCTGATCTGGCGGATTAACTTCTACCATAAGCACAGCCAACACATCAAATAGTTCTGATAGAACCTGAGCCGGTGGGCGCACAGGGCCTCCTGCCCCGGCAGCCGTTGCTGCTGCTGAACCAGAGATCGTTGCCGCGGCTGTCGAAGAGTGAAGCGCTGCTTGTGTTCCGGTCATGAATATTCCAACCCAATTAGGCAGATCAGAGGGGTCCGAAATACTGTCGCCATCGGAACAGCTCTCAATCCGGCCATCTTGTAGCTGATAAAGAGATTTGGTTTCTCCTATCGAAGATTCGTCACCGGAACGAACGGCAGTCGCCCCGCGAAGCTCCGATCCGTCCTCATAACTCCCTCCATGGATCATTCCCACGAAGGCACGCTTCATGGCTGGTTTAACCCGGGCAGATTGCGCATGCTGAGCCGTCTCGACGAGGTCGGTGCAGATGTCCGGCTCAGGGCCCGGTTCACCGATCTTGCCAATGAAAACGTGAATGCTACCAAAGGGGACCTGGTACCCGTACTCAACTGAGCCGGCCTCAGGGCCCCAGCCTGCGTCGTCGATGTAGAGTTTGCCGCGACGACTCTTAGTCCTCCGGCCTACAGCGTAGCCCTCGAGTCCTTCAAAGCGTCCCTCCAAGAACTGGAAACCATCGTGCGATAGCCCCACGGTGGGCGCCAACTGTCGTGGGTTTGTCACGGCAGATGTCCTAGAGAAAGGACTTAGTCGTGGAGCCATCATGATGGTTTATCTTGAAGGGGTTAAAGCGGACACAAGGACGCAAGGGAGTTTATACTAGTTCAGCCCCTTCGATGAAGGTAAAAGCCTACGTCTAGTTGTGATGGAATTGATGGGTGTTTAGATGACTAGGGAGCAAACAAGCTTCGCCTATGTCTCGAGTTGTTGTCTGTCCTTGAACCGCCGCCGAGTCGTCCCCTTATATACATGGGTGACGCCCGTCGGTTTACAGAGTCCCGATACCGGCTCATAGATGTGTCCGGTTCGGTCTCCACTATTCCTAACTTATAACACAAGTTACATACCGACGCCGGTTTATAGCTATAGGCCTTAAACCGATTATGGGCCTTTAGCCCTCATCTGCCCTCATGGGCTTTTGACATACTCAACTACTGATGAAGTTAACCCGGCCTGTCCTGGCCGGTTTACGCCCAGTAGTAATATCCCCAACAGGGACACAATTGCAGTAGTTCTCCTAGTGCTACCTTAGCCGATACGGCGGAACGTAAGGTACCAAAACATGGGAGCTGGGCAAACCCAACTATTGACCTAAGACATGATTCGGAGCTGATGCATATAATGTTATAAGTTCAGGGTGCCGCACAGTCGAAAGTGTTTGGGCTTTTCATGCCGTGTAATGGGGTACACTGAAGCCCCTGGCGCACTGGACATATTAGAATGTATGGGTGCGATTTGTCATAAATAAGTAGACAGGGAAAAAAGATAAAGGAATGCAATAATGAGCTAATGTTGTACAATGTTATTTAAATGATACGTCAAAGCGTATGCATACATGTAGTGCAATAAGTAAAAAATAGGACTATTTGACATGTCCTATCCAAGGTCAAGCTGCGTGTGGGTATGCAAAACAGGTATATCGATCGTTATCAGAGACCACCTGAGGATTCCCTTGTATGTCAAAGCTTCTTGCTTCCTTGGTGTTTTCCTCCCGTGGCGGGTCCGATAATCATGCGATCGGAGAGGGCCTTCAGAGAATGGGGGCCTGAAAGGAAGAAAATGTTAAAGGTATACGGGTCCTGAAGCGGTTGAGCCGCATTGTGGGCCGTGCCAAGGTCGTGCCTCCGCCTATGACCATGGTATCTTCAGTGCGTAATTATGTACATGTGGCGCAAATTTCGCCGCTTGATAGGGACTAGGACGGAGGCCAAATTGCTAGGCGAGCTCTAAACGTGCCTGGTGATCCTCTTGGAGGGTACTCCAGACTCGTTTGAAGGAGTCCGGGGTCTTTTTCGCCGAATTGGTGGTTTGCCTCGTAAGGCTGCTTTGTGCTTCTGTTGCGAGGGCCGCGGTGTGCTCCTCCGTGCGGAGCGAGCGTTCTGTGTTTCTATTAACTGTTATAACCCCATGAGGTCCTAGAATTTTGAGATTTAGGTATGCATAATGTGGTACCGCATTGAATCTGGCAAATGCAGTTCGTCCGAGCAGTGCGTGATAGCCACTGCGGAAGGGTACGATATCGAAGATTAACTCCTCGCTTCGGAAGTTGTCCGGAGATCCGAAGACCACTTCTAGTGTGATTGAGCCCGTGCAACAGGCCTCTACACCTGGGATGACACCTTTAAAGGTGGTTTTGGTGGGTTTGATCCTCGAGGGGTCTATACCCATTTTGTGCACTGTATCCTAATATAGCAGGTTCAGGCTGCTGCCACCGTCCATAAGGACTCGAGTGAGGTGAAATTCGTCAATGATGGGGCCAAGGACCAATGCGGCAGAACCTCCATGTCGGATACTAGTGGGATGATCCCTACGATCGAAGGTGATCGGACAAGAAGACCATGGGTTGAACTTTGGGGCGACTGGCTCCATCGCATAGACGTCCTTCAGTGCGCGCTTCCATTCCCGCTTGGGAATATGGGTTGCATATATCATGTTTACCGTTTTCACTTGGGGAGGAAATTTCTTTTGTCCTCCTGTGTTTGGCAGCCGGGGTTCCTTCTCGTCGTCGCTATGCAGCCCCTTTTCCTTGTTTTCGGCATTCAACTTGCCAGCCTGTTTGAACACCCAAAATTCTCTGTTGGTGTGGTTGGCTGGTTTATCAGGGGTGCCGTGAATTTGACACGAACGATCGAGTATGCGGTCCAAGCTGGATGGGCCCGGATTGCTTCTTTTGAACGGTTTTTTCCGCCGACCAGATTTAGAGCCACTGAATCCGGCATTAACTGCCGTGTCTTCGGCGTTGTCGCCGGTGTTGTGGCGCTTGTGTCTGTCGTGACGTGGCCTGTCGTTGCTATCTTTGGCATCTGAGTTGCCTGGGGTTCTTGATGTGCTGTTGCTGTGAGCCAGCCAGCTATCCTCGCCCGCACAAAAGCGGGTCATAAGTGTCGTGAGGGCTGCCATGGATTTCGGCTTTTCTTGGCCGAGGTGTCGGGCGAGCCACTCATCGCTGATGTTATGCTTAAATGCCGCTAGGGCCTCAGCATCCGGACAGTCGACAATTTGGTTCTTTTTAGTTAGGAACCGAGTCTAGAATTTCCTAGCTGATTCCCCTGGCTGTTGGGTTATGTGACTCAAGTCATCGGCATCCGGTGGTCGCACATAAGTGCCCTGGAAGTTGTCAAGGAATGTGTCCTCCAAATTCTCCCAACTACCAATGGAGTTTGCCGGCAGGCTATTGAGCCAATGCTGAGCAGGTCCTTTTAGTTTTAATGGGAGGTACTTGATGGCATGTAGATCGTCACCGCGGGCCATGTGGATGTGGAGGAGGAAATCTTCAATCCATACCGTGGGGTCTGTTGTACCATCATATGATTCAATGTTCACGGGTTTAAAACCCTCTAGGAATTCATGATCCATTACTTCATCAGTGAAGCATAGGGGGTGTGCAGCGCCTCTGTGCCGGGCTATATCACGACGTGGTTCATATGAGTCTTGTCTGTTGTATTCGGCCCGGACGGATTTGCTTTTAGTATATCCGGCGTGACGGTCATCATCACGCGTTGGGGCGCGCCCCCGTGATCCATTGATCGATCTTTCATGTCCTGCTTTGTTTTCCAATACGTCTCGCAGGTCCTGCGTGTTACCCCGGGCCTTGGTATTTTTGTTTAATTGGCGACGGGGTGCGGGATGGACTTCGGCCTGACATGCCGCTTTGTATCGGCCACGAGGTGGCCGGTCAGCCACATCATACGCTGGAAGTGTAGGTTTTAATGCTTCTTCCTCGAGTAGGGGTAGCAACCTGCGCTTTGGGTAACTTTTGGTTGGGCGCTCGAGTTCGTATTCCTCGGCCGCCAGGACCTCATCCATCTATCCGCTAGCAGATCTTGGTCAGCTTGAAGCTGTTGTTGCTTTTTCCTCAGGCTTTTTGATGTGGCTATAAGCCGGCGCTTGAAGCGCTCCTGTTCGGCGGGATCCTCAGGCACGACAAATTCTTCGTCGCTGAGGCTCACCCCGCCTTCGGAGAGAGGCATGTAATTGTCATCCTCTGATTCTCCGTCTGCTGCCTGTTCCTTAGGGCTAGCTTGCCCATCCTCCCGCTCGAGGCCTGGCTGGAGGGGATTGTCTTTGTCTTCGGCACTATCCGCAGCGTTATTATCTCTTGTGCCGGTATCGCCGCTTTTGCTGTGGCGGGGATTAGAGCGGCGTCGTTGACGCCGATGCTTAGATTGCTTATCGAGGGGATTATCATCTGTTGCCTTATCACCATCGCTTTATTTGGGGGGTGTCCACCATGTATATATCATATGATGAGGTGGCAGTCCAGCGCCCTGTGGGCAGTGGTTCCAGTTCTTCTCCTACATCGTCGTCCATACCGTCGATGTCTTCGGAGCCGAAATCAAGCATGGCGGTTAAGTCGTCAACGGTGGCTATTAAGTGGGTGGTGGGTGGGGAACAAATTTCTTCGTCGTCTGCTTGCCACTCAAGCCGGACATAGTTCGGGCAAGGGCCTTCCGACAAGGAGAGAGACCTTAATGAATTCAGCACGTCGCCCAGGGGCGAGTGCTGGAAGATATCCGCGGAGGAAAACTCCATGATCGGCGTCCAATCAGATTCGATAGGCACGGACG
The DNA here is from genome assembly GCF_056163025.1 of Triticum urartu. Lineage (NCBI taxonomy): Eukaryota > Viridiplantae > Streptophyta > Magnoliopsida > Poales > Poaceae > Triticum > Triticum urartu. The sequence goes on along the minus strand of NC_141874.1, from coordinate 615,444,817 downwards.
CAAGCGGTTTGGAGCTCATGGCCGGGGATGAATCCAAGGATCCGGCAACACAGGTCTCGTAGGAGGTAAAGTCAGTATTCAGCTCTATCGCCGCTGAGTGTGCGGTTTCTGTGGCGGGGTCCATCCACCCATCCTCGGACGGCGCAATCTGCTCTGGATTGAGGGCCGGAGTAGCCATAGGTGTGATCTCCCTAACACCGTCCGACGGTAGTGCTAGGTCATGCTCGTCGTGACTGTGCAGCACACCTGACATGGGCTCGAATCCGTCGAAGATCAAGTCTCCGCGGATGTCGACAGTATAGTTTGAGCTTCCAAACCTGACCTGACGGCCAAGGGCATAGCTGTCAATCTGCTCCAGATGGCCAAGCGAGTTGGCCCGCAGTGCGAAGCCGTCGAATACGAAGATCTGTCCGGGGAGAAAAACCTCACCCTGGATCGCATCGTTCCAGATGGTCGAAGGAGCCATCAAGACTTATGGTGACGGCACAGTGGAACTTTCAATGAAAGCACCAATGTCAGTGTCAAAACCGGCGGATCTCGGGTAGGGGGTCCCGAATTGTGCGTCTAAGGCGGATGGTAACAGCAGGCGGGGGACACAATGTTTACCCAGGTTCGGGCCCTCTCGTTGGAGGTAATACCCTACTTCCTGCTTGATTGATCTTGATGATATGAGTATTACAAGAGTTGATCTACCACGAGATCGTAGAGGCTAAACCCTAGATCTAGCCTATGATTATGATTGTTGTTCTACAGACTAAACCCTTTGTGTTATATAGACACCGGAGGGGGATAGGGTTACACAGAGTTGGTTACAATGGAGGAGATCTACATATCTGAATTGCCAAGCTTGCCTTCCACGCAAAGGAGAGTCCCACCCGGACATGGGACAAAGTCTTCAATCTTGTATCTTCATAGTCTAACAGTCCGGCCAAAGTATATAGTCCGGCTGTCCGAGGACCCCCTAATCCAAGACTCCCTCAGTCACGACGGAGTTCAGATGACATCCGTGTTCGATTTTCAGCCTGGGTGTGGTTATGCCTATCGCGCCAGGCTTGATGGTCGTCTTCTCGCATCGGGGCACGTCCCCTTGACCCATAGATTGATCTAGCTTGACCGGCTCTATTGTCCAAGTCCTGGCATAAGTCGTGGGTGTATCCGGGAGCCGCCACCTCTTTGCCTCCATGGCGAGGTGGTGCGGGTTGGTGATACGTCTCCAACGTATCTATAATTTTTTATTGTTCCATGCTATTATATTATCTTTTTTGGATGTTAATGGGCTTTATTTTACACTTTTATATATATTATTTTTGGGACTAACCTATTAACCGGAGGCCCAGCCCAAATTGATGTTTTTTTGCCTATTTTAGTGTTTCGTAGAAAAGGAATATCAATGTGGCACCCGGGCTCAGAGCAACCGGTTTACCATGCATTGCCAGCCCAGAGACCATGTCTTCTGGCAACACACAACATCTTGGTACAGAAAACAACCGCTTTATTGATGCTAGCGGATCAAAGTTTACATTACAACAGGTAGCGAGGCCAAGCGGCACACACGGCGCGGGTGAACAATATGTACATTATTTAGTGAACATAAAGGCCTCGATCATAACAACTACGCGGCAGCGGAACAACGTCATAGCGGAACTCCATAGCACAGGGACACCGATGTGGACATGATCTAGACTCGGACATCACTCCTTCCCAACAAGGCTTTCCTAAAATCTGGCATGACACGCCAGGTCAGTACATGGAATGTACTTGCAAGCTCACAACAGACACAAACATAATGACAAACAATATCATGATAATTAACCAATTATTAACAATGCAACAATATAACCCACATGGTGTGATCATACTCTTGTGAGATAAATCTCCCTTACCAACGGTGATCACTTCTTGGATCAATAGCGTGCCAACCTCAAAATCTTAACTATGAATATCTCGTGATCTTTCCGGCGATCACAACCACGACCCATACTTGGTCTAAAACAATGATCCTTCCGGTGATCACAACCACGACCGACATTTGGTCTTATCCAACCCGATGGCCTTCTTGCCATCATCAACAGTGCAGAGTTCATAACTTAGTGTGAAAGTTTTATTAAATGTTGACCCATGGTGTAACCTACTTCCGAGCGTGTCCGTAACCGTGGACTCGGCTATCGATAGATTAATACACTCTGCAGAGGTAGCGCACTGTACCCACACCACGGAACCCATGGCCTCATACTCCCATTCGGGTGTACCAACGGCATTCTAACGAAATCCCTCCATTTCCATGACACTCTCTCGGCCACTCCGACCCACTCCCAACTGGGCTAGTCCTGGGTGGCCCCGTGTCTACCAAAGACACAACTACCACCGTTGGAAGCACCGACTAGAGGCATGACAACGGACCGAATAAAGGCCTTCCATATAGGAAAATGTGGTTGCACCGGGAAAAACTCGATTCAATGGCACCATGACCCTGTCAACGATATACTCAAGTTGTATTATTATCAGCCTCAACTTTAAATTGAAAATAAGAGGTGTCATAGTATGCCGTGAAGTGCAACAATAACATATGCATCACATATTAACGGAAAAGACTGAGTCAACTATATCCACACTAAGCATAATCATCAACAACTCTTGACACTTCTCTGGTCAAGATTAAACCTCACATTAAGCAGAATATTTTCTAACAAATTTTTATGATCTTTCTTATGTAAGAAAAATAACTCCAATTAATTACTTATATCCATAACCATATCATTTCTTTCATAGCAAAAATTAATTCTAGTCTCTTTACCAACTTAGTTAGTTTTAAACTTTCTGTAACACAAGCATATTAACTTGGACCAGCATTTAACAGAATATAAACAACACAATAGTGAGCTATATGCATGGACTAAATCATTCATTCAAGTAGGAAAATCACAAATATTGCAATGGCACCATGAAAATGTTGATGTGGCTTGCCTTAGTGCAGATGAGGTTCACAAGCCTCCTGGTGATCCTCAAGACAAGCTTCACTCCTCTGAAAACATTTATAAACACAAAAAGAAAATATCAAGAACCCTTCTGAAATTCACCAGAAAATCTAGACAACAGGGAAAAATCCCATTTGGGTGAGCAGCTAGATTTCTTTACAAAGAACACAATGCAAAAAGAATCAATTCAATTGGACTTATGGTTGAAAAGTTATAGCTATTTGAAGCTCTTTGGATATAAATGAAATTTGAAAACCGACTAGGGGGTGACGTCGAAGGAATAAAGCCTCGGGGTACCACCACTCGTACCGCTTCGCGCGCGTACTGAGTGGCTGACGAGCGGGCCCCTCTAGTCAGGTGAGGGGGAGAGGGGAAACAAGACAGGGGGCGGCGCGGCTTAGCCAGAGCAAACACCGGCGACGAGGGCTCCTTGTCCAAAACGAGAGGGAGGGATCGAGAGAGGAGACGGAGGCGGACCTGCCCGTACCCGTAGAGTAGCTAGGGGTGGTCGGACGGCATCAGAATCGTCCTCTCTAGCGGAGACAGGTAGCAGAGTTCGCCGGAGACGAAGACGACGGCGAGCAGAGGCGACTCCAGGGGCTCCAACCGGGTGGAACGGCACCACCGCAGAGTGGCGGAGGCCCTGGAAGGGTTGCCCGGGCCTAGGAGGAGCCGGAGCTAGGGAGATGACCCGAGGGGATCGCCGGCGAGCTCGAGCTCGGGGACGACGGCCCGCGGCCTGCCCGGCCGGGCTACGGTTCTCTACTAGGTTGTGGAGTGTGTGGGAGTGGTGGATGATGCTCGAGGAGGCTGGGGAAGGGCTCTATTTATAGCCGAGCATCGAGGGGGGTTCGGGCTCCGCCGGTGGACACCTGGACACGGCGCCCGGCGACGAGTGGCGTCAGTGAGAGAGGGAGAAGGAGACAGAGCTCACGTGGCGATGCTACCTCTTGAGCACTATGTTGTAATTCCTTGAAGAGGAAAGGATGATGCAGCAGAGTAGCATAAGTATTTCCCTCAATTTTTGAGAACCAAGGTATCAATCCAGTAGGAGGCTACGCGTGAGTCCCCCGTACCTGCACAAAACAAATAACTCCTCACAACCAACGCGACAAGGGGGTGTCAATCCCTTCTCGTCACTCACGAGAGTGAGATCTGATAGATATGATAAGATAATATTTTGGTAAATTTGTGATAAAGATGCAAAGTAAAATAAAAGCAAAGTAAAAAAGCAAAATAAATAAATAAGTATAGGAAGATTAATATGATGAAGATAGACCCGGGGGCCATAGGTTTCACTAGTGGCTTCTCTCAAGAGCATAAGTATTTTACGGTGGGTGAACGAATTACTGTTGAGCAATTGACAGAATTGAGCATAGTTATGAGAGTATCTAGGTATGATCATGTATATAGGCATCACGTCCGAGACAAGTAGACCGACTCCTGCCTGCATCTACTACTATTACTCCACTCATCGACCGCTATCCAGCATGCATCTAGAGTATTAAGTTCATGGAAACAGAGTAACGCCTTAAGCAAGATGACATGACGTAGAGGGATAAATTCATGCAATATGATAAAAAAAACCATCTTGTTATCCTTGATGGCAACAATACAATACGTGCCTTGCTGCCCCTACTGTCACCGGGAAAGGACACCGTAAGATTGAGCCCAAAGCTAAGCACTTCTCCTATTGCAAGAAAGATCAATCTAGTAGGCCAAACCAAACTGATAATTCGAAGAGACTTGCAAAGATAACCAATCATACATAAAAGAATTCAGAGAAGATTCAAATATTGTTCATAGATAATCTTGATCATAAACCCACAATTCATCGGTCTCAACAAACACACCGCAAAAAGAAAATTACATCGAATAGATCTCCACAAGAGAGGGGGAGAACTTTGTATTGAGATCCAAAAAGAGAGAAGAAGCCATCTAGCTAATAACTATGGACCCGAAGGTCTGAGGTAAACTACTCACACTTCATCAGAGAGGCTACGGTGTTGATGTAGAAGCCCTCCGTGATGGATACCCCCTCCGGCGGAGCTCCGAAACAGGCCCCAAGATGGGATCTCGTGGATACAGAAAGTTGCGGCGGTGGAATTAGGTTTTTGGCTCCGTATCTGATCGTTTGGGGGTATGTAGGTATATATAGGAGGAAGGAGTACGCCGTTGGAGCAACAGGGGGCCCACGAGGGTGGAGGGCGCGCCCCCTACCTCGTGGCCTCCTCCTTTGTTTCTTGACGTAGGGTCCAAGTCTCCAGGATCACGTTTGTTGAGAAAATCACGTTCCCGAAGGATTCATTCCGTTTGGACTCCGTTTGATATTCCTTTTCTTCGAAACCCTAAAATAGGCAAAAAAATAGCAATTCTGGGCTGGGCCTCCGGTTAATAGGTTAGTCCCAAAAATAATATAAAAGTGGATAATAAAGCCCAATAATGTCCAAAACAGTAGATAATATAGCATGGAGCAATCAAAAATTATAGATACGTTGGAGACGTATCAAGCATCCCCAAGCTTAATTCCTGCTCGTCCTCCACTAGGTAAATGACAAAAAGGATAATTTTTGATGTGGAGTGCTACTTCGCATAATTTTAATGTAATTCTTCTTAGTTGTGGTATGAATATTCAGATCCGAAAGATTCAAGATAAAAGTTCATATTGACATAAAAATAATAATACTTCAAGCATACTAACTAAGCAATTATGTCTTCTCAAAATAACATGGCCAAAGAAAGTTCATCCCTACAAAATCATATAGTTTAGTCATGCTCCATTTTCGTCACACAAGAATGCTCTCATCATGCACAACCCCGATGACAAGCCAAGCAATTGTTTCATACTTTAGTAATCTCAAACCTATAAACTTTCACGCAATATATGAGCGCGAGCCATGGACATAGCACTATGGGTGGAATAGAATATGATGATGGGGGTTATGTGGAGAAGACAAAAAAGGAGATAGTCTCACATCAACGAGGCTAATCAATGGGCTATGGAGATGCCCATCGATTGATGTTAATGCAAGGAGTAGGTACTGCCATGCAACGGGTGCACTAGAGCTATAAATGTATGAAAGCTCGACAAAAGAAACTGAGTGGGTGTGCATCCAACTTGCTTGCTCACAAGACCTAGGGCACTTGAGGAGGCCCATTGTTGGAATATACAAGCCAAGTTCTATAATGAAAATTTCCACTAGTATATGAAAGTGACAAAATAAGAGACTCTCTATCATGAAGATTATGGTGCTACTTTGAAGCACAAGTGTGGTAAAGGATATTAGCATTGTCCCTTCTCTCTTTTTCTCTCATTCTTTTCTTTTTATGGGCCTTCTCTTTTTTATGGCATTTCTCTTCTTTTATTTATTTATTTATTTATTCCTCACTTGGGACAATGCTCTAGAAAATGATGATCATCACACTTCTATTTATTTACAACTCAATGATTACAACTTGATACTAGAACAAAGTATGACTCTATATGAATGCCTCCGGCGGTGTACCGGGATATGCAATGAACCAAGAGTGACATGTATGCAATAATTATGAACGATAGCTTTGCCACAAATACTATGTCAACTACATGATCATGCTAAGCAATATGACAATGATGAATGTGTCATCATAAACGGAATGGTGGAAAGTTGCATGGAAATATATCTCAGAATGGCTATGGAAATGCCATAATAGGTAGGTATGGTGGCTGTTTTGAGGAAGATATAAGGAGGTTTATGTGTGAAAGAGTGTATCGTATCACGGGGTTTGGAGGCACCGGTGAAGTTTGCACCTACTCTCAATGTGAGAAAGGGCAATGCACGGTACCGAAGAGGCTAGCAATGATGGAAGGGTGAGAGTGCGTATAATCCATGGACTCAACGTTAGTCATAAAGAACTCACATACTTATTGCAAAAATCTACAAGTCATCAAAAACCAAGCACTACGCGCATGCTCCTAGGGGGATAGATTGGTAGGAAAAGACCATCGCTCGTCCCCGACCGCCACTCATAAGGATGACAATCAAAGAACACCTCATGTTTCAAATTTGTTACACAACGTTTACCATACGTGCATGCTACGGGACTTGCAAACTTCAACACAAGCATTTCTCAAATTCACAACTACTCAACTAGCACGACTTTGATATTATTACCTCCATATCTCAAAACAATTATCAAGCATCCAACTTCTCTTAGTATTCAAAACACTCATAAGAAAGTTTTTACTATTCTTGCATACCAAGCATATTATGATTATTTAAGAAAATTACCATGCTATTTAAGACTCTCAAAATAATATAAGTGAAGCATGAGAGATCAATAGTTTCTATAAAACAAATCCACCACCGTGCTCTAAAAGTATAAGTGAAGTACTAGAGCAAAACTATATAACTCAAAAGATATAAGCGAAGCACATAGAGTATTCTAACAAATTGCAAATCATGTATGGCTCTCTCAAAAAGTGTGTACAGTAAGGATGATTGTGGTAAACTAAAAATCAAAGACTCAAATCATAGAAGACGCTCCAAGCAAAACACATATCATGTGGTGAATAAAAATATAGCTCCAAGTAAAGTTACCGATAGAAGTAGACGAAAAGAGGGGATGCCTTCCGGGGCATCCCCAAGCTTTGGCTTTTAGGTGTCCTTAGATTATATTGGGGGTGACATGGGCATCCCCAAGCTTAGGCTCTTGCCACTCCTTGTTCCATAATCCATCAAATCTTTACCCAAAACTTGAAAACTTCACAACACAAAACTCAAAGTAGAAGATCTCGTGAGCTCCATTAGCGAAAGAAAACAAAAGACCACTTCAAGGTACTGTAATAAACTCATTCTTTATTTTTATTGGTGTTAAACCTACGGTATTCCAACTCCTCTATGGTTTATAAACTATTTTACTAGCCATAGATTCATCAAAATAAGCAAACAACACACAAAAAACAGAATCTGTCAAAAACAGAACAGTCTGTAGTAATATGTAGCTAGCGCAAGATCTGGAACCCCAAAAATTCTAAAATAAATTGCTGTACGTGAGAATTTATCTATTAATCATCTGCAAAAATAATTAACTAAATAGCTCTTTCCAAATAAAAATGGCAGCAGTTCTCGTAAGCGCTAAAGTTTCTGTTTTTTTACAGCAAGATGAACAAGACTTTCCCCAAGTCTTCCCAACGGTTCTACTTGGGACAAACACTAATTAAACACAAAAACACAACCAAACCAGAGGCTAGATAAATTATCTATTACTAAACAGGAGCAAAAATCAATGAATAAAAATAAAATTGGGTTGCCTCCCAACAAGCGCTATCGTTTAACGCCCCTAGCTAGGCATAAAAAGCATGGATAGATCTAGGTATTGCCATAGTAGTGGGATAAATCATTAAAGCTCATTTCATATTCTCTACGCTTGGCAGCAATTTTTCTTTGAGGCAAGCAAAAGTAATCAAAAGGGCCAAATTTAATGGGACAAGAGTCCCCAAGATCAACTTTAGGAGGTATAAGTTCCTCCTTCGGCCCTTCGTATTGCACAATTAATTCATCATTATAAGCATTCTTTTGACAGAACTTTGTGAGCCTAAACTCGAGAGAATATCCTAACTCATTATTTTGAATACCCAAATCATTATTAAGTTCAGAGATTCTATCAACTAGAACATTGGCAGGAACCTTTTTTCTAAGATTCTCATTGAAAGCAACAAAATCTAGAGATTGAAAACACATTATTTCTTCTTGATCAAAAAGGATAGTTATGGGAGGACGACCAGCGTCCACCCTATAATGCGCAAATATTTCTTTGGCCTCTTTTATTATGAATCTAAACTCATGAGCCAAAAAGATAGTAGCGGCACGTTTAACAGAAGAATGCTCAATATTAGAAAATTCTAGGAAAATCCTTTGTATGCAAGGATGCAAGTGCACAAATTGTCTTTCAAGTTCAAGTACAAGCATGGCGATAGCGTCCGCAAGGCTACTGGTTCTATGAAGAATAGAACTACCCATAGAAGGCAAAGCACCGGCACAAGTAAAGAAATCTTGGATAACTCCTTTTCCAATAATATTACCACTACCAGTACGAAATTTCTTTGTATGTAAGATAGGGGGTTGTTCAGCAGGAGCATCAGAATTTTTCATGATATTATTATTGTCCATAATGACAATAATTTCCCCAATTTCAAACATGACGGCAAAAAGAGGCAAATAGAGAAAGAGAGGGAGGATAGAGAGAGATAGGGCAAATAAAACGGCAAGGGTGAAGTGGGGGAGAGGAAAATGAGAGGCAAATGGCAAATAATGTAATGCGAGAGATAAGGGCATGTGATGGGTACTTGGTATGTTGACTTCTGCGTAGACTCCCCGGCAAAGGCGCCAGAAATCTGCTTGCTGCCTCTTGAGCACTGCGTTGGATTTCCTTGAAGAGGAAAGGATGATGCAGCAGAGTAGCGTAAGTATTTCCCTCAGTTTTTGAGAACCAAGGTATCAATCCAGTAGGAGGCTACGCGCGAGTCCCTCGTACCTGCACAAAACAAATAACTCCTCGCAACCAATGCGATAAGGGGGTGTCAATCCCTTCTCGGTCACTCATGAGACTGAGATCTGATAGATATGATAAGATAATATTTTTGGTAATTTTGTGATAAAGATGCAAAGTAAAAAAGCAAAGTAAAAAAATCAAAGTAAAAAAGTAAAGTAAATAAATAAGTATAGGAAGATTAATATGATGAAGATAGACCTGGGGGCCATAGGTTTCACTTGTGGCTTCTCTCAAGAGCATAAGTATTTTACGGTGGGTGAACGAATTACTGTTGAGCAATTGACAGAATTGAGCATAGTTATGAGAGTATCTAGGTATGATCATGTATATAGGCATCACGTCCGAGACAAGTAGACCGACTCCTGCCTGCATCTACTACTATTACTCCACTCATCGACCGCTATCCAGCATGCATCTAGAGTATTAAGTTCATGGAAACAGAGTAACGCCTTAAGCAAGATGACATGATGTAGAGGGATAAATTCATGCAATATGATAAAAAAACCATCTTGTTATCCTTGATGGCAACAATACAATACGTGCCTTGCTGCCCCTACTGTCACCGGGAAAGGACACCGTAAGATTGAGCCCAAAGCTAAGCACTTCTCCTATTGCAAGAAAGATCAATCTAGTAGGCCAAACCAAACTGATAATTCGATGAGACTTGCAAAGATAACCAATCATACATAAAAGAATTCAGAGAAGATTCAAATATTGTTCATAGATAATCTTGATCATAAACCCACAATTCATCGGTCTCAACAAACACACCGCAGAAAGAAGATTACATCGAATAGATCTCCACAAGAGAGGGGGAGAACTTTGTATTGAGATCCAAAAAGAGAGAATAAGCCATCTAGCTAATAACTATGGACCCTAAGGTCTGAGGTAAACTACTCACACTTCATCGGAGATGCTATGGTGTTGATGTAGAAGCCCTCCGTGATGGATACCCCCTCCAGCGGAGCTCCGAAACAGGCCCCAAGATGGGATCTCGTGGATACAGAAAGTTGCGGCGGTGGAATTAGGTTTTTGGCTCCGTATCTGATCGTTTGGGGGTACGTAGGTATATATAGGAGGAAGGAGTACATCGGTGGAGCAACAGGGGGCCCACGAGGGTGGAGGGGCGCCTGGGGGGTAGGCGCGCCCCCCTACCTCGTGGCCTCCTCATTTGTTTCTTGACATAGGGTCCAAGTCTCCTAGATCACGTTTGTTGAGAAAATCACGTTCCCGAAGGTTTCATTTCGTTTGGACTCCGTTTGATATTCCTTTTCTTCGAAACCCTAAAATAGGCAAAAAAAACAGCAATTCTGGGTTGGGCCTCCGGTTAATAGGTTAGTCCCAAAAATAATATAGAAGTGGATAATAAAGCCCAATAATTTCCAAAATAGTAGATAATATAACATGGAGCAATCAAAAATTATAGATACATTGGAGACGTATCAGGGGACTGTGGGCGAACGGGGACGAGCACATGGGCACTGGGGTGACGACGAGCACAGTGCGCACCGCACTGTTTTGTTGGCCGGACCGTGCCCGTGCCTGCTGCGGCGAGCTCTGGCGTCGGCAAGTGCCAGGGGAGAGTTAAGGGGGCTAGGACGAAGATGGTGGCGAGGTTTGGCACGCTTAGGCAGGCGGGGAAGCGAGCACGCGATCAACAGAGGCTTGGGCGCATCGTAGAGTGCGTTGGCCATATGCCAGCACGCTTGGACGAACGCGGTCACTGCGTGAACTCTGACCTCAGGCCGACCTAAGCCCAAACTTCATGTCTGGCATGTTGTTCGTGGTAGTTTTGAAGGTTACCACGCTTTGGTTTGGATTCAGACGCAGTAGAAAAGATTTCACAAGCCTAGTAAGTTTCTGATCAGTAACTTTGAGAGGTTACTGAGGTCAAACGGCTGGGAGTTGGGAGCTGAGCTTTGGAGGGTAGCAATCATCAACTAAGGTGATGATGCACAAGAAAAATCAGCCCCAATGGAGCAAGTAAAATGGTAGTTGCTGTAGAAGCTACCATTTCTGTCCAAAACAAAAAATATTTTTTGTAGCAAAAATATTCCAAAAAGTTATGCAATATTTTTTCTCAGGAGGGTACCCTAGGGTTCCAAGAATATTTTTGAATTTTCTCAATTTTTTGTGGGCAAGAAAAATTGGGGTTGCTTTGGAGCACATTGATCTAGCTAGGGTTTAAGAGAGGGAAATGAATATTTTTCATTTAATAAAAATATTCCAATAATTATTTTTAGATGAACCAGAGGGGAATGATGGTTAGAGAGGGAAATGGGACACTTGGGTGAAAGCCAAGGGGTACCCAAGTGCTTAAGTCCATATGAAAAGATTCAAAAACTCCAAATTTCAAAATCAATCCGACTGAAAATCAGGCAAATAAAGGAGGGCAAAAACCAGGCTGTCACAATCAAACGGAGTCTAAACAGAATGAAACCTTCGGGAACATGATTTTTGGAACAAACGTGATCCAGAGGACTTGGAGTGAACGTCAAGCAATCAACGAGGCGGCCACGAGGCAGGGGGCTGGCCCTCCACCCTCGTGGGGCCCTCGTTGCTCCACCGACCTACTTATTCCTCCTATATATATCCATATACCCCGCAAACATCCAGGAGCACCATGAAACCCTATTTCCACCGCCACAACCTTCTGTACCCAAGAGATCCCATCTTGGGGCCTTTTCTGGAGCTCCGCCGGAGGGGGCATTGATCACAGAGGGCCTCTACATCAACTCCATGGCCCCTTCGATGATGTGTGAGTAGTTTACCTCAGACCTTCGGGTCCATAAGTAGTAGCTAGATGGCTTCTTCTCTCTCTTTGGATCTCAATACAAAGTTCTCCTCGATTCTCTTGGAGATCTATTCGATGTAATCTTCTTTTGCGGTGTGTTTGTCGAGATCCGATGAATTGTGGGTTTATGATCAAGTCTATCTATGAACAATATTTGAATCTTCTTTGAATTGTTTTATGTATGATTGGTTTATCTTTGCAAGTCTCTTCGAATTATCAGTTTGGTTTGGCCTGCTAGATTGATCTTTCTTGCAATGGGAGAAGTGCTTAGCTTTGGGTTCAATCTTGCGGTGCTCGATCCCAGTGACAGAAAGGGAAACGACACGTATTGTATTGTTGCCATCGAGGATAAAAATATGGGGTTTATATCATATTGCATGAGTTTATCCATCTACATCATCTCATCTTGCTTAAGGCGTTACTCTGTTCTTATGAACTTAATACTCTTGATGCATGCTGGATAGCGGTCGATGTGTGGAGTAATAGTAGTAGATGCAGAATCGTTTCGGTCTACTTGTCTCGGACGTGATGCCTATATACATGATCATGCCTAGATATTCTCATAATTATTCGCTTTTCTATCAATTGCTCGACAGTAATTTGTTCACCAACCGCAATACTTGTGCTATCTTGAGAGAAGCCACTAGTGAAACCTATGGCCCCCGGGTCTATCTTCCATCATATTAATCCACCGTTATTTCCATTACCGTTTATTTTGCAATCTTTACTTTCAATATATATCATAAAAATACCAAAAATATTTATCTTATTATTATTATCTCTATCATATCTCACTCTTGCAAGTGGTCGTGAAGGGATTGACGACCACTTTATCATGTTGATTGCGAGCTTCTTATTTGTTTGTGCAGGTACGAGGTGACTCGCGCGTGGTCTCCTACTGGATTGATACCTTGGTTCTCAAAAACTGAGGGAACACTAGCGCAGAACCGGGCTTTAGCGTCGGTTCGTAAGGGACTTTAGTGCCGGTTCCAGAACCGGCACCAAAGAGTGGGGACTAAAGGTCCCCCCTTTAGTACCGGTTCATCACGAACCGGCGCTAAAGTGCCACCACGTGGCACGAGCCAGGCCCGGGTGCGTGTACGACATTAGTACCTGTTGGTAACACCAACCGACACTAAATGTTTGGGGTGGTTTTGATTTTATTTTTAATTTTTCCATTAATTTTGTGTTTTCCATATAATTCTTTTTTGTTTGCTGGTATTTTACGATACTACGTATTGTACACGTTATGCATATATATAAATAGATTTTCTCGTAGAACAAATCATATATATATATGTATATATATATCATTGAATGTCTCACAACCACCATTAATTATTCACACGTACACATGTATATATATATACAATTTCTCCTACATGTTGCCTTGGTGCCTTCGGAGGACGATGACAAGTGGTTCATGGGGGCGGTAGCGGGTAATAGTATTCTCCTTTGGGATCTATGACCTGGTCGAGCAAAAATCCCGCTATTTCCTCTTGAAGTGCTAGTATGCGCTCCGTTGGTAGGTGCTTCTCCCGCACCTCTTTGAACTATTAAGAAGGAGATCAATATGCATGTGTATTAGTTGTGTGACTAGATATCGATAATTATGTAAATATTGTGAATAGTGTTCTGGCAAACGTACCCATTCCTGTCTTTGAGATTTGCTCCTTTCGGATGCCATCATGCGAATGTTCTCGCAAACGTAGTATGCACATAGATTATTCCCCAGAGCCTGCCTCAGGGCCTTTACAAGAATGGAATTTAATTAGATAATAATTAAATCAAGCATGATAATTATTTAATGGTATTGAAACAAGAATTAAAGAGATGGTAAGCTAGCTAGTAATACTTAATTACTTACCTTGGGTCGATACCAATACAGCTTTTGTCGCCATTTGCCCGGAGTCACCTTGATGAACTTTGCCCAAGCCCTTCCCGCCAGCAAAGAAAATGAATAAAGTGGTTATTAAATAGTTGATATCAGGAAATGACGAACTAATTAAATAGGCCGAGATATAGTAAATAATGATTGAAATTACCTGCCGACTATCCCCTTCACGATGGCGAAGTCACTTTCTGCCTTAAGTAGTGAGTCCAGTACTTCAACTGTTCCTTTATCAACTTTAATGACTAACAAGATCCAGTGGAAACTGGATGCACACACGTTTGCATGTCTTAATTAAGTGGGCATGTGCACAACACTAATCAACTAGCCTAAACCCTATGCACTTAATTATTAACATCTAGCTAGCTAGTAAGCAAAAACAGAATTTGTAGTACAAGACAGTGTGACTCACAGGAAGTTGTAAGGAAGTAGTATATCTTCATTACTATTGAGGCGCTTGAAGAACTCTAGCATGCTTTCCTCTAAACTTTCTTGACAACTTGGAATATTCTATGTGTACTCATTAACGGTATTAGGGTCAATGAACCCAATGCCACAGCGTCCAGATTTTTTCATTTCATACTTCTTCATCCTGCATAATACCACAGAAAAGAATATAGTGAGGATAATTGCAGGTAATGATTGATCAAAACGATCACTATAGCTAGCTTGAGACATAAATTATAGAAAGAAATCACTTACAGACAATAGCAACTGACAAGAGATTTGTTGAGTGCGTCTTGATTGTATAACTAAAATAGTTCTGAATACTCAACGGACAGAGCTTTCTCATGGTAGTAATTCTCCTCCTTGACATTCACCATGAGGGACTCTCGATTGGAAATCTTGGTAATGTTCATGTACCACTAATGCAATTCATACATTCTCGTTGGGAGGTTCTTGACCTCCTCGGGCTTGACCAAAGTTTGGCCGCGGACATATTGTTGTTTTATTTCCTCCTCTCTAAGAGGAGACATGGGCTCGATGTCGAGGAGTTGTCCAACACTGAAACCGAGCATTTTAGCCTGGCTTATATGCTCCTCGGTTATTACCAGATTGTTCAGCTGGGGAACGGTTTGCCCATAATAATATACGGCACGCGTACTCTCATGTGTTGTTGGCACAACAAGCAGGGGGGGGGGTCGATTGCGCCGCCTGTTCTCCTAGCTGGGGAATGGTTTTCCCGCATTTTTTGGCAGCTGCTTGTTGGCTCGAGCTTGCTTCCCTCTAGTCGTGCTCGATGTGCCTTCCTGAGTTGGCGCTCATAGTCAGAGTCAACAGGCTTGGGAGCTGGTGGTCTAGCCATACGAATGAAGTGGTCAATCTTTTCCTCAGGCACTTTCTCCCTTGGCGGCGGTGCCGGTTTCGGTCCAAAATGGGCGTCCACTTGGGCCTTCACTATGGCTTTGTTTTGATCCTCGGTCATGTCGTAAGGCCTCTGAGGAAGAGGAGCGAGGCTGCTTGGACCATATTTATATCGCTTGCCTCTGCATGTACCTCCTGTACTACCTCAACTCATACCGCTACGCACCATAGCTGCGGCGTGTCTCTTCTGTGATTGCTGAGGCGGCAGAGACAGCTGACGTGGCTGAGTTGGAGCAGGAGTCTGCTCACGCATTGGTGGACTTGGAGGAGCGGGAGTCTGCTGACACAGTGGCGGACTTCGAGGAGGATTCGGCTCAAGCGTTCGTGGACTTGGAGGAGCGGGAGTCTGCTAACACGGTGGCGGACTTCGAGGAGGAGTCGGCTCACGCGTTCGTGGACTTGGAGGAGCGGGAGTCCCATGACTCGGTGGCAGACTTCGAGGAGGAGTCGGCTGACGCAGTGTCGGTGGCCTTCGAAAGATGATGCAATCCTTTCTCCATAGGATGATACGATGTATGGCCTCTCCCAGTGTGTGCTCGTCGTCACCTCCAGGAATGTCAAGCTCTAGCCCCGAATATTGGTCCACCACCTCATCAACCAAGACACGAGTATAGCCCGTTGGAATCGGGGTGCAATGGAAGGTTTCTTCGGGGGTATTTGTCAAAGCAAGGGCGTGTGCCACCTTCATGGATATGTTCTTCATTTTGAAGTGTAGCTCACAGTTAGTGTCCTCTATGATGTCATCCACAGGGTATGTATCCAGCAGTGGGTCGCCCGGGGCGAAACCAATGCTGCTTCTCAGCATGGATGGGACGGTGCTATCCAATGCTGGACGATCATCCGCTTGCTATTGCCGCTGCTGAGACCCCCTTTCCTAGCTAAGTGAGTCGATCTGCTGCTGCTGCTGGAATTTGAGTGCCAAAGTCCGTGTGCCTTGCTTCTAGGCCTTGAAGGCGTTCTGCGTCCTGCTTCCTCTGCTCCTCCTCCAGCTTCCTCTTCTTCTCCTCCTCCCTCTTCTTTCTTGCATGGGTCGTGTAGTCGTTGTTCCATTCTGAAA
This sequence comes from Triticum urartu, assembly GCF_056163025.1. Taxonomy (NCBI): domain Eukaryota; kingdom Viridiplantae; phylum Streptophyta; class Magnoliopsida; order Poales; family Poaceae; genus Triticum; species Triticum urartu. The sequence goes on along the minus strand of NC_141874.1, from coordinate 615,428,201 downwards.
ATCCCTCATACCAGGGAATAACGCCCTTGCCTCGTGTTCTTCCCGGGTGTTCAGGATTTCCCAGGGCGCGCGTAAGCTTGTCGTTCTCTCTATTGGGTGTGAACACACCCTTTCGAGCATCTTCTATTGCGTCAAGTAACTTTTGTTCAGCTCCTTTTAAACTTGCCTTCTTCGAAACCTCGCCTGTCTTCGGGTCCAACTCCCCCCATGCGCATAGAACCAAGTTCTGCACCTGGGGGCAGCTCCTAGTAACCGGAGCGACCCCTGCATCCTCCATATCTTGCTCAGACTTATCCCACTTAGGCATTGCCACCGCGTAGCCACCTGGCCCCAGCCTATGGAACTGCATCTTGTTTGCGGCATTGGCCTTGTTTTTTCTCGACCGTTCCTTAGATATTTCTGATTCCTTGAATTCCACGAAAGCGGGCTAGTGTTCTCTTTGCTTCTCCAGTGTTCCCGTGAATTCAGGAGTCTTCCTGTTTGCAGCGAGATAGTTGGCCCATACATTTTTCTGGTGGGTGTTGAATGCAATTGCCATCTTCTTAAGAGCAGCGTCCTTGACTTTCTACACATCTGCATCAGTGAAATAATCTGGTAGGGTGAAATGTTCCATCAGAGATTCCCAAAGATTGGCTTTTGCTCTGTCGTTGACCCAAGTAACATCTGGACGTTTAGTTTTTGGCTCTTTCCATTCTTGAATGGAGATCGGGAGTTAGTCCTTCACAAGAACTCCGCACTGACGAACGAACTTGTTCGCAATGTTCTTAGGCGTGAGGGGTTCGCCACCTGCTTTGATGGAATCGATGTTGTACTTTACACCCTCCTTCAACTTTTTGCCTGGGCCTCGCTTTGTCCTGCTGTCTGTAGAAGCAGATTTGCTCGATCTGAAGGGCTGAAAGAAGAAAGATCGATTCGTTAATATATATTCAAATCATAAAAAACATATGATGATCACTAGATGCCTGCTTATATAAATATACCTCGCCGGTAGTCTTTGTTATTTCAAAATCAACATTGTTTGTGTCATCATAGTCATAATCATAATAATAGTTCATGACTTCATCAGCTCGGTCGCCCTGATCGAATATCTTATCATCACCCTCCCCGGTGTTGTTCAGATATTGGGAGCCGTCATCTGCTTCATTCAGATCATCTGGCCTGGTAGGGCTGCGTATGATCTCGAACATGGCCTCTTCTCCCTCTCTGCCGGTATTGTCCGCCATAGCTTTTATTTAACACTAATGTAGAATAAATATAAAACAATTTAGTATTCAAATTACAATGCATGGATGCAATCAATAAGGAAAAACTGAATCATATAGTACATAATATGCATCGTCTCGAATAATATATAATCTCGAATACATCGTCTCGAATAATATATAATCTTGAATACATCATTGGCTAGGTAGCTAATAAAGATTGAATACTACAGAAGAATCTAGGCCACTCGCGGTTCCAGGGGCGCGGGCGGTGGACACCCAAAGATAAGGAACCATCACATGATCATATCTCCGGTCATCTGCCCAAGGAACCTGCCAGTTATTGGAGAACCTGGCGTCCATAGCAGCCATGTAGCGATGGACGTGCTCGTCCTCCTCCCTGACACGACGACGCACCACCTTCGGCAGGGCCGGCTCCCTCTACACCGAATGTGGCCCAGGCGAACGCCACCAAAGGAGATCAGGGTCGACAACGGGACCCGAGGCCGGGTTCCTCACCAAGCGGCGCGCCCCTCCAGGCAGCACCTCCCAGTGCCAGCCCGGCGGAGCCCAGTCCCGGACATGGGTCAGCCGGACATCATGGCGAACGGGTCGACGGCGAGGATGCGGGCCGGGCATCGTCGAGAACAAATACTATATGCCCGCAAAAAGTAACATTTTTTAAATGATTGGATTGTGATAACTAAAATTCTATATGCAAATTCTAACGATTTGACATTAATCTAATTCATCTAGCTAAAACTACCTCTAAAATTTCTAACATTTCTATATATATAACTAACATTTCTAATATTTCTATAACTAAAAAACAAAAAAATTGCTAAGATTTCTATAAATATTTCTATAACTAAAAAACAGAAAAAAATTTAACATTTCAATATAACTAACATTTCTAATATTTTTGTAATTAAAAAACAGAAAAATTGCTAACATTTCTATAACAATGTGTGTGTGTGGACATGGCAGCCGTGGCAGGAGCTCACCGGCGAGGCGCGGCGACGAGGGGCGGCGACAGGGACGGAGACGGGCGGTGACGACGGGGATGGGGACGGGGCGGCAACGACGGGGACGGGGACGGGCCAGGCGGGGACGACGGGAGGACGGGGCAGGGCGCAGCGACGAGGACGGCAGGGACGGGGATGGCGACGGGGACGGCAACGGACGGCGACGAGGAAGGGGACGGACAGAGACGGGGGAGGCGACGAGGGGTGGCTGTAGGGGCCGGATTTCCAGGACATAAATCCCAGCAAATGACCCTTGTGTCATCACCAGCCCCAGGATTACTGTTTGCTGGTGTACACTTCCTTGATACAGAATTCCAAGCAATTACAAGAAATTGAGTACAAGACCACAAAGGTCCAATGAATATAACAAGGATCTCGAGTGGTGGATGATGGAAGCGACTCGTGGATCTCCAACGTTGACGGGACTCCATTCCCACAGGAACAGCTAACCCGGATAACTCCTATCTCGCATGGCTGCTATCTTCGAATCCTATGTTGCGGGGTGTCTTCGCAATACTCCTCTCCGAATCATGATCTGGCCAAGACAATAGCTAGGGACAAGCCAGTGAGTACTTTTGAATGTACTCGCAAACATGATGAACAAAAGATATACTGGATGCATACGCTCATGATGAATTAAATTGTATGCATGTGTTGACTGAAAATTAAAGCATAGCATAACAAGTATTCATGCGGTGCGGAAGGATAAGTAATCCATGTCAGCGGTAAATCAAGGAAATGATATGGAACATCGGGCGTTGGACCGCCCAAAGAATTCCAAGAAAAATGTCAAGCGGGTGTCTAAAGAGAATCGGGCAAGAAAGAACCGCCCGAGAACTCAAGCGACGCCACGAGAGGTCTTGAAAAAGAAATTCCAAATGGGTGTCTAAAAGCGACGCCTTAAGAGGTCTTGACAATAAATGCCACAGTCGGGTGTCTGAAGCGACGCCTCATAAGGGGCTTATAGGAAAATAACATGAGTGTCCAGGTGGACTAGCCATCCCAAGTGATACTCAGAAAAGAAAACAAAAGAAAACAAAATGAGTATCTCGGGTAGTCTAGCCATCCCAAGAGATACTCAAGATTTCACACAAGAGGGAAAAGGTTAGTCCATAATAATACTCAGGTCAACAACAATATACATCATAGCACTAGTAGTGACAATCATTATCCTGCAAATGGATCATGGTCAATTTAATAATTTCCTCCGGAGACTGACACTAAGACCAACACTTGACCAACCCAGACTGTAGTCCTTAACCATGGACACGGCTATTCGAATAGGTATAACTCTGCAGAGGGTGCACTCTTTACCCACATGTATAGGATTTCTTTAGCCAACGCTGAGACGTTGACTAATTCCTGTTATGGCCTTTGGGTTGAAAACACACCTGACCAGCACACACCAGATTCACTCTCCAGATGCCAAGAATCACCCAAAGCATCGTTCAAGAAAAAATCTAAGACGGGGAAACCATCGTCTCGAATAGCATGGGATCACTATTTCATAACATGCAGATTACAAGGGGTGCCCCCCTCTCGGCCCAGCCAGATACACCCATGCCCCCTGACCAGATGACATGCCTACCAGAGGCCTCTGGTATCTTTCACCATGACCTCTCTGTATAGTGTGTGCACGGAAAGGGGTTAACAACTTACTGAACCATACCCTGCCTGTTGCAGGGACAAGTGGTAGCACGGAACAAGTATGGGGGTTACTGGAACAAGACTCGATCTATGGTCAACTCAGGAGGTTTAACTTTTCCTGCAGTGGTTAGCACAATATAACTTATTGGCAGTACCCAACAGCGTCACCACCAGGTATGTTCCAACATACCCTCACTGATCACTCTCGTCACAACGAGATTTCAGTCTCACGGTCACTTTTCTCGTGACTGTTTCTCCCTGCAGATTAGTCTGGAACAACATAAGCATGTGTGGCACGTGGAAATAACCATACTCACTTTACACGTTTAAATGAGGAGAACAACATATCAATGGATCATGCATGCAAAAATGGTCATATGCAAGTTTTATTTGAATTCAACATGATCCAGTATTTCTCACAAAGAATCGACCATGCATTCACCATATCAAGTGTTCAAGATGCTTGCCTTGAGCATGCAGGAAGATTGGGTGCACTCCAATACTTTGAAATTTTTTATCTTCCCTCCATTTTCCTATTTTCAAAAATATTGCAATTACCACATAATTCAAAAACAGTACCAAAAAGTGTTTAGTAAATTTTTGAAATAAATACTGAAATAAACTAGATGAAAAATGAGGGATGTCAGAAAAAAATCAATTCATTTGGAGTTGTGGTTTAAAAACTAGAGGAAGTCAAAGTCGTGGTCAAATCTGTTTTTAAATAAAACATAAGAAGAAAACGGTTCGGCTGTAAATACGCTTTACATATAATGTCGGAGTAATGGGTCCCAGAACCTTTCAAGACATCGGGGCAGGCTGCGCCCCTCAAGACCCCAGGACAAAGAGCCGCCTCCTGAGGAGTCGACGGCAAGGCGGCCGACTGCCCGCTCATGGCCGAGTCCTAGGGACGACTTCCAGAGAAGCTGGCTTTGGGGAGTCGGCTTGCGACTCCAACAAACCCCATGACCTCATCAAAGGGGATGAGGCAGGGGCGTGTCTACAGCGAAGCCCACCCTCACCCCTCACCAAGGGCAGGCATGGCCACAGCACGCCATACCCCGGTAGATCTCCGTGCGGCGTGGCACTGTTGCCATGCTGGCCCTGACATCAGCACCACGGGGCTGAATCCTGCACCCACGACGGCTTGTCTGTATGGCCTCGAGGCAGCAGGCCCCACCAGTCAGTGAGACCCCAGACGGCAGGAGAACCACCAGTCGGACCCGTCGGGAGTCGGCCCGGGGGAGTCGGTCGAGCCCTCCCCCGGGGCCCACGCGCCATTAATCAAGATGTGATGGGGACTGGCAACAGTGATCGCCCGCCAGGCGGCGGGGCTGTTGCCACGATCTCATGATCAAGCCCGCGTCATCAGAAGCACGGCTACAGTAATCAGCAGCCGGCAAGACCCGCCCGCGGTGGACGCGGCCTGTCGGCTCCGTACCAGGCCAGTCGGCGGGCCCCAGCGGTCGGCAGAGAAGACGGAGGCCAGAGGCACTGACGACTGGGCCCGTGTCCAGCCGGATTACCATTGTACCCCTAGGGGGTAGGCCTATATAAACCCCCCCAGGGCACCCATGCAAAGGGTTGGAACCCATTAGCTCTAGACCAGATCATATAGAAGGGAGAGAGCTAGCCTTACCCTCTCCTACCACCAGAAAACATCTCAAGGAGCAACCGTGTAAACACTTTACCATAGTGATCATGCGGAGACCCCGCAGAGCAGCAGTAGGGGTATTATCTCCCCGGAGAGCCCCAAAGCTGGGTAAGATTCGCCGGCGTGCATGTCTTCGCCTCATCCCGTTTCCAGGCACCGGCGACATTCTACTCGCCCCCACCAGGATAAGCCATCCGTTGGCATATGTCGCACCAAACCCTCGACATTTGGCGCCCACCGTGGGGCCTGGTGCACCGCCGTCCGGAGATCTGCTCTGGACGGGAACCCTTTTCCTCCCTGGTGAGCGCAGCCAGCCTGGCACGCCAGACGGAGTTTGCGCCGATGCGCTAAGCGGCATCGAGATCACTTGCGCGGTCAGCTCCTTGGCCGAACTTGTCGGCGAGGTCTGCCTCTCCGACGAACCTGCATCCAACGCAGGCACGGGCGGCCCCGAGAACCTCCTCGCGGGCCTCCTCGATCAACTCCATGTTTCTGGCGAGCCTGCCGTAGACTTGGAGTCCGTAGGCTCCACCGACCCGATGCTGGTCGACTCCGACACCGCGTCGCTCGACGCGTTCCCCACCAATGTGGTGGTCTACGACGAACCTCTCCCCCACGCCGAGAGCAACAGAAGCACCGTCACTGAGGTGCTAGTCATCAGTCATGACGAGCTCCCCGGTGGAGGAGCGCATGACTCGCTCGGCGCGGCGCTGCAAGACCTAACTGCGCCCATTCCGGAAGACGCTGACACAGAGACGTTGGAGGCGCGCCGCCTTCAGCTCGTTGAAGGCGCGAAGAAGCTGGCCAGCATGAGGCGCTTGTCAGAAGCCTACCAGCGGGATATGGATCGCGCCGTCGGCGGCTCGCCGGCCCCGGCGGGGCCTAGCCGCCTTGGCGCGGTCCAGCAGCGCGGCGTAGCCATCGCCAACCTGTTTGGGGCAAGCCGCCCTGTGTACGCTACACCAACGGAGAACATCCGAGCCGCCCAGGCAGCGGTGGACGAGCTGGACAATTTCGAGGGCGAAGAGCGCCGCCTCATGATGGAGTGAGTCCAGCGGCTTCTCGACCCGGCCGCCGCGCAGAACGAGGCCGGCTGCCGCGCGGAGGCGCCTCAACGGCCCGTCGACGACCTTCACTGAGATCAAGGCGCGACGTCTCGGATGCCGACTGGCGGCGCCCGAGGAAGAAGAGACAAGGAGCCGACTGTCAGCCACAGTCGGACTCGCATTACCATAGAGCGCGACCGAGACAGCCGCCCAAGAGGAGTGGAACGACGGGACGACTGTCTGCCTCCCCCTCCCCGCAAGGAGAGGCGAGTCTCCCCGCTGCCTGTTGACCATCTGACTCTCGGTGACCGCCTTGGCCGCCGAGAGGGAGTTGGAGAGAACGACGCCCGCCACTGGATCGACCGACTCCACCGATCCTTAGCGCTGGAAGAAGAAGACGAGCTGGGTCCGCCTTGTTTCGGGCCCCGCATTCGGGACGAACCCTTTCCCACAGGGTTCACGCTCCCAAGAGACACGCCCAAGTATACCGGCTCCGTGAAGCCGGAAGACTGGCTAGTCGACTACTCCACGGCTGTCAGCATAGCAAACGGCAACAAGCGTGTCGCCATAAAGTACGTTCCACTCATGCTCCAGGGCACGGCCCGAACATGGCTGAACAGCCTAAAGCCCCGCGGCATCAACAGCTGGGTCGACTTCACCGAAGCGTTCGTCCGCAACTTCACCAGCACGTACAAGCGTCCTCCCAAGCCTCGTCAGCTCTCCTTGTGCGTGCAAGACCCCGACGAGTCGACTCGCGATTACCTCATGCATTGGGCCGAGCTCCGGAACTCCTGCGAGGGCATGCACGAGGTCCAGGCCATCGAGTACTTCATGGCCGGGTGCAGAGAAGGCACCCTCCTCAAGCACAAGCTCCTTTGCGATGAGCCAGAAACCCTCGACGAACTGCTGATCATAGCGGATAAATACGCCACAGCCAACTCCTCCATGAAGGCGGAAATTCAAATCAGCACAACTGGCAAAGTGGCTCCTCAAGCTCCAAGAACTCCGGCGGCAGATGCCGGCCGGTGACAACAGCAGGGCGACAACAAGCGCAAGGCCCCGCAGCCGGCTTCCAGCAGCCGGCAGGTCGCGACCGTTGAAGCCCAGCAGCCAGATGAGCAGCCCCCACCTAAGCGACAGAAAGGCAGCGATCCAAACTGGTTGCCTGCCTTCTCCTATGAGCAGACCTTGGATGGACCTTGCAAGTTCCACAGCGGCGCAAAGCCGTCGAATCACACCACCCGGAAGTGCCACTGGCTCACCAGGATCGCCAAGGGAGACGGCCTCCTGCCTCCCCCGCCTGCTGGGCAGCCGCCTCCGCCTCCGCCCCAGCAGCCGGCTGTCAGGCCAGTCGGCGCAGTACAAGACGAATACCCCGAAGAGCATGGATCCTATGTGGTGTTCACCAGTGTGGCTGATGATCGACGCAGCAGGCGGCTGCAGCGACAAGAGGTGAATGCAGTAGCGTCGGAGACGCCAGAGTTCATGCACTGGACTGAGAAGCCCATCAGATGGAGCAGGGCTGACCACCCAAAAGTAATGCCGAGTTCGGGCGCCTATGCCTTGGTCCTGGACGCCACCTTTGCTACGGACAGACGAGCCGCGCATTTCTCGCGAGTTCTGATAGACGGGGGCAGCATCAATATCCTGTACAAGGACACCATGGAGAAGTTAGGAATCAAGCAAAGACAGCTTCAGAACAACCGAATTGTGTTCCACGGCATTGTTACTGGGCTTTCCTGCTCGCCAATCGGCAAGATCCTGATGGACGTCCTCTTTGGGGACAAAGATCACTTCTGTAGAGAGCCCGTTTGGTTTGAGGTGGTGGATCTTGAGAGCCCATACCATGCGCTGCTTGGCCGACCTGCCTTGGCCAAGTTCATGGCGGTCCCCCACTATGCCTACCTCAAGATGAAGATGCCCAGTTCCAGGGGAATTCTGACTATGGCTGGCGACTACCGGAAGTCGTCTGCTTGCGCAGCAAAGAGCAGTCGGCTGGCCGAGTCCCTGGTAATCGCGGCTGAGAAGCGGCTCCTTGAGCGAGTTGTGGTGATGGCCGGCAAGCAGCCTGAGGTATCGCCCAACCCAAAAGAGTCAGAGGCTGAGGGTTCGTTCAAGCCGGCCAAAGAGACAAAGAAGATACCCTTGGACCCGGAGCACCCAGAGAGGTATGCCGTCGTAGGTGCAAACCTCGACAGCAAATAGGAAGACGAGCTCGTCGATTTCCTCCGTGAGAATCGGGACATCTTCGCATGGTCCCCCAAAGACATGCCAGGTATACCGACGGAATTCGCCGAGCACAAGTTACTTGTCCGATCTGATGCAAAGCCGGTCAGACAGCCCCTGCGCCACTTATCATAAGAGAAGAGAAGAGTTGTCGGAGAAGAGATAGCCCGACTCCTAGCAGCCGGCTTCATTATGGAAGTGTTCTTTCCAGAATGGCTAGCAAATCCGGTCCTGGTACTAAAGAAGAACAAGCAGTGGCGAATGTGTATTGACTACACGAGCCTCAACAAGGCCTGCCCCAAGGACCCATTTGCTTTACCAAGAATCGATTAGGTGATAGACACCATAGCCGGATGCGAGCTGTTGAGTTTTTTGGATGCATACTCAGGGTATCACTAGATCAAGCTAAACCCGGCTGACAGACTGAAAACTGCTTTCATCACGCCGTTTGGAGCCTTCTTCTACCTCACCATGACGTTCGGCTTAAGGAACGCCAGCGCCACCTTTCAGCGTTGCATGCAGAAGTGCCTCCTCAAGCAGCTCGGCAGGAACGCCCACGTTTACGTGGACGACGTGGTGGTGAAGACGGAAAAGCGTGGAACACTGCTGGAAGACCTCAAGGAGACTTTTGAGAACCTGCGCCGGTTCCAGATCAAGCTCAACCCCGAGAAGTGCGTCTTCGGAGTACCAGCCGGCCAGCTCCTAGGTTTCCTGGTCTCTGAACGCGGCATAGAATGCAACCCAGTAAAAATCAAGGCCATTGAGAGAATGGAGGTACCCAGCCGACTGCTGGGTGTGCAGAAGTTCACCGGCTGCTTAGCGTCCATTAGCCGATTCATCAGTCGGCTGGGTGAGAAAGCTCTCCCCTTATACCAACTCATGAAGAAGACCACTTTTTTCGAGTGGAACCATAAGGCGAACGAAGCTTTTCACCAGTTGAAGAAGATGTTGACTACTCCACCCGTCCTGGCGGCTCCGACTCCCAAGGAACCTATGCTCCTGTACAGCGCCGCCACTAGCCGAGTAGTCAGCACGGTCATTGTAGTGGAGCGCAAGGAGGAAGGCAAGGCGCTACCTGTCTAGAGACCGGTATATTACCTGAGCGAGGTACTGTCGACCTCCAAGCAGAACTACCCCCACTACCAGAAGATGTGCTATGGCGTACACTTTGCTGCCAAGAAATTGAAGCCTTACTTTCAAGAGCATCCAATCACGATGGTCTGCACGGCCCCACTTGCCGAGATCATTGGTAGCCGAGATGCTTCTGGTCGAGTGGCCAAGTGGGCCATAGAGCTGGCTCCTTACACCATCCACCACCAGCCCCACACCGCTATCAAGTCACAAGCACTGGCCGACTTCCTCGTCGACTGGGCCGAGACCCAGTACCTACCTCCAGCACTTGATTCCACCCATTGGCGGATGCATTTCGACAGCTCCAAGATGCACACTGGCTTGGGAGCCGGTGACATCCTCACCTCTCCCAAAGGCGACAAGCTCAAATATGCGCTGCAAATCCACTTCGCCGCCTCCAATAACGTCGCCGAGTACGAGGCGCTCATTCACGAGCTCCGACTTGCCAAAGAGCTTGGCATCCGCCGGATCTTGTGTTATGGTGACTCGGACTTAGTGGTCCAGCAATCATCTGGCGACTGGGACACGAAAGATGCAAACATGGCGAGCTACCATTTCCTCGTGCAGCAACTCAGCGAGTATTTCGAAGGGTGCGAGTTCCTCCATGTGCCAAGAAATGACAACGACCAAGCAGATGCATTGGCACGAATCGTCTCTACCCGCCAAGCAATACCATTTGGTGTCGCCCTTCAACGCCTCCTTAAGCCGTCTGTCAAGCCTTCACCAGAATCAAACTCCATTTTTGTGTCGGCTCCTCCCGAAGACGTCGGATCCGACTCCAAAGCTCCGGCAGTCGGAAAGAGGATTTTGGCGGAAGACCCCAAAGCTGCCACAGCCAAACCCGGCCTGGGGACTACGGTGGCGGACTCGAAGACTCCAGAACTCGGCCCAAGGATCGCGCCAGTCGGCCTGGGGACTTCATCAACCCAGCAAGCGGCTGTTGACTCCAACCCGCCACCTCCCAGCCCAACCGCCCTCGTCCAAGTCGAAGTTCTGGCAGTCGAAGAAATAGCAGCACCCTCATGGGCCCATCCCATCCTCAAATTCCTGGTGAACAAAGAGCTTCCGATTGATGAAACTTTAGCTCGGCAAATACAACGCCGGGCGGTAGCCTACACCATAGTCAACAGAGAGCTGGTCAGGCGCAGCGTCACTGGTGTCTACCAGCGCTGCGTAGAGCCAGAGCAAGGCCAAGCGATTCTCAAAGACATCCATCAAGGCGAGTGAGGCCACCATGCGGCTTCAAGAGCACTCGTCGCCAAAGCCTTTCGACATGGTTTCTTCTGGCCAACTGCCTTGGAAGAGGCCAAGGAGTTGGTCCAAAAATGCGAAGGGTGTCAGAAGTTCAGCTCCAAGCCGCGCCAGCCAGCTTCTGCACTCAAGACCATCCCCATTGCCCGGCCTTTCGCAGTTTGGGGTCTAGACATGGTGGGACCATTCAAAACAGCACGAGGTGGTTTAACTCACTTACTCATCGCAGTGGACAAGTTCACCAAGTGGATAGAAGCAAAGCCAATCAAGAAGCTGAACAGTCCGACTGCCGTAACTTTCATCTCCGATATCACAATTCGGTACGGCATACCACACAGCATCATCACCGACAACGGCACAAATTTCGCCAAAGGCGCCTTGGCCCGTTTCTGTGCAACACAGGGCATCCGACTGGACCTAGTGTCCGTCGCCCATCTGCAGTCAAACGGCCAAGTGGAGCGAGCAAACGGCCTCATCCTGTCCGGCATCAAGCCTCGGCTGATCGAGCCTCTGGAGCGCTCGGCCGGCTGCTGGCTAGACGAGCTGCCAGCCGTCCTCTGGAGTCTGTGCACGACTCCAAACAAGTCAACCGGCTTCATGCCCTTCTTCCTCGTCTACGGTGCCGAAGCCGTCATCCCAACGGACATAGAGTTCGACTCCCCACGAGTCACCATGTACACCAAGGAGGAAGCTGAAGAAGCACGACAAGACGGCGTCGATCTGCTGGAAGAGGGCCGGTTGTTGGCACTCAGCCGGTCCAGCATCTACCAGCAGAGCCTGCACCGATACCACAACAGGAAGGTCAGGCCAAGATCTTTCCAAGAAGGCGACCTTGTGCTCCAGCTGATCCAGCGAACAGCCGGCCAGCACAAGTTGTTGGCGCCTTGGGAAGGCCCTTTCATCATCAGCAAAGTACTGGGCAACGATTCCTACTACCTGATCGACGCTCAGAAGCCCCGAGCACGCAAGAGGGACGACTCCGGCAAGGAGACAGAGTGGCCGTGGAATGCAAATCTCCTCCGAAGATTTAAAGTTGATGCAGTATGTACCACGCTACCTTTTGTATTAAAGTACCAAGAGTTCGGGCCCCCGAGACGAGCTCGAGGACTGCCCTCTTTTGTCTGTATGATAAAAATTATGCCTACAAGTATGATACTCTTTGTCATGCCGCTTGGCACCAGGCTCGACAAGTCAGCCTGGGGACTTGCCGCCTTGCACTACGGAATGCTTCCTGCAGCCGGACAAGTAGTGTGTAACACCTAAACCGTCTTCTGTCAGAAGCCGCAGCTCGCAGAGCGACTGTACGGTGGGCAGAGGTAAGGTAGAATGGGTGTTCACATGAAAAATGGTTAAGGACTCAAAGCATAGAACATAGCTCAAGACGGCTTCCAGCCTTTCTCACAAACCGACTCTCAGATAGTCGGATTGCCGTCTTCTATCCAACTTGCTCAAAAACTCTTAAAAACGGCCAAGTACTTGCTTTCCCAAAGTAGCCAAGCACTTGATCCAGCAACAGTCCGCAGAGCGGCTGTCCGATTGGCAAGGAAGGCAACTAAGAGAAAACGGCAAAGGAAACAAGCCAAAAGAGCAATGAGCAAGAAAAGATAGAACTCGGATAAATATATTTACATAACATAGGCCCTTGGCCGAATTTTCGAGTAGAGGTTCAAAATACACCCCGCGGGTGGAATTGTGCGAATTAACAAGTTCTTCAACGACTACTGAAGCAGACAAAACAAAGATATAGCGGCAGCTTAGGAAGCAGCAGACGGACTCGGAGGGTCGGAAGAGGCGCCAGCGCCAGGCGTCGGGGCGGCCGGCTGGCTAGTCTCGGCTTGATCGCCTCCAGCGGCAGTCGGGTCGGTCGCACGCGGCTCGTTGCTGGAGGCACGGTCGAGCTGAGGCTGGCCGTCTGCTCCGTCTTCTAGTGCCTCCGCCTCGCCTCCGTCCTCCGCACGCCCTCTTCCTCGACGCTGGAGCCAATCACCTCTGCCGAGTCCTCGCCGTAGTCTGGGTTCATCCCAAACCACTCCGGCGGTACCTCCTCGCCGTCTTCAGACCGCTCGGGGACGAAGATGCTGGTGTCAGTGTACTCGGCGATTGCCGCAGCACGCTTGACGAGGGCGTCTTCCGCGGCCGCCAGCTCCGGCTGGGCCTCCGACCGAAGCGTGGCCAGCCGGTCTAGGTCCAGCCCCGGATACCATGCCTTGACGAACTCCAAGGCCCGGCGCGCTCCAGCTCGGGCCGAAGAGCCCTTCCAGGCCTCAAGACAACCAGCCGCGACTTCCAGCCAGTCGGCCGTCAGGCTAGGGGTGCGCGGAGCCTGCATATCCGGCCACAGGGCGGCAATCGCCTGGGCACCGACACGCTGAAGCCGGTGCAGCATCCGGTGAGCCGGCCGAAGGCGAGCCTCGATGCTCAGGATGTGCTCGTCAAGAGTTCGGGGGGCATCGGCAGCAATCTCTGCGCCCTCCGCCCTCCGACCTTCACGGTCAGCCTCGATGGCTTGGATGGCGGCCTGCAACTGCCCAGGGAAGAAGTCTGCAAAGACACGAAGAAACGAAGAAGCAAGTCAAAAACCAAGAGTCGGCACGACTTAAGTCGGCAGCTCGAAGAAAGAAAATAAAGAAACTCACCATCAACGATGTCTTCAATCTCGTGGAAGCTGGAGGACAGCAGCGCCTCCTTGTCAGACCAGGAGGAGCGCTCGCTCGCGAACTCGGCCAGGAGGGCGGTTTCCGTCTCCTCCGCCTCCCTCTGCGTCTTCACAAGCAGCTCCTTCTGCTCTACCAATTGAGTGGCCAGCAGATCGCGCTCCGTGGCGAGCTTGCTGCACTCCTCCTCTTTGGCGCGCAAAGCGGAGTTGGCGTCGCTCAGCTGCTGTTGAAGAGCAGCGTTGGCCCCTGAGAAGAAGAAAGAAAGAAGGCGTCAAGTCATCAGTAAAGAAGGTCGCCGGGGAGATCCGGCCCGACTGCTCAGCAGTCAGCCCGAATCTCGGGGACTACAGCCCGCGGGTGCGCCAGCGCGCCCCCTTGAAGAAGGAAAAGGACTTACTCCGGCTCTCCGACAGATCGGCGGTCCGCTTGCCCAGCTCTTCGACGTTACGGTTGAAGGCAGTGATGCGGAGGTTGTGGTAATCCTGCGACGAACGTTTCAGACAAAAAGTTAACACCCAAAGTTCATCAATTGGAGTTCGGGGCTGCCTGCTCAGCAGCCAGCCCGAAACTCAGGGACTATACCCAGTGGGTGCGCTGGCGCGCCCCCACAGAGAGGAACAAGAAAAACAAAGGCCAAAAGGAAAAACATACCCGGACGGCTGCCCGCGACGCCAGGTACGCCTTGGTGCAATTCTGGAGAGCGTCGCCCTCGGCACGAAGCTTCGCCTGGACGTCCAGAAGCGCTTGGTTCAGCGGCTCTGTGCCGCCTCCTCGCACCCACCCAATGGGCACGACGCTCGTCGCCTCGGCGTCTGGGATCGCCGAGCTGGCGGCGCCGGCTTCCAGGGGGCGGGGTGCCGAAGTCGCCTTCTCCAGACAGCGGCGCGTTGGCGAGCCGACTTGAAGGAGTAGCCTCGCCACGGCCTCGTCTTCGGTCGGCGGCACCGAGGGCCCGCCGGCTGCTCGCCCTGCGCACCTTCAGACGGCGGCGGAGGCAGCGGCGGAACGTTCACATCCGGCGTAGAGGGGTCGCCGCCCTCCCCCTCCACGAAGGGGTTCTCCCCGCCGGCTTCCCCAGTCTGCCCCGTGAACTCCGAAGGCGGCGGCACAGAGTTCAACGGGGTAACGAGCACCGCCGACTAGCGGCGTGCGGCTTCCTTAGCCTGCCGCTTCGCCACGGCGGCGGCTTCGGCCTCCGCTAGTTTTTTCTTAGCGGAGGCCTCCGCCCTGTCGGCCTCCGCCTTCTCCAGGCAAAGGGCCTCTTCTTCGTTGCGCTTCTCCTACGCATTCCGCTCCGTCGCCTCCCGGAGGTCAGCAGCGGGGTCAATCCGCCGAGTGGTGGCGGACGTCTCCACTGACCCCATGACGGAGGCGGCGGTGACCCTCTCAAGAGAGAGGGGAGCCCTAAAGCAAGAGGGGCAAGCAGAGACTTAGACAAAGTCACAAAGAAAGAATAAAACTTTGAAGATAGAATACTTACGCGGAGACCAATGGCGGCTTCTTCACTTCCTTACGGAGGCGGATGGCCTTCGCGGCCGCCTCGTCCCGCCGGGTCACCGCAGCCGAACCCTTGGGCTTCTTCGGCCGACTGCAGAACAAGGTCGGCACGGCCCTGCGCTTCTTTCTGCCGCCTGGAGCGCCTGGCGCGACAGAAGATCCCGCGCTAGGCTGGCTGGCTCCTGGCCGATGGCGAGGGGCGACTTCTCCCTCGGCGTCGTCGTTAGGCCAGTCGGCGAAAGTGGCCGAGGGCCTGAAGTCGCCTGCTGTTCCTCCTCCTCCCTCGGCGTCATCTTCTAGAGCCGCCGCCCCCAGATCAGGGTCGTCGACGTTGCTCTCCGCCCGGTCAGCGAGGAACTCGCGGGCCAGCCCCGAGGTGCCGGCTGGTGGGTGGAGGAGGGGATTCTAACCAAAGCCGACTGGTCAAAACAAAACTTGGCAAGAAGAAGACAATCCAAAGAAAGAAAAGAAAGGCGACTCACCACGGGCGGGGGGTTGGCGCGGGAGTACGGCTCCTTGCCGAACCGCCAGTCCTTCAGGAGCCTGCTATCCGAGAGGTAGTTCACCATGAAGGCCACCTCTTCGTGAGGCATGTCCTTGGTGCACATCCGACTCAGGTCGCGGTGCCCGCTCATCTGGCATATCATATGGGGCGGCCTTGGAGTGGGAGAACTCGGCGCGAAACGAAGGCGGCCAGCAGGTCTGGACCAGTCAGACCCTCCAACTGCATCAGCACTCGGAGTCGCGTGATGGCGCCGGCTCCTGCAGGCGTCAGCGACTTGGCCCGGTACGACCAGTTGGGCAGTCGCCCAGCCGGCGGGCCGGCTTCGAAAGCCGGCATGTTGACCTAGTCCCCCCTCGCGGAGGCGTTCTTAACATAGAAGTATGATCTCTGCCACATCTTCACCGACTTGATCAGCGAGATGGAGGGGAAGGGATTGTCGGCCCCCGACCTTCGCACGACGATGAAAGCACCGCACTGAGCCGGCACGCCCGCAGCCTGCGTGCCGAGCTTGGAGAAGAAAAACTCCCCCAGAGCTCGAGGGTGGGGAGGACTCTGAGGAAGCCTTCGCACATGGCCACGAAGGCGGACAGCAGCACCACTACGTTGGGGGTGAGGTGGTGCGGCTGGAGGCCGTAGAACTCGAGGAAGGACCGGAAGAAACTGCTCGCCGGCAGCCCCAACCCGCGCAGGCAGTGCGAGCGGAAGATAACCCGCTCGCCCTCCTACGGCGCGGGGGAAATCTCCCCCTTCGGCGCAAGACACACCTGCACGCGATCCTCGGAGCCGACGAGTCCGGCGGAGGAACTCGATGTGGTCTTCATGAACTTCGGAGCCGTCCCAGGTGCCGGAGCGCACTGGGGGAGGCGCGGCGGCGGAGGAAGAACTCATCGCGAGCTGTCGCCGCAGCGTTTGCCGGAGCGTGGGCGCGCGGTGGAGCAAAGAAGAGAAGAGGAAGGAGGAGAGCGAGGAACAGCAAGAAGGAAGAGAGCGAGGAACAGCAAGAAGGAAGAGAACGAAGAGTAGTGGGAAGGAGGGGCGTGCGTGCCCCCCTCTTCCCCCTACTTATAGCCTCGTGGGCTGTGAAGCCGAGGGGGCGGACGTGGGGATTTACTGCGCCCACGACCCCACGACCCCCACGATCAACGATAAAGTTACTGCGCGCAGTAACTCCACGGGAATCCCAACCGTCCACCGGGGCCGCAGCGGATCCGCTCGGGCGCCGAGGCGCGGTAGTGGCGGGCCCCGCCTATGGGCCTGTCCCGTCGCGTGCGTAGGCTGGCAGGACGGCCTAGCCACGTGCCCTCGCATGACAGGCCTAGAACGGGCGGCGGCCTGGAGGCTTAGCTAGCACGCCACTTAAATCCCGCCACGACGTTCGAAATACTGAGCGAGTCGGAATTGAGTGAGTCGAGTTGAGCAAGTCCGACTCCTTCTAGTCGGCCCGGCAGAAGTCAATCAAAGACCATGTGTTGAGCATCCGGAAAGAGAAACTGCTGAGGCTTCTCGGCCGATCGTCCGCGGCGCCTCACCAGCTTCGGGGACTACTGTCGGAGTAATGGGCCACGGGTAGGCCAACCCGAGTCCCAGAACAATTCAAGACATCGGGGCAGGCTGCGCCCCTCAAGACCCCATGACAAAGAGCCGCCTCCTGAGGAGTCGACGGCAAGGCGGCCGACTACCCGCTCACGGCCGAGTCCCAGGGACGACTTCCAGAGAAGCCGACTTTGGGGATTCGGCCTGTGACTCCAACAAACACCATGACCTCATCAAAGGGGACGAGGCAGGGGCGTGGCTACAGAAAAGCCCACCCCCACCCCTCACCAAGGGCAGGCATGGCCACAGCACGCCGTACCCCGGAAGATCTCCGTGCGGCGTGGCACTGTTGTCATGCCGGCCCTGACATCAGAACCACGGGGCCGAATCCTGCACCCATGACGGCTCGTTTGTACGGCCTGGAGGCAGCAGGCCCCACCAGTCAGTGAGACCTCGGGAGACGGCAGGAGAACCACCAGTCGGACCCGTCGGGAGTCGGCCCGGGGAGTCGGCCGAGCCCTCCCCCGGGGCCCACGCGCCATTAATCAAGATGTGATGGGGAGTGGCAACAGTGATCGCCCGCCAGGCGGCGGGGCTGTTGCCACGACCTCATGATCAAGCCCGTGTCATCAGAAGCACGGCTACGGTAATCAGCAGCCGGCAAGACCCGCCCGCGGCGGACGCGGCCTATTGGCTCCGTACCAGGCCAGTCAGCGGGGCCTGTCAGTCGGCGGGCCCCAGCGGTCGGCAGAGAAGACGGAGGCCAGAGGCACTGACGGCTGGGCCCGTGTCCAGCCAGATTATCGTTGTACCCCTGGGGGGTAGGCCTATATAAACCCCCCAGGGCACCCATGCAAAGGGTTGGAACCCATTAGCTCTAGACCAGATCATATAGAAGGGAGAGAGCTAGCCTTGCCCTCTCCTACCACCAGAAAACAGCTCAAGGAGCAACCGTGTAAACACTTTGCCATAGTGATCATGCGGAGACCCCGCAGAGCAGCGGTAGGGGTATTATCTCCCTGGAGAGCCCCGAAGCTGGGTAAGATTCGCCGGCGTGCATGTCTTCGCCTCATCCCGTTTCTAGGCACCAGCGACGTTCTACTCGCCCCCACCATGATAAGCCATCCGTTGGCATATGTCACACCAAACCCCCGACATATAAGGAAAGTGTATTCTCTAAAAACATGCGTTCAGGCTGAAAAGTGCTAGTGATCGACTAGAGTGGGGGGTGAATAGGCGATTTTTATGAAAGTCTTCAAAACATGGAAGTTTCGAAGACAAGCGATAGAAATAAACCTATTACCATGCAGCGGAAGGTAGACTACACTAGGCAAACCATAGTCAAGTATTCAATGAAGTGAAAGCACAATGACTAATAGCAGCTAGGCAGTAAAGATCAGGTAGGAAGATATTGTGAAGCCAATCAGAACAAGTAGTCACTCAGTGAAGACAAAAGATAATGCAATCATACAGTGACTTCACAAGGACCAACAGTAAGTAAAGGGAAGGGAAGGATGAAACTAGTGACTCGTTGAAGACAATGATTTGTTGGACCAGTTCCAGTTGCTGTGACAACTGTACGTCTGGTTAGGGCGGCTAGGTATTTAAACCCGAGGACACACAGTCCCGGACACCCAGTCCTGAACACGCAGCTCAGGACACTCAGTCATCACCGTATTCCCCTTGAGCTAAGGTCACATAGACCTCGCCCAATCACTCTGGTAAGTCTTCAAGGTAGACTTCCAAACCTTCACAGACTTTGTTCACTGGCGATCCACAATGACTCTTGGATGCTCAGAACGCGACGCCTAACTGGCTGGAGGATTCACAGTCCTCAAGTGTAATAAGTCTTCAGATCACACAGACAGGAAGACTTAGGTGATGCCTAACACTCTTTGGCTCTGGGTGTTTAGGGCTTTATCCTCACAAGGAATTCTCTCTCAAAGGCTTCGAGGTGGGTTGCTCTCAAACGACAAAAGTCGTACTCTAACTCTGAGCAGCCAACCGTTTATGGTTGTAGGGGGTGGGCTATTTATAGCCACTGGGCAACCCGACCTGGTTTGTCCGAAATGACCCTTGGTCACTAAGGAACTGACACGTGTTCCAATGGTCAGATTTCAAACAAACACGGCAACTTTACTTGGACTACAAGCAAAGCTGACTTATCCAACTCTGGACAAGATTTGCTCTCAAAGTCTTCACTCGAAGACATAGGATTTTGGTTAAGCATCACTTCAGTCATTCTGACTGGTTCTCTTGGACCCCACCTTACAGTACGGTGGTTCCTATGACTCAACAAAGAAAAACACAGAACGACGAAACTGCGAAGTCTTCGCGCTCCATAGTCTTCACGCGATGTGTTCTCTTATCATAGTCTTCAATGTGAATGTCTTCACATACCACCTCTGACTTCAATGTCTTCATACATTTTTAGGGGTCATCTCTGGTAGGAAAACCGAATCAATGAGGGACTTCTACCTGTGTTATCCTGCAATTCTCACAAACACATTAGTCCCTCAACTAGGTTTGTCATCAATACTCCAAAACCAACTAGGGGTGGCACTAGATGCACTTATAATCTCCCCCTTTTTGGTGATTGATGACAAACTAGTTGAAGTTTTCACCGGGAATATAATATGTGAAATTGTAAAGGATAGGGGATTGTCTTCATAAGTTGCAAGGGCTCCCCCTGAAGATGTGCATATAAGTAATTTGCTTTTGGAATGCAAATGCACATGGCAGGTTGTACTTGTGGAGCTCCTCTTCAACTTATGATGACAATTCATTATGCAAGATATGACGTGACGAAGATGATGATATGCATAATGAAAAATGGACGTCTGCAAAATGATCTAAGTGCGGAATTTATCATCGCACATGCGGAATTTATCATCGCATCACAGAATAGCAAATAAGTAGCAGACGACCATCGAGTTTAAGTGTTACAACTCAAAGAACCAAATGTATCAAAACGAGAGTTGTAAACACTAGGCAAAATATAAAGCAACCGCCCATATGGACCCGCTTGATGACTATAAACTCATATGCTTCTCCCCCTTTTGTCAATAAGGACCAAAAAGGTTTGAATACATAGAGCATCTACTCGTTCCCATGAGGAGTAGGTGAAGCAGCAGGGTCGCCGGTGTTGTTAGGCGGTGTAGACGAACTCGGGGTAGTGTCGATGCGTGGAGAAGTAGGGGGCGGTGAAGTAGCATCGTCTTCATCATCGATCACTCTGGCATTCACAGTTGCCGCGGAGGAAGAATAGTAAGAGTCTTCAAGGGATGGAGTTCGACGTAGGACATCATTCCGTGGAGGAGTGGAGTCAAACTTGAATTTTTCAGTGAAGCCATCGTCTTGAAGATCTGCTTCAGCACTGAGCAGGGTCAAACTCTTCCATGATCGACGACAGGTCTCATGAGTGACAAAAGCATTTTTGGTGGCAAGATTGCGAATGCGATTGACGTCCACCAATAGACTTTGCATCTGTCGTTTGAGCCAGTCATGATGCCTATCTTGTTTCTGATGCAGTGCCACAAGAAGTTCTCGATCATTCAAAACACGAGAGCGCTTGCGAGGCCTTTGGGCAATGGTGCTATCAGTAGCTTCGGTATGTGCACGGTGAGGCAAGCGAGTGATTCCAGCCAATGGATAGACGCGAGCAACAGCTTGAACTCCTTCAATGTTTTGCTGAAGCTTTGATGGTCAGCATACTGAAGACTAAGAGGCTCCTTGGCAGGCTCTGGATATATGGCTTCAACAGACAGATCGATGTCAGGCATAAAGATCCGATGATTGCGAGCAGAGGGCTGATAGGTGACAGCTGAGTGTAGTTTGATCAGCCGCATAATCCATGGAGCGTAAAACTTCAAGCCAAAGATATTAGATCCTGATGCAGCAAGTTGGCGGATGAAGAAGTCTTGTGCATTGAAGCATTTGCCGTGAAGAATATGGAAGACCAAAGTCTTCATTTCACCTTCCAGCTTTGCATGTGGAGAATGTCCTTTGATGGGCCAGAGAGTTTACCTTATAATGTGATAGATAGTGTGTGGCAGATACTCAAGGTCTTCAACAAAGAACTCCTTAGGATATGCAGCATCTGGAGGCAAAGGATTCATCATGCTAAGCATCTGACTCATGTTGGGTTCAGGCTTGTGAAAAATGCTCTCCATAGCTGCACTGTGAAGCTGACAACCAGGTTCATAAAGATCTCCTGGAGTGGGCACAGGCGATGATACCAGTTGGTGCTCGATCTGAGGAAGGGCTTCATCATCTTCAACATTGTCATGGTGACCAATGTCTTCAGCAGCGGTGGGGTCAACTGCTGGAATGTCTTCAGCTTCAGGAGCCTCTGTGGAAGCAGGCTACTTGGAAAGACTATGCATGGCTCTTCCCGCCTTGAAGGTGCAGATTGGTCTGTTGATGGCTTCTTCTTCTTTGCAGCCATTCTTGGGTCGATGCCAGGACGACCAAAAGCCTTGCGCTTCTCAGCCTCATTGTAGGCTTGCACACACTTGTCAGCCAGACTCTTCATGCGCTCACGAGACCCTTTAGCTTCTTCACGCTTCTTGAGAAAGGCTTCTTTGAGCTCGTGCAGCATGATCTTTAAGTTTTTGACATCTTGCATGCTGAGCTTTGCCATGTGCTTCTTGAACTGAGCTTTCTCATAGTCAATTTTGTGCTTCAATTCAACGATGCGCTGAGCTAGAGCTAGCTCAGAAGCAATGGCGCTAGTGAAGGCGACACTGAGGCCAAGTGGAAGTTGCAGATCTTCAAAGCTGAGGTTGGGCGTGTCAAACCACTCATCAATGAAGTTATGGATGATTGCCACATCAGAGAGAGGCAAATCATTGAAGATCTCTGCTTCTTCCTTGCTCTTGATCAGTTGCTCAAGAGCATAATCTGCAGGATCTTCATCGCTGGACAGATCAATGGCGTCATTGTGCAGAATAGCAGCAGCAATCAGTGCCTGATCAGTATTCTTTCTCATCTCAGTCTTCTTGGAGATACGTGATAGATCTTCAGACTGCACACTGTCTTCAGGAGGTGCAGGAGCCAGTGGCTTCGCCCATAAGATTTTTGGTGCTGAGGCAGACTTTGAAGCTTTAGGCTTCTTCAGCTTTGTTGGCTTCGATGGTGCAGGTGCTTTGTCAGATTCAGCATCATCTGCAGGTTGATCCACGACTGCCCCTTGAACCATAATATGAGTGATGAGACCTTCTAGGTTGTAGAAGGGCCCAACCAGATTGGGTTCAGCTTCTCGTGTGCCATCAGCACGTGGTGAAGAGGGGCCTGGGTTGAAGTCTAATCCCAATGACTTCTTGTTGTCCTTGGCAGAGTTCTGTGCAAAATGATAGTTGCGCTTGAAGAGATTGTCTTCGCGACACCATAACAGAGAGGATGGGTTGGCATTAGCAGGCTGAGGTCCACGAAGCACGCAGGGGTAAAAGCCTTGAGTAATAGCTTCGGACTGTGATTTGGGCTGAAGACCTTTGTATATGATATCTCCCCATGGGCCCTTGATGGCACTCTTCTCAGCATATTCGTTGGTGACGAATCTGTACTTGAACCATTCCTCTGCCCAATGTCTTCGAATCCATTGGATTCGGTTCTTGCGTTCTCCATAGGTTTCTTCTGGATCTGACTTGTATAGCTCATAGAGATCTGGTGGCAGATCCTTAGCAGTGTTTCCACGGTGTTGTCTGCCTCCCTTCCTTGTAGATTTCTCTGTAGCCATGAAATTCAAACTGAATGGCTTCAACACGTTCAAAGGTTTCAAAGGCTTCCGCCTGCGGGTCAAACAGGAACTGGCTTTGGGAGATTTTGTATGATGCTGTAAGAATTCTGCAAATGAATGCATACTATGAGAACCAAGGGATTCTCCCACGGACATGTACCTGTGACAGCATTAAGGTGCGAGGGAAGGGGAAGAGGTCATATGCATTCTCAGAAGATTTTGAAGATAAATCAGTTTAGAAGACATTGACCTCATAGTGCGAAGATATTCACTCATAGATAGAGAGTTGGTTCCAGATTTGTACGAATCCATGAATAAGTACAAGTGAGGAATCTAACTACTTTGTGAAGCATAAGTGAACATACTAGGCATATTATGAGATGCAGTATGAAATAGATCCAACTTGTGTGAACAGAAACTGCTTGCGGTAGAAAGTGATGAATCTATAGGATCAAAGGAGCCGTAAAAAGGAAGTTTTATTTACCACACGACGAACTACTAGACGGAGTGGGAGAGGAGGTCGAGCAGTTCGATCGTCCGTGCCCTAACTTGGCGATGGAGGACACCTACGGCGACGGCGGAGAAGATGATGTCCGCGGCCGGTGTGAAGACGGCGTCGGTGAGGTCGCGGCAGCTAAGCGCTTCGTCGCCGGCATCGTCGAGGGCTAGCGGTGGCACTAGGGTTTGTGCGAGAGTGGAAGAAAGGATAATGACTGTGGTGAGGCGTGTATTTATAGGGACAGGGATGGCACAGTGTTATTACACAGGTGCCCCTGGCGATTCACATCTGAAGGGCACGTGGCTATCATGCAACATATCAGAGGTTGTTCCACGTTCCCACGCACGCCTGGATTGTCGGGTGGTCGTTCCCACTTCTCCGGGTTTTAGGTGAAAGGATTTAGCATTGAAAACAGACTTAATGTTTGTCTCTGTATCTTCTGCTGACAAGGACACAGAGAAGATATTCGACAGTTTCAATAGAATGCATATGATTTGGAGAGATAGAGTTTGAGATAGAAAGCATAGAGAGGTTAGGGTCCAATCACATTCACTTAGTTCAAAAGATTCAACAAGAAGACATAGCTATAAGTGAATGTTGTAGAGGACAGAACACTAGTATGTATATATATATATGAGAAAGATAATCAAATCAACATAGTGAAGATAATCATGAAGACAAGTTGAGATTGAAGCCAAACCAAATGTGAAGACATACCAAACGTAACGCCATGAGTGAAACACTTCAAACAGAAAATTTTGGTGGTGGCGTTACCCACCGTATAGGAAGTATTAGACCCAGACACGGCGCACAATTATCGTGGCGCTCCGAAGTCAAATTCCACATTAATGTATTCACACTTAGAATGTAAGTCTTCATTGATTGAAGATATACTTTACTTCGTGTGTTGCACATCTAAGTCATCAATATGCATAAGTGTTAGGATGTGTGCCTGATCACAGGACAATTGAGGATTCCAAGATATTTAGCTCACACCGTAACTTGCAAAACCTCTTCTCATCCAATGGCTTGGTGAAGATATCTGCCAATTGCTCTTTAGTGTTGACGTGTATGATATCAATATCTTCCTTCACAACATGATCTCTGAGAAAGTGATGACGAATTTCAATGTGCTTTGTATTCGAGTGCTGAACTGGGTTGTTGGCAATCTTGATGGCGCTTTCATTATCGCGGTAGAGTGGCACTTGCTTCAGATGAATGCCATAGTCTTTGAGTGTTTGCTTCATCCATAGAAGCTGAGCGCAGCAAGATCCAGCAGCAATGTATTCAGATTTAGCAGTGGAGAGAGATACACAGTTCTGCTTCTTTGAAGACCAACATACAAGTGATCATCCCAGAAAATGACATGTGCCTGATGTAGACTTGCGATCCACCTTTTCACCAACATAATCAGCATCCGAGAATCCAACCAGATCAAACTCTGAGCCCTTTGGATACCATAATCCTAATGTTGGGGTGTAAGCCAAATATCGAAGAATTCTCTTCACAGCTAAGTGATGCGATTCCTTTGGTGCCGCTTGAAATCGAGCACACATGCAAACACTAAGCATAATATCTAGCCTAGATGCACATAGATAAAGTAAAGAATCAATCATGGAGCGGTATACCTTTTGATCGAACTCTTTACCATTGTCGTCGGGACCCAGATGATGTTTGGCTGGCATTGGCGTTGTGAAGCCTTTGCAGTCTTGCATCCCAAATTTCTTCAGGCAATCTTTGAGGTACTTATCTTGAGATATGAAGATGTCGTTGTGTTGCTGACGTATTTGAAGACCAAGGAAGAACTTCAGCTCACCCATCATGGACATCTGATATTGCTCTTGCATCATATATCCAAACTCTTCATTGTATTTCTGATTGGTGCAGCCGAAGATAATGTCATCCACATATATTTGGCACACAAACAGTTCACCATCATATGTCTTCGTGAAGAGAGTGGGGTCAAGGGAACTAGGTTTGAAGCCTTTGCTCTTCAGGAAGTCTTTGAGTGTGTCATACCAAGCCCGAGGGGCTTGTTTGAGGCCATACAGTGCCTTGTTGAGCTTGTACACCATGTCAGGATGTTTTGGATCTTCAAAGCCAGGCGGTTGTGCAACATACACTTCTTCTTCAATCTTTCCATTGAGAAAATCGCTCTTCACATCCATTTGATACAGAAGAATGTTATGATGATTTGCATAGGCCAGCAGTATGCGTATGGCTTCAAGTCTAGCCACAGGAGCAAATGTTTCATCGAAGTCAATCCCTTCAACTTGAGTGTACCCTTGAGCAACGAGACGAGCTTTGTTTCTGACAACTTGACCATGCTCATCTTGCTTGTTGCGATATATCCATTTGGTGCCTATTATATTGTGCTTGCGAGGATCAGGACACTTAACTAGTTCCCATACATTATTCAGCTCAAACTGTTGAAGCTCTTCTTGCATAGCTTGAATCCATTCAGGTTCCATGAAGGCTTCTTCAACTTTCTTGGGTTCAGATATTGAGACAAATGCGAAGTGCCCACAGAAATTTGCTAGCTGTGTTGCCCTCGAACGAGTGAGTGGACCTGGTGCATTGATGCTATCAATTATTCTCTCAATCTGTACTTCATTTGCAACACGAGGATGTACAGGACGAAGATTTTGCTCTTGTTGATCATTGTCATCATTAGAAGGATTGTCTTCAGGCTGAGCATTGTCTTCAGTTTGATCAGGTGCGGAGATGATAAGTTCCTCTTCAGGCTGAGATTCATATGGTATGATTTCTCCAGTTCCCATAAGTTTGATTGATTCACTGGATGGAACTTCATCTAGCACGTTTGGCAGGTGCTCTCTTTGTGAGCCGTTAGTCTCATCGAACCGCACATCCACTGTTTCAACCACTTTATAGTGAAAAAGGTTGAAGACTCTGTAGGAGTGCGAATCCTTTCCATATCCAAGCATAAAACATTCATGTGCTTTTGGTGCAAATTTTGAAGTGTGATGTGGATCCTTGATCCAGCACCTGGCACCAAATACTCTGAAGTAACTGACATTTGGCTTCTTGCCAGTAAGGAGCTCATAGGATGTCTTGTTGAGAAGCTTATGAAGATAAACACGGTTGATGATATGGCATGCAGTATCAATGGCTTCAGGCCAGAACTTTCTTGGAGTCTTGTATTCATCAAGCATCGTCCGGGCCATCTCAATAAGTGTTCTGTTCTTGCGTTCCACGACGCCATTCTGTTGTGGTGTGTACGGAGCTGAGAATTCATGTGTAATTCCCAAAGTATCAAGATAAGTGTCTAGACTAGTGTTCTTGAATTCAGTGCCATTGTCACTTCTGATGTGCTTGATCTTGACGCCATAGTTGTTCATGGCTCGATTGGCGAAGCGTCTGAAGACATCCTGCACTTTAGTCTTGTAGAGGATTATATGCACCCAAGTATATCTTGAATAATCATCAACAATGACAAAGCCATAGAGACAAGCGGTAGTAGTAAGAGTTGAGTAATGAGTGGGACCAAAAAGGTCCATGTGGAGCAGTTCGAAGGGTTGAGTCGTTGTCATGATTGTCTTCGAGGGATGCTTGGCCCTCGTCATGTTTCCTCCTTCACAGGCACCGCATAAGTGATCCTTCTTGAACTTGACGCCCTCGATGCCTATGACATGCTTCTTCCTTGCAAGGGTGTGGAGGTTCCTCATGCCAGCATGCCCTAGCCTCCGATGCCAGAGCCAGCATTCAGAAGCTTTTGCTAGAAGACATACGGCAAGTTGTGGTCCTGCAGAGAAATCTACCACGTACAAATCATCTTTCTGATACCCTTCAAACACTAGAGACTTGTCAGATTCCATTAGAACAAGGCAACGATATTTTCCAAACATCACAATCATGTTTAAATTGCAAAGCATTGAGACAGACATTAAGTTGAAACCAAGGGATTCAACAAGCACGACTTTATCCATGTGTTGATCCTTTGAGATTGCAACTCTACCTAGACCCAATACCTTGCTTTTACAGTGTCAGCAAATGTGATGTGACTTTTGTCAGATGGACGTAAGGTTGAGTCTATGAGAAGGCTTCGCTTGCCAGTCATGTCATTAGTACCCCCCCTATCAATAATCCATTCTGAAGCAGCTGGTGTCGTACCCTACAGTGCAGTTAGGGGGATAGGCTTCACGAAGAGAATTGTGAAGCATAAACATTTGACGAGCAAGTGGATTATGAAAGCTTAGATCGAGGTTAGGACTGATAGGGCAAGTGGCAAGCGACTCAGGAACAAAATACATAATAAGACCATTTGGGCATTTGATCTTGCGCCCTACAAGATGTTTAAGGTCCCCAGCAATGGCTTCAGACGATTTTGGTTTTCAGCTAGAGACCTTTCCCTGCAAAAGAGAGTTAAGCTTTCTTAGCCACCCACATCTTCAAGGGTGGCTTCGAAGCAATGAGTCTAAGTGCAGCATCTGAGAACTTTGGCTTTGGAGCCCTAGCAAAAAGTCTTGCAGGTGGACAATAGTACTCATAAGGATAAGCAGAATAGTTTTTGGTCCTATGAACATGGCGGTTTGATGAAACGCGCTCATATTCATAGGCCTGAGTAAGGTCTCCCTGCAAAACATTTGCGTTAGTGCGACTCAGGTGAGTCCTCTGTCTGTATGAAGCCTTTGGACCATATGAAGCCTGTGGTCTGGGGTTTGTCTTCTTCACTTGTGGTGTCATGACGACATTCACAGCAAGATTCTCCAGACACCTTTTCGGCACCCAGACTTTCTACATAGGTGGCCCATTCCTGCAATTACTACCAATATACCTGGCAAACACTTCACCACTCTGATTCTTAAACAGTTTATAGTTTGCATCAAAGGATTCATCAATAACAATGGGATTAGCACAAGTGAAGCCAGATAGGGTGGATGGATCCGCTGAAGGTTCCTTTGCAGCAACCCATGTGGTTTTGGGGTACTGCTCAGGTTTCTAGTAAGAGCCATCAGCATTCATTTTCCTTTCGAACCCAACACCCTCTTTCCTAGGGTTTCGGTTCAGGATCTGCCTTTTGAGGACATCACATAGTGTCTGATGCCCTTTGAGACTTTTGTACATCCCTGTTTCAAGCAATGTCTTCAACCTAGCATTCTCATCAGCAATAGCAGTGGTATCCTCAGCAGAGGGGTTAGTTACCACATCAACAGTTGAAGATATTGCAATAGTAGCAGCAGTAGAACACCCAGCAACAGAAGTAGCGTTGTCACGCTTGATGCATTTAAGACATGGTGGTTCAAATCCTTCCTGACCTGAACTGATCTGTTCGGCACGACGTGACTCGTTTTCCTTTTGAAGATCTTCATGAGCCGCTCTCAATTTCTCAAGATCTTGCTTCCTTTAAAGATAATCATAGGAAAGCTTTTCATGAGTTGTTGAGAGCGTTTCATGATGACTTTCAAGTTCCTCATACTTAATGTGAAGATTTTTTTATGTCTTCAATTAAGGACTAAGATCGAGTCATTTCGGCGTCTAACAGATCATCGCTTTTGTCTAACAGTTTTTGAATATGTTCCATAGCTTTCTGTTGTTCAGTTGCAATTTTAGCAAGTGTTTTGTAGCTGGGTTTGGAACCACAATCAGAGTCATCTTCACTAGATGTTTGATAGTGAGTAGTGCGTGTGTTTACCTTGGCACCGTGTGCCATGAAGTAGTAGGTAGGAGCGGAGTAGTCCTTGTCATTTACATCGGTGTCGGTGATGAAGTCATTGTCTTCAGTGTTGAAGATGGACTTGGCAACGTATGCTGTAGCCAGACTTGCAACGCCAGAATCGGACTCCTCCTCAGACTCCACCTCCGCCTCCTCAGAAGCGGACTCCTCCTCTGAATCCATTTCCTTGCCAACAAACGCATGTGCCTTGCCAGATGAGCTCTTCTTGTGTGATGAAGACTTTGAGGAAGACTTGGAAGAAGACTTTGAGTATTTCTTCTTCTTCTTGTCATTAGAGTCATACTCCTTGCTCTTCTTCTTCTTCTTCTTCTTGTTCTCATTGTCCCACTGCGGACACTCAGAGATGTAGTGGCCAGGTTTCTTACACTTGTGGCATGTTTTCTTCTTGTAGTCATGAGCAGAAGCTTCATCATTCCTTGAGCTTGATCGTGAGGACTTTCTGAAGCCCTTCTTCTTGGTGAATTTTTGGAACTTCTTCACAAGCATAGCAAGCTCCTTTCCAATGTCTTCAGGATCATCAGAACTGCTGTCAGATTCTTCTTCAGATGAGGAGACAGCTTTTTCCTTCAAGGCACGAGTTCGCCCATAGTTGGGACCGTAGATATCTCTTTTCTCAGAAAGCTGAAACTCGTGTGTGTTGAGCCTCTCAAGTATGTCAGACAGATCGAGTGTCTTGAAGTCAGGACGTTCTTGAATCATCAGGGCTAGGGTGTCAAACGAGCTGTCAAGTGATCTCAGGAGTGTCTTGACGACTTCATGCTTGGTGATCTCAGTGGCGCCAAGGGCTTGAAGCTCATTTGTGATGTCAGTGAGTCGATCAAACATGAGCTGGACATTCTCATTGTCATTTCTCTTGAAGCGGTTGAAGAGGTTGCGAAGGACACTGATTCTCTGATCTCTCTGGGTTGAGACGCCTTCGTTGACCTTGGAGAGCCAGTCCCAGACTAGCTTAGATGTTTCCAAAGCACTCACGCGGCCATACTTTCCTTTGGTCAGATGACCACAGATGATGTTCTTGGCAGTGGAGTCCAGTTGAACGAACTTCTTGACATCAGCAGCCGTGATACCTTCACCAGCCTTGGGAACGCCATTCTTGACGACATACCATAGGTCGACATCAATGGCTTCAAGATGCATGCACATCTTATTCTTCCAGTAGGGATATTCAGTTCCATCAAAGACGGGGCATGCAGCGGAGACTTTAATTATCCCTGCAGTCGACATAGCTAAAACTCCAAGTGGTTAAACCGAATCACACAGAACAAGGGAGTACCTCGCTCTGATACCAATTGAAAGTGATAGTGATCGTCTAGAGGGGGGTGAATAGGCGATTTTTATGAAAGTCTTCAAAACATGGAAGTTTCGAAGACAAACGATAGAAATAAACCTATTACCATGCAGCGGAAGGTAGACTACACTAGACAAACCATAGTCAAGTATTCAATGAAGTGAAAGCACAATGACTAATAGCAGCTAGGCAGTAAAGATCAGGTAGGAAGATATTGTGAAGCCAATCAGAACAAGCAGTCACTCAGTGAAGACAAAAGATAATGCAATCATACAGTGACTTCACAAGGACCAACAGTAAGTAAAGGGAAGGGAAGGATGAAACCAGTGACTCGTTGAAGACAATGATTTGTTGGACCAGTTCCAGTTGCAATTCTCACAAACACATTAGTCCCTCAACTAGGTTTATCGTCAATACTCCAAAACCAACTAGGGGTGGCACTAGATGCACTTACACGGGCTAAATAGAAAAGATGAGAAGTCTGACGGGTGGGTCCCACCCGTCAGGTTTGAACTTGGGTGTGCTTCGCACCGAAATAGAGAAGGAAGGGGAGGTCACCGGCGGCGATTGACGGCGTAACAGGAGATGGCGATGGTGCAGGCGTGCTTGTGGAACATTTCCGCATTGGTGGGTGGTGGATTTGGCCGTCGGCGCGCACCACAGCGACGGCGACGTCGACTTCGGCGGACGACGGCTTCGGGTGATGTTGGATCTCGTCGGAGGAGCCTTCAATCGTCAAATTGATGTGCGGGACAGACGACGGGGTGCATTTGGAGGCTACTGGCGAGATTTGGGAGGTGGGGGTGGACGGACGGCGTCGGCTTCTTCTCGGAGGCAGAGGCGGATTGGGCAGCCGGAGTTGGGGAAGAAGACCTCCCCGGGGCCGTTCGATCCCTCTAGTGTGTGTTTGCGGATGGGTGGAGGCGGGGTGAGTTTGAAATGAGGCTCGGGGCGGCCTTTATATAGGTGGGCGAGGGTGGTCGAAGCGGAGTGGATCACGGCGGAGTAATTCCGGTCGGTGGGGTTGGTTTGGGCAGCGAGCGCAGTCGGTGTATGATCAGAGAGCTCGGTGGAGCTCTCCCGAAGTGCCAGCGCGACGAGGTTTGAGCCTTGCAGCCTTATCCACGGCATGGCTCACGCACGGGTCTGGCGGCGGTGTCCGTCTCCGGCGACTGCCAAGCGGGCGCGGCACGGTTCGGACGGTGCGTCAACTCCATAGAAGAGACGACGCATGGAGAGGAGGTAGGCAGGGGAGCAGTAGGGGAGTGAAGGCGCTGGTCGGTGAGCTGATCCATTCGTCCGCCGCTGCCGAGGGCGGTGGAAGGTGCACCGGCCAGCCACTGTGCTGTCATCGGCGAGCAGCCGACCAGAGGGACCTTGGAGACCCATTTATGATGGATGGAGGCGTGGATTAGGAGGAGATGTGATGGAGTGCTGTGCACAGCGCCGCTTCCCTCTCCCACTGTCCGTTTCTAAATTTACTGAAGTTTTTGATAGTGCTACAGTATGCACAGAAGGTGTTCGACGAAATGCCAATGCTAGCTAGGCATTTTTGAAAAATATGAAATTTGTTGTGGGGTCTCTCTAATGCAACTCTGAGTTGGTATAAAAACTTCAAAAAATTTGGAGTAGGGAAGATGTGGTTTTGAGCAAGGATTCCAAATCTGGTCCAAATTTCATTCAAATGAAATTTGAATTATTTGAACTATGGACCTGAATAATCTTGGAGGAATTGAATTTAGGTACTAAGGTCTTGTGGTGGAAATTTTGGTGAGATCAGAAAGGTTAGGGAGAATGGAGTTCCTTTGTAAACTCAAAGGATGCTAAGATGTGGTGTTGGTTAGTTTTGGAAATATTTAAATTATTAAAACAAAATTTTGGTGGAAGAAATTGCATTAGGTAGTTACATGGGGCAGGGGAGGTGCTTGAGAGAATTTATTAAAAATAAATTTGAGATAATTTTTGTGCAACAGACAAATTCTAGCATTGAAAATGCTATTTTGTTGGCAAATTTTATTCTTAAAATATTTCCTATATTTATTTAAAACAGAAAATAAAAGATTTAAGAAGACAACCACATCCTACAATACTAAAAACCTAAATATAGGGAAGAACTTTAGGAAAGCAGAGAACAGAGAAGGCTCTCAAATTAATAAATGACCTGGTATAATTCAAAAATTTATTTTTAGCCAAATTTTACTTAATAAAATTGTGGTTAAATTTTTGGGGTGTTACAAACTCTATCCCTCTTAAGAAAAATCTCGTCCTCGAAATTTGTTAGGGTGGTCACTAGAATTTCGTCTGTCACTCCGAGGGGATACTACTGAAATATTTATCTAGCTCGCATGATTTAAATGTTGTTACAGTAAGGGTACTGATAATTGGTGCAACTACAGTGAAGCACTGGTGCTGTGGATTTAACTCTACAGCTAGGGCAACTAAGGATTTGCTATTTAGAGGTATGACAAATTTGGAAAAATTATAAATTCAAATTCCAAATTTTGCTTGTCGTACTCCAGTGCACAGCGCTCTCTCCTGCTGACAGGTGGACCCTGGGCCCACTGTCAGCCCCTTCTTCTTCCTCCGGCGCTCCTCTTTCTTCTCTCTCGCGTGTGTTTTCATGCACTTTTCTCCGTCTGCGGTGCCTAGCGCAGGGCATCTAGGGCCGCACTGTGGTAGTGCGCGGCGTTCTTGCTGTCGGCGCAGCATGCACTCACCTCGCGGGCCAGCACCTTGTCAGCACTGCTCGTGGATTCGCCACCGAACACCGGCGATCGCGCGGGGAGTGGAGCTGGTGAACTTTGCTCACCGTGCACCGAGCTCGAGCTATAAAAATGACCGCGATCTCTCTCTTCTCTTCCTCACACTTGGCCTCACTTCCTCTTCCTCCTCTTCCTCCTTCTTCTTCTGGTTGTAGGAGTCCAACACGAGGGCTAATGGAGGGTGTGGCTCCGGATTTGGTCACGATCCTCCTGGTCAGAATGCTGGCGCCGTTAGTTGGCTTCTCGCTACTCCTATGTGCGATGATTCTAGATGATCGCCGTGATGCTGCTGCTCGAGTGGTGGCTCTCCGTGGCCATGGTGGATATGAGGATTAGTGATCGTTGTCAGGTGCGAGTGGTTGTTAGCGTGTGTGACGGTAGGTTTTGTAAAAATAAAACCCACATGTTTTTTTCTGTGTGAAAAAACTGTGGAGCGGTGTTAGTGATCTGGCAAACGAGATGTATGATTCAGTGCAAAGGGTGTATGGTCTCTTCACTTAGTGCATGTGGTGAAGTGAGTGTGGCTGTAAGCCAGATGTTGCGGCGGTGCAAGAATTAACTTTGTGTTGAGAAAAAAATTGTTGCAGTGGTCCTTAATAAAATCTCAACCCGAGATTTGTTAAGGGTGAAAATCGATTAGGAACCATGGCAGCAAAATCACTGTGATTGTCGGTTAGGGTGATAGGTTGGGCACCGACTACTGAATGGTGTCGGCTGGCTCCTGCATGTTGTCAGATAGGACAGGAGTGACTATAAGCACCGACGGGTGTGGATAGTGTGGAAATCTAGGGATAGCGACCAGGCTAAGATAGGATTAGCCAATGGTCAGCTTGGCTTTGATACCAAGGTTGTAGGGGCCGGATATCTAGGACATAAATCCCTGCAAATGACCCTTGTGTCATCACCAGCCCCAGGATTATTGTTTGCTGGTGTACACTTCCTTGATACAGAATTCCAAGCAATTACAAGAAATTGAGTACAAGACCACAAAGGTCCAATGAATATAACAAGGATCTCGAGTGGTGGATGATGGAAGAGACTCATGGATCTCCAACGTTGACGGGACTCCATTCCCACAGGAACAGCTGACCCGGATAACTCTTATTTCGCGTGGATGCTATCTTCGAATCCTAGGTTGCGGGGTGTCTTCGCAATACTCCTGTTCGAGTCATGATCTGGCCAAGACAATAGCCAGGGACAAGCCAGTGAGTACTTTTGAATGTACTTGCAAACATGATGAACAAAAGATATACTGGATGCATACGCTCATGATGAATTAAATTATATGCATGTGCTGACTGAAAATTAAAGCATAGCATAAGAAGTATTCATGCGGTGCGGAAGGATAAGTAATCCATGTCAGCGGTAAATCAAGGAAATGAGATGGAACATCGGGCGTTGGACCGCCCAAAGAATTCCAAGAAAAATGTCAAGCCGGTGTCTAAAGAGAATCGGGCGAGACAGGACCGCTTGAGAACTCAAGCGACACCACGAGAGATCTTGAAAATAAATGCCAAACAGGTGTCTAAAAGCGACGCCTCGAGAGGTGATGTCTACTACACAACCTTCTTCTTGTAGACGTTGTTGGGCCTCCAAGTGCAGAGGTTTGTAGGACAGTATCAAATTTCCCTCAAGTGGATGACCTAAGGTTTATCAATCCGTAGGAGGCGTAGGATGAATATGGTCTCTCTCAAGCAACCCTGCAACCAAATAACAAAGAGTCTCTTGTGTCCCCAACACACCCAATACAATGGTAAATTGTATAGGTGCACTAGTTCGGCGAAGAGATAGTGAAACAAGTGGTATATGGATAGTAGATAAAGGTATTTGTAATCTTAAATAATAAAAACAGCAAGGTAACAAGTGATAAAAGTGAGCGTAAACGGTATTGCAATGTGTGGAAATAAGGCCTAGGGTTCATACTTTCGCTAGTGTAAGTTCCCTCAACAATACTAACATAATTGGATCATAAAACTATCCCTCAACATGCAACAAAGAGTCTCTCCAAAGTCACTAATAGCGGAGAACGAACGAAGAGATTATGGTAGGGTACGAAACCACCTCAAAGTTATTCTTTCCAATCAATCCGTTGGGCTATTCCTATAGGTGTCACAAACAGCCCTAGAGTTCGTACTAGAATAATACCTTAAGACACAAATCAACCAAAACCCTAATGTCACATAGATACTCCAATGGCACCTCAAGTATCCGTGGGTATGATTATACGATATACATCACACAATCTCAGATTCATCTATTCAACCAACACAAAGGACCTCAAAGAGTGCCCAAAGTTTCTACCGGAGAATCACGACGAGAACGTGTGCCAACCCCTATGCATAGGTTCCCAATGTCACGAAACCCGCAAGTTGATCACCAAAACATACATCAAGTGGATCAATAGAATACCCCATTGTCACCACGGGTATCCCACGCAAGACATACATCAAGTGTTCTCAAATCTTTAAAGACTCAATCCGATAAGATTACTTCAAAGGGGAAACTCAATTCATTACAAGAGAGAAGAGGGGGAGGAGAAACATAAGATCCAACTATAATAGCAAAGCTCGCGATACATCAAGATCGTATCACCTCAAGAACACGAGAGAGAGAGAGATCAAACACATAGCTACTGGTACATACCCTCAGCCCCGAGGGAGAACTACTCCCTCCTCATCATTTAGAGCGCCGGGATGATGAAGATGGCCACCGGTGAGGGATCCCCCCTCCGGCAGGGTGCCGGAACAGGGTCCTGATTGACTTTTGGTGGCTACGGAGGCTTCTGGCGGCGGAACTCCCAATCTAATCTTTGTTCTGGAAGTTTTAGGTTACGTAGGTATATATGGGTGCAGGAGGTACATCGGTGGACTGAAGGGGGGGCACAAGGTAGGGGGGCGCCCCCCTACCCTCGTGAGTTCCTCCTTCATCTTCTGACGTATAGTCCAAGCCTATCTGGTGGCTTTCCTTCCAAAAATAACTTCTCCAGTTGATTTTGTTCCGTTTCGACTCTGTTTGATATTCCTTTTCTTCGAAACACTGAAATAGGCATAAAACAGCAAATCTGGGCTGGGCCGCCGGTTAATAGGTTAGTCCCAAAAATAATATAAAAGTGGATAATAAAGCCCAATATTGCCCAAAATAGTAGATAATATAGCATGGAGCAATCAAAAATTATAGATACGTTGGAGACGTATCAAGCATCCCCAAGCTTAATTCCTGCTCGTCCTCGAGTAGGTAAATGATAAAAAGATAATAGTTGATGTGGAATGCTAGTTGGCATAATTTCAATGTAATTCTTCTTAATTGTGGTATGAATATTCAGATCCGAAAGATTCAAGACAAAATTTCATATTAACATACTAATGATAATACTTCAAGCATACTAACAAAGCAATTATGTCTTCTCAAAATAACATGGCCAAAGAAATCTATCCCTACAAAATCATATAGTCTGGCTATGCTCCATCTTCACCACACAAAATATTTAAATCATGCACAACCCCGATGACAAGCCAAGCAATTGTTTCATACTTTGATGTTCTCAAACTTTTTCAATCTTCACGCAATACATGAGCGTGAGCCATGGACATAGCACTATAGGTGGAATAGAATGGTGGTTGTGGATAAGACAAAAAGGAGAAGATAGTCTCACATCAACTAGGCGTATCAACGGGTTATGGAGATGCCCATAAATAGATATCAATGTGAGTGAGTAGGGATTGCCATGCAACGGGTGCACTAGAGCTATAAGTATATGAAAGCTCAACAAAAGAAACTAGTGGGTGTGCATCCAACTCGCTTGCTCACGAAGACCTAGGGCATTTTGAGGAAGCCCATCATTGGAATATACAAGCCAAGTTCTATAATGAAAGATTCCCACTAGTATATGAAAGTGACAACATAGGAGACTCTCTATCATGAAGATCATGGTGCTACTTTGAAGCACAAGTGTGGTAAAAGGATAGTAACATTGTCCCTTCTCTCTTTTTCTCTCATTTTTTTATTTTTTTTATTTGGGCCTTTTATCTTTTTTATGGCCTCTTTTCTTTCTCTTTTTTTATTTGGGCTTCTTTGGCCTCTTTTATTTATTATTTTTGTCCGGAGTCTCATCCCGACTTGTGGGGGAATCATAGTCTTCATCATCCTTTCCTCACTGGGACAATGCTCTAATAATGATGATCATCACACTTTTATTTTTCTTACAACTCAACAATTACAGCTTGATACTTAGAACAAAATATGACTCTATATGAATGCCTCCGGCGGTGTACCGGGATGTGCAATGACTCATGAGTGACATGTATGAAAGAATTATGAACGGTGGCTTTGCCACAAATACGATGTCAACTACATGATCACGTTAAGCAATATGACAATGATGGAGTGTGTCATAATAACGGAACGGCGGAAAGTTGCATGGCAATATATCTCGGAATGGCTATGGAAATGCCATGATAGGTAGGTATGGTGGCTGTTTTGAGGAAGGTATATGGTGGGTTTATGGTACCGGCGAAAGGTGCGCGGTACTAGAGAGGCTAGCAATGGTGGAAGGGGGAGAGTGCGTATAATCCATGGACTCAACATTAGTCATAAAGAACTCACATACTTATTGCAAAAATTTATTAGTTATCGAAACAAAGTACTACGCGCATGCTCCTAGGGGGATAGATTGGTAGGAAAAGACCATCGCTCGTCCCCGACCGCCACTCATAAGGAAGACAATCAATAAATAAATCATGCTCCGACTTCGTCACATAACAGTTCACCATACGTGCATGCTATGGGAATCACAAACTTTAACACAAGTATCTCTCAAATTCACAACTACTCAACTAGCATGACTCTAATATCACCATCTCCATATCTCAAAACAATTATCAAGTATCAAACTTTTCATAGTATTCAACACACTCGTAAGAGAATTTTATTATTCTTGAATACCTAGTATATTAGGATTTTAAGCAAATTACCATGCTATTAAGACTCTCAAAATAATATAAGTGAAGCATGAGATTTCATCTATTTCTTCAAAATAAAACTACCACCATGCTCTAAAATGTATAAGTGAAGCACTAGAGCAAATGACAAACTACTCCGAAAGATATAAGTGAAGATCAATGAGTAGTCGAATAATTATGCAACTATATGAAGACTCTCTAATATTTAAGAATTTCAAATCTTGGTATTTTATTCAAACAGCAAGCAAAGGAAAATAAAATGACATGACTCTCCAAGCAAAACACATATCATGTGGTGAATAAAAATATAGCTCCAAGTAAAGTTACCGATGAACGAAGACGAAAGAGGGGATGCCTTCTAGGGCATCCCCAAGCTTAGGCACTTGGTTGTCCTTGAATATCACCTTGGGGTGCCTTGGGAATCCCCAAGCTTAGGCTCTTGCCACTCCTTATTCCATAGTCCATCGAATCCTTACCCAAAACTTGAAAACTTCACAACACAAAACTTAACAGAAAACTCGTAAGCTCCGTTAGTATAAGAAAATAAATCACCACTTCAAGGTACTGTAATGAACTCATTCTTTATTTATATTGGTGTTAAACCTACTGTATTCCAACTTCTCTATGGTTTATAAACTGTTTTACTAGCCATGGATTCATCAAAATAAGCAATCAACACAATGAAAACAGAATCTGTCAAAAACAGAACAGTCTGTAGTAATCTGGATCAAACATATACTTATGGAACTCATAAAATTCTCATATAAATTGATGGACTGGAGGAATTTATCTATTAATCATCTGCAAAAATAATTAACTAAATAGCACTCTCCAAATAGAAATGGCAGAAATTCTCGTGAGCGCTAAAGTTTCTGTTTTTTACAGCATGATCAACAAGACTTTCCCCAAGTCTTCCCAACGGTTCTACTTGGCACAAACACTAATTTAAAGCATAAAACCATATCTAAACAGAGGCTAGATGAATTATTTATTACTAAACAGGAGAAAAAAGCAAGGGACAAAAATAAAGTTGGGTTGCCTCCCAACAAGCGCTATCGTTTAACGCCCCTAGCTAGGCATGATGATTTCAACGATGCTCACATAAAAGAATAGAATTGAAACATAAAGAGAGCATCATGAAGAATATGACTAGCATATTTAAGTCTAACATACTTCCTATGTATAGGGATTTTGTGAGCAAACAACTTGTGGGAACAATAATCATCTTGCATAGGAAGGTAAAGCAAGCATAACTTCAAAGTTTTAAGCACATAGAGAGGAAATTTGATATTATTGCAACTCCTACAAGCGTATGTTCCTCCCTCATAATAATTTTCAGTAGCATCATGAATGAATTCAACAATATAACCAGCACCTAAAGAATTCTTTTCATGATCTACAAGCATATAAATTTTATTACTCTCCACATAAGCAAAATTCTTCTCATGAATAATAGTGGGAGCAAACTCAACAGAGTAACTATCATGGGATTGAAAATTGAAATCAAGATGACAAGTTTCATTGTTATTATTATTATTTAAAGCATATGTGTCATCACAATAATCATCATAGATAGGAGGCATGCTTTCATCATAATAAATTTTCTCATCAAAGCTTGGGGGACAAAAAATATCATCTTCATCAAACATAGCTTCCCCAAGCTTGTGGCTTTGCATATCATTAGCATCATGGATATTCAAGGAATTCACACTAACAACATTGCAATCATGCTCATCATTCAAATATTTAGTGCCAAACATTTTATAGATTTTTTCTTCTAGCACTGGAGCACAATTATCCTTTCCATCATACTCACGAAAGATATTAAAAAGGTGAAGCATATGAGACAAACTCAATTCCATTTTTTGTAATTTTCTTTTATAAACTAAACTAGTGATAAAACAAGAAACTAAAAGACTCGATTACAAGATCTAAAGATATACCTTCAAGCACTCACCTCGCCGGCAACGGCGCCAGAAAAGAGCTTAGTTGACGGGGTGTTAGTGCCGCTTTCCTCGCCTCCCCGGCAACGGCGCCAAAAAAGAGCTTGATGTCTACTACACAACCTTATTCTTGTAGACGTTGTTGGGCCTCCAAGTGCAGAGGTTTGTAGGACATTAGCAAATTTCCCTCAAGTGGATGACCTAAGGTTTATCAATCCGAAGGAGGCGTAGGATGAAGATGGTCTCTCTCAAGCAACCAAATAACAAAGAGTCTCTTGTGTCCCCAACACACCCAATACAATGGTAAATTGTATAGGTGCACTAGTTCGGCGAAGAGATAGTGAAACAAGTGGTATATGGATAGTAGATAAAGGTATTTGTAATCTTAAATAATAAAAACAGCAAGGTAACAAGTGATAAAAGTGAGCGTAAACGGTATTGCAATGTGTGGAAATAAGGCCTAGGGTTCATACTTTCGCTAGTGTAAGTTCCCTCAACAATACTAACATAATTGGATCATAAAACTATCCCTCAACATTCAACAAAGAGTCACTCCAAAGTCACTAATAGCAGAGAACGAACGAAGAGATTATGGTAGGGTACGAAACCACCTCAAAGTTATTCTTTCCAATCAATCCGTTGGGCTATTCCTATAGGTGTCACAAACAGCCCTAGAGTTTGTACTAGAATAACACCTTAAGACACAAATCAACCAAAACCCTAATGTCACCTAGATGCTCCAATGTCACCTCAAGTATCCGTGGGTATGATTATACGATATGCATCACACAATCTCAAATTCATCTATTCAACCAACACAAAGGACCTCAAAGAGTGCCCAAAGATTCTACCGGAGAATCATGACGAAAACGTGTGCCAACCCCTATGCATAGGTTCCCAATGTCACGAAACCCGCAAGTTGATCACCAAAACATACATCAAGTGGATCAATAGAATACCCCATTGTCACCACGGGTAGCCCACGCAAGACATACATCAAGTGTTCTCAAATCTTTAAAGACTCAATCTGATAAGATTACTTCAAAGGGGAAACTCAATTCATTACAAGAGAGAAGAGGGGGAGGAGAAACATAAGATCCAACTATAATAGCAAAGCTCGCGATACATCAAGATCGTATCACCTCAAGAACACGAGAGAGAGAGAGAGAGAGAGAGAGAGAGAGATCAAACACATAGCTACTGGTACATACCCTCAGCCCCGAGGGAGAACTACTCCCTCCTCGTCATGGAGAGCGCCGGGATGATGAAGATGGCCACCGGTGAGGGATCCCCCCTCTGGCAGGGTGCCAGAACAGGGTCCCGATTGACTTTTGGTGGCTACGGAGGCTTCTGACGGCGGATCTCCCGATCTAATCTCTGTTCTAGAAGTTTTAGGTTACGTAGGTATATATGGGTGCAGGAGGTACGTCGGTGGACCGAAGGGGGGGCCACGAGGCAGGGGGGCGCGCCCAGGGGGTGGGCGCCCCCCTACCCTCGTGAGCTCCTCCTTCATCTTCTGACGTAGAGTCCAAGCCTATCTGGTGGCTTTCCTTCCAAAAATGACTTCTCCATTTGATTTCGTTCCGTTTCGCCTCCGTTTGATATTCCTTTTCTTTGAAACACTGAAAGAGGCATAAAACAACAAATCTGGGCTGGGCCTCCGGTTAATAGGTTAGTCCAAAAAATAATATAAAAGTGGATAATAAATCCCAATATTGCCCAAAATAGTAGATAATATAGCATGGAGCAATCAAAAATTATAGATATGTTGGAGACGTATCAAGAGGTCTTGAAAATAAATGCCACAGTCGGGTGTCTGAAGCGACGCCTCATAAGGGGCTTATAAGAAAATAACATGAGTGTCCAGGTGGACTAGCCATCCCAAGTGATACTAAGAAAAGAAAAGAAAATGAGTATCTCGGGTAGTCTAGCCATCCCAAGAGATACTCAAGATTTCACACAAGAGGGAAATGGTTAGTCCATAATAATACTCAGGTCAACAACAATATACATCATAGCACTAGTAGTGACAATCATTATCCTGCAAATGGATCATGATCAATTTAATAATTTCCTCCGGAGACTGACACTAAGACTGACACTTGACCAACCCAGACTGTAGTCCTTAACCATGGACACGGCTCTTCGAATAGATATAACTCTGCAGAGGGTGCACACTTTACCCACGTGTATAGGATTTCTTTAGCCAACGCTGAGACGTTGACTAATTCCTGTTATGGCCTTTGGGTTGAAAACACACCTGACCAGCACACACCAGATTCACTCTCCAGATGCCAGGAATCACCCAAAGCATCGTTCAAGAAAACCTATAAGACGGGGAAACCATCGTCTCGAATAGCATGGGATCACTATTTCATAACGCGCGTATTACAAGGAGTGCCCCCCTCTCGACCCAGCCGGATACACCCATGCCCCTGACCAGATGACATGCCTACCGGAGGCCTCTAGTATCTTTCACCATGGCCTCTCTGTAAAGTGTGTGCACGGAAAGGGGTTAACAACTTACTGAACCATACCCTGCCTGTGGCAGGGACAAGTGGTAGCACGGAACAAGTATGGGGGTTACTGGAACAAGACTCGATCTATGGTCAACTCAGGAGGTTTAACTTTTCCTGCA
Organism: Triticum urartu; assembly: GCF_056163025.1. Lineage (NCBI taxonomy): Eukaryota > Viridiplantae > Streptophyta > Magnoliopsida > Poales > Poaceae > Triticum > Triticum urartu. Next base: position 615,385,310 of record NC_141874.1, on the reverse strand, counting down.
GTGGTTAGCACAATATAACTCATTGGCAGTACCCAACAGGGTCACCACCTGGTATGTTCCAACATACCCTCACTGCTCACTCTCGTCACAACGAGATTTCAGTCTCACGATCACTTTTCTCATGACTGTTTCTCCCTACAGATTAGTCTGGACCAACATAAGCATGTGTGGCACGGGAAAATAACCATACTCACTTTACATGTTTAAATGAGGAGAACGACATAACAATGGATCATGCATGCAAAAATGGTCATATCCATGTTTTATTTGAATTCAACATGATCCAGTATTTATCACAAAGAATCGACCATGCATTCACCATATCAAGTGTTCAAGATGATTGCCTTGAGCATGCAGAAAGATTGGGTGCACTCCAATACTTTGAAATTTTTATCTTCCCTCCATTTTCCTATTTTCAAAAATATTGCAATTACCACATAATTCAAAAACAGTACCAACAAGTGTTTCACAAATTTTTGAAATAAATACTGAAATAAACTAGATGAAAAATGAGGGATGTCAAAAAAAAATCAATTCATTTGGAGTTGTGGTTTAAAAACTAGAGGAAGTCAAAGTCGTGGTCAAATCTGTTTTTAGATAAAACATAAAAAGAAAACGGTTCGGCTGTAAATACGCTTTACATATAGGGAAAGTGTATTCTCTTAAAACACGCATTCAGGCTAAATAGAAAAGGTGAGAAGTCTGACGGGTGGGTCCCACCTGTCAGGTTTGAACTTGGGCGTGCTTCGCGCCGAAACAGAGAAGGAAGGGGAGGTCACCGGCGGCGATTGACGTCATAACAGGAGATGGCGATGGTGCAGGCGTGCTTGTGGAACATTTCCACATCGGTGGGTGGTGGATTTGGCCGCCGGCGTGCACCACAGCAACGACGACGTCGACTCCGGCGGACGGCGGCTTCAGGTGATGTTGGATCTCGTCGGAGGAGCCTTCAATCGTCAAATTGATGTGCGGGACAGACGAGGGGGTGGATTTGGAGGCTACTGGCAAGATTTGGGAGGTGGGGGTGGACGGACGACGTCGGCTTCTTCTCGGAGGCAGACGCGGATCGGGCGTCCAGAGTTGGGGAAGAAGACCTCCCCGGGGACGTTCGATCCCTCTAGTGTGTGTTTGCGGATGGGTGGAGGCGGGGTGAGTTCGAAACGAGGCTCGGGGTGGCCTTTATATAGGTGGGCGAGGGTGGTCGGAGCGGAGTGGATCACGTCGGAGTAATTCCGGTCGGTGGGGTTGGTTTGGGCGGCGAGCACGGTCGGTGTCTGATCAGAGAGCTCGGTGGAGCTCTCCCGAAGTGCCAGCGCGATGAGGTTTGAGCCCTGCAGCCTTATCCACGGCATGGCTCGCGTACGGGTCTGGCGGCGGTGTCCGTCTCCGGCGACTGCCAGACGGGCACGGCATGGTTCAGACGGTGCATCAACTCCGTAGAAGAGACGACGCGTGGAGAGGAGGTAGGCAGGGGAGCAGTAGGGGAGTGAAGGCGCTGGTCGGCGAGCTGATCCATTCGTCCGCCGCTGCCGAGGACGGTGGCAGGTGCACCAGCCAGCCACTGTGCTGTCGTCGGCGAGCGGCCGACCAGAGGGACCCTGGAGACCCATTTATGATGGATGGAGTCGTGGATAAGGAGGAGAGGTGATGGAGTGCAGTGCACGGCGCCGCTTCCCTCTCCCACTATCCTTTTCTGAATTTACTGAAGTTTTTGATAGTGCTACAGTATGCACAGAAGGTGTTCGACGAAATGCCAATGCTAGCTAGGCATTTTTGAAAAATATGAAATTTGTTGTGGGGTCTCTCTGATGCAACTCTGAGTTGGTATAAAAACTTCAGAATTTTTGGAGTAGGGAAGGTATGGTTTTGAGCAAGGATTCCAAATCTGGTCCAAATTTCATTCAAATGAAATTTGAATTATTTGAACTATGGACCTGAATAATCTTGGAGGAATTGAATTTAGGTACTAAGGTCTTGTGGTGGAAATTTTGGTGAGATCAGAAAGGTTAGGGAGAATGGAGTTCCTCTGTAAACTCAAAGGATGCTAAGATGTGGTGTTGGTTAGTTTTGGAAATATTTAAATTAGTAAAAGAAAATTTTGGTGGAAGAAATTGCATTAGGTAGTTACATGGGGCAGGGGAGGTGCTTGAGAGAATTTATTAAAAATAATTTTGAGATAGTTTTAGTGCAAAAAACAAATTCTAGCATTGAAAATGCTATTTTGTTGGCAAATTTTATTCTGAAAATATTTCCTATAGTTATTTAAAACAGAAAATAAAAGATTTAAGATAACAACCACATCCCACAATACTAAAAACGTAAATGGAGGGAAGAACTTTAGGAAAGCAGAGAACAGAGAAGGCTCTCAAATTAATAAATGACCTGGTATAATTAAAAAAATATTTTTAGCCAAATTTTACTTAATAAAATTGTGGTTAAAATTTTGGGGTGTTACAGCGGCTACGAGGGGCGGCGGCGACGGGGCAGAGGAGAAAGAAGCAGAGGGAGAGATGAGGAACTGATTTTTTTGAAGTGTTTTCTTATATAGAACAACCTTTAGTACCGGTTGAAGCCACCAACCGGTATTAAAGGTCTGTTTTGGCCAGGCCAAGCGGCAGGAAGCGCACACCCTTTAGTACCGGGTTGTAGCTCCAACCGGTAGTAAAGACCCCCCCTTTAGTACCGGTTTGAGCCACCACCCGGTACTAAAGGGGGTGCGCTGGCACAGGTGCGCTGCGTCATGTTTAGTCCCGCCTCGCTAGCCGAGGGGCGTCCGCACTGGTTTATAAGCCCCAGTGCGGTAGCTCTCTCGAGCTCCTCTCCAAAGCAGGCCTACTGTGCCTAAATGTTCTGTGCTGCCCTGTGGGCCTACTGGGCCTTTGCGAGCCTACATCTTGGCCCAACAAAGCAGTAGGCGGGCTTTTTATTTTCTTATTTTTTTTGCTTTATTTTTTTGTTTTATTCATTTTTAGTTGTTTTTTGCTGTATTTAGAGTTTCTTTGTGAATATTTTTGCTTTAGGTACAAAAAATTACAAACTTTCTATTAGTGCCGATAGTTTACAAATTTGAATAGTTTACATTTTGAATTATTTGAAATGTATGTGAATCACTAGTTTGTGAATAACTTAACTTCGAAAATAGATTTTTTCAGTGATTCTTTTTTCTTATGTTTAATATTAGTGTGTTTTATCATTATATTCAATTTGGTAGTGCTTAGGTTATTTAAAAAATGAAATGCCTTTGTAACGGATGAGTTTTCGTCCGAAACCCTGATACTTCGAAAGAGATTGTCCATTTTGTACACGAAGTGCATCCAGTTTTTGCGGTAACGCTGTCTACTTTTTTGCACATGCTATGTGGGTGAAATTATGATATCATGCCAACTTTCAACCTTTTCTGAGTTCATTTGAAATGCTTTTCAATTTCAGGGTCATTTAGTTGAAAAAATCAGTAAATGCATGAAAGAATTTGTTTGCACATAAAATTTCTTCTCGTTTCAAATGCCAAAACACATAACTACCCTAACTATTATAGAGATTCCCTCCTGGGTGTGAAACACAAAAGAAAGTGATGATAGTGAAGCCGATCACATCCCAGATCTTTGGGTGTGAAACTTTTTCTTCGCGTGTGTCCCTTTGCGCCGTAGCCATGGAAAATCTTCATCGTTTAACTGGATGCTCGGGTCAATATTCACTGTGAATGGGGCAATTTCATCAAACTTTTCATAATCTTTTGACATGTCTGTCTTGTCATCCACTCCAACGATGTTTCTCTTCCCAGAAAGAACTATGTGGCGCTTTGGCTCATCGTATGATGCATTCGCTTCCTTATCTTTTCTTTTTCTCGGCTTGGTAGTCATATCCTTCACATAGAAAACCTGTGCCACATCATTAGCTAGGACAAATGGTTCATCTGCATACGCAAGACTGTTGAGATCCACTGTTGTCATTCCATACTGCGGGTCTTCCATTACCCCACCTCATGTCATATTGACCCATTTGCACTGAAACAAAGGGACCTTCAAACCACGTCCATAGTCAAGTTCCCATTTCTCCTCTATGTAACCATAATATGTTTCCTTTCCCGTCTTGGTTGTTGCATCAAAGCGGACACCACTGTTTTGGTTGGTGCTCTTCTTATCTTGGGCGATCGTGTAAAATGTATTACCATTTATCTCGTACCCTTTGAAAGTCATTATATTCGAAGATGGTAACTGGGACAGCGAGTACAGGTCATCTTCAATAGAGGCGTCATGCATGGTACATGTCTGCAACCAGCCGGGGAAACTCCTAGTTTGTTCACGTGTAATCCAGTCATCAGACCGCTCTGGGTGTTTGGAGCATAGAAAATTCTTGTGTTCGTCCATATACGGAGCCACCAAGGCAGAATTATGTAGAACTGCGTAGTGTGCTTCAATGAGAGAATGTCCGTCCATACATATTTTTTGATTCCCTCCTTGCGTGCCTTTTCCATCCAGTCTGCCCTTATGCCGCAATTCAGGAACACCAATCGGCTTAAGGTCAGGAATAAAGTCAATATAAAACTCAATGACCTCCTCATTTTCATGGCCCTTGGAGATGCTTCCTTCTGTCCTAGCACGGTTATGAACATATTTCTTTAAGACTCCCATGAACCTCTCAAAGGGGAACATATTGTGTAAAAATACAGGACCCAAAACGTTAATCTCTTCACATAGGTGAACTAGGACGTGCATCATGATGTTGAAGAAGGATGGTGGGAACACAAACTCGAAACTGACAAGACATTGCACCAAATCATTCTCTAACCTTGGTATGATTTCTGGATCGATTACCTTCTGAGAGATTGCATTGAGGAATGCACATAGCTTCACAATGGCTAATCGAACGTTATCCTGTACAAGCCCCCTCAATGCAACCGGAAGCAGTTGCGTCATAATCACGTGGCAGTCATGAGACTTTAGGTTTTGGACTTTTTCTCTGCCTTGTTTATTATTCCCTTTATATTCGACGAGAAGCCAGACGGTACCTTAATACTGAGCAGGCATTCAAAGAAGATTTCCTTCTCTTCTTTGGTAATAGCATAGCTGGCATGACCCTGATGTATGCCGTCTTTTCCATGCATATGTTTCTGGTCCTCCCGTGCCTCAGGTGTATCTTTTGTCTTCCCATACACGCCCAAGAAGCCAAGCAGGGTCACGTAAAGATTCTTCGTCACGTGCATCACATCGATTGCAGAGCGAACCTCTAGGTCTTTCCAATAGGGCAGGTCCCAAAATATAGATTTCTTATTCCACATGGGTGCGCGTCCGTCAGCGTCATTCGGAACAGGTTGTCTGCCAGGACCCTTTCCAAAGACTACCTTCAAATCCTTGACCATATCATGTACATCAGCACCAGTACGGTGGTGAGGCTTCATCCGGTGATCCGCCTCACCTTTGAAATGCTTGCCTTTCTTTCTTACGGGATGCCTGCTCGGAAGAAATCGACGATGTCCCAGGTACACATTCTTCCTACAATTGTCCAAATATATAATGTCGGTATCATCCAAATAGTGCGTGCATGCGTGGTATCCCTTGTTTGTCTGTCCTGAAAGGTTACTGAGAGCAGGCCAATCATTGATGGTCACGAACAGCAAGGCCTTTAGGTCAAATTCTTCCCCCATGTGCTCATCCCACGCACGTACACATGTTCCATTCCACAGCTGTAAGAGTTCTTCAACTAATGGCCTTAGGTACACATCAATGTCGTTACCGGGTTGCTTAGGGCCTTGGATGAGCACTGGCATCATAATGAACTTCCACTTCATGCACAACCAAGGAGGAAGGTTATACAAACATAGAGTCACGGGCCAGGTGTTATGGTTGCTGCTCTGCTCCCCAAAAGGATTAATGCCATCTTAGACCAAACCATACGTTCCTTGTGTCATCTGCAAACTCCTTTCCGTACTTTCTCTTGATTTTTCTCCACTGCGACCCGTCAGCGGGTACTCTCAACTTTCTGTCTTTCTTACGGTCTTCTCTGTGCCATCGCATCGCCTTGGCATGCTCTTTGTTTTGGAACAAATGTTTCAACCATGGTATTATAGGAGCATACCACATCACCTTGGCAGGAATCTTCTTCCTGGGGCGCTCGCCCTCGACATCACCAGGGTCATCGCGCCTGATCTTATAGCACAATGCACCGCATACCGAGCAAGCGTTCAAATCCTCGTACTCACCGCGGTAGAGGATGTAGTCATTAGGGCATGCATGTATCTTCTGCACCTCTAACCCTAGAGGGCAGACAACCTTCTTTGCTTCGTACGTGCTCTCGGGCAATTTGTTGTCCTTTGGAAGCATATTCTTTATCATTACCAGCAACTTTCCAAATCCCTTGTCAGATACACCATTCTCTACCTTCCATTGCAGCAATTCCAGTGTGGTGCCCAACTTTTTCTTGTCAGCTTCACAATTCGGGTACAACAATTTCTTGTGATCCTCTAACATGCGCTGGAACTTCTTCTTCTCCAAATCACTTGCGCAGTTTCTCTTTGCATCAGCAATGGCCCGACCTAGATCATCAGCGGGCTCATCTAATGCCTCTTCTTCAGCTTCTTCCCGCATTGCCGGCTCAGCTTCTTCCCCCATTGTTGTATCATCGTATTCAGGGAACCCATCATGGCTAGGATAGCTGTCGTCGCCCTCTTCTTCTTCATTTTGTTCCATCATAACCCCTCTTTCTCTGTGCTTGATCCAAACATTATAGTGGGGCATGAAACCGTATCAAACAGGTGGACATGAATGGTTCTTGACTTAGAGTAATTGTTATCATTCTTACAGCCAACACATGGACAAGGCATAAAACCATTCGCCCACTTGTTTGCCTCAGCCGCAAGCAGAAAAGTTTGCATGCCATTAATGAACTCGGGAGAGCATCGGTCATCGTACATCCATTGTCAGCTCATCTTCATTACACAACACCGAAAAGACCAAATTAATACAAGTTCATACATAAAGTTCATACAACACTTAAATGCAACAAACAAATAACTCTCTAGCTAATGAATTTAAATGCAACAACAAATGCGATCAAGATCGCAACTAAGGTAACAATTGATCCAACAGCATAATGATACCAAGCCTCACTATGAATGGCATATTTTCTAATCTTTCTAATCTTCAAGCGCATTTTCTCCATCTTAATCGTGTGATCATCAACGACATCAGCAACATGCAACTCCAATTCCATCTTCTCCCCCTCAATTATTTTCAATTTTTATTTCAAATCCCCATTTTCTCTTTCAACTAAATTTAACCTCTCGACAATAGGCTCGGTTGGAATTTCCGGTTCACATACCTCCTACATACAAATATCTATGTCGCTTGATGGGCATAATTTGTCAAAAACACGAAATGCAACAAATAGTTTTAAAAGAGAATATACCACATCCGAATCATAACCCGGACGAGGGCCGACGGGGACGGATATCAAAACCATGGCACTATGTATAACAAACAACGTACGGGTAAGATAATTATATGATTAACTATATATCCAAATCATACAAACATCAATTTTTTTATATAAAACCTTCATGAACAAGAGGCTCACCACAAGGTGGTGCCGGCGACAGGACGGTGCGGGCGATCGACGGTGGTTACGACGGAGATTTAGAAGGCACTAAGTAAACCACACCTACATATGCAAACTAAGTGTTATTTTTTACCTCAAATTGCATATAAATCAAATACTAGCACATATATATAATTCCTCCCAAACTACTAAACTCACAAATCAATCACTATATAAAGCATTGCAAGAGCTAATCTAGCAATGAGAGATGAAAGGACAAAGTTGCTAACCTTTGTGATCATTTGAATGTATGGGGGCCTTCAAATCTTGACAATTTTTGGGCAAAATGTGTGATGAGCTTGAGAGGAAGAGGGGAAGAACAGAGAGGAGAGGGGAAAGGGGAAGAACAGAGCGAGCTCGGGTGGACGAAGGGTGTATGTAGGACAACCTTTAGTACCGGTTCATGATACGACCCGGTACTAAAGGTGCTGGAGGGGCCCCGAACTGACAACATCCTGCCACCACTCACTTTAGTACTGGTTCATGGAACGAACCGGTGCTAAAGGTTCACCACGAACCGGTACTAATGAGAGCAGACGGCTAGCCGTTGGAACCGGCACTAATGCACACATTAGTGCCGGCTCAAAACCAAACCGGCACTAATGTGCTTCACAATTGATCCTTTTTCTACTAGTGGAAATACTTACACTGCTTTACTGCATTACCCTTTCCTCTTCAAGGGAAAACCAATGCAGTGCTCAAGAGGTAGCAATAAGTATTTCGGGTGTCGTTGCCGGGGAGATCTATGCCAAGTCAAGACATACCAAGTAGCCATCACAACTCTTATCCTTTGCATTACATTATTTGCCATTTGCCTCTCGTTTTCCTCTCCCCCCACTTCACCCTTGCCGTTTTATTCGCCCTCTGTTCCTTTCGCCCTCTCTTTCCGTTTGCCTCTTTTTCGCTTGCCTCTTGTTGCTTGTTGCCTTTATGGCTTTACCAAAAGGAGTTGACCCTCACCTTAGAAGGTTGGAAGAAATCGAAAACAACGTTAGAAGTTTTATGTCCTTGCAGTTTGAGCATAATAATTTCTTTAGAAACAAGCTAAAAGAACAAAAAAGTTTTATCGGTTTCATGAATAAAGAGCTCGATGATATGTCTAAGGAATTTTACGGTTTAAAATCTCAGCTTGCTCATCTTGAAAAATTAGTGGCTGAAATCTCGGATAAGCAGGCCACCTTAGTTAATAAGATGGCCGCTAAACCGGGAAGTTTTCATGACAATAAAGATGAAGATTTAAAAGTAATTGATGCATCCCCTATTAAATCCTTGTTTTGCAATTTGAATCTTGATAATGATGGGACTGGAGATGAGTCAACTTAGTTAGAAGGCGTCCCAAAAATTCGGAGTTTTTAGATCTAGATGCAAAAATTGGTAAAAGTGGGGTTGAAGAGGTTAGCAATGAACCCACTATCCTGGATTTCAAGGAATTTAATTATGATAATTTCTCTTTGATAGATTGTATTTACTTGTTGCAACCCGTGCTAAATTCTCCTCATGCTTATAGTCAAAATAAAGCTTTTACTAAACATATCGTTGATGCTTTGATGCAATCTTATGAAGAAAAACTTGAGTTGGAAGTTTCTATCCCTAGAAAACTTTATGATGAGTGGGAACCTACTGTTAAAATTAAAATTAAATATCATGAATGCTATGCTTTGTGTAATTTGGGTGCTAGTGTTTCCATGATTCCAAAAACTTTGTGTGATTTGCTAGGTTTCCGTGAATTTGATGTTTGTTCTCTAAACTTGCACCTTGCGGATTCCACTATTAAGAAACCTATGGGAAAGATTAATGATGTTCTTATTGTTGCAAATAGGAATTATGTGCCCTTAGATTTCATTGTTCTTGATATAGATTGCAATCCTTCATGTCCTATTATTCTTGGTAGACCTTTCCTTAGAACGATTGGTGCAATTATTGATATGAAGGAAGGGAATATTAAATTCCAATTTCCATTAAGGAAAGTCATGTAACACTTCCCTAGAAATAAATTTAAATTACCATATGAATCTATTATGAGAGCCACTTATGGATTGCCTACCAAAGATGGCAATACTTAGATCTATCCTCGCTTTTATGCCTAGCTAAGGGCGTTAAACGATAGCGCTTGTTGGGAGGCAACCCAATTTTATTTTTATTCCATGCTTTTTGCTCCTTTTAGTAATAAATAATTTATCTAGCCTCTGTTTTGGTTGTTTTTTTGTGTTTAATTAGTGTTTGTGCCAAGTAGAACCGTTGGGAAGACTTGGGGAAAGTCTTTTTGATCTTGCTGTAAAAAACAGAAACTTTAGCGCTCACGAGAATTGCTGCCATTTTTTATTGGAGAGTGATATTTAGTTAATTATTTTTGAAGATGATTAATAAATAAATTCCTCACGTCCAGGAATTTATTTTAGAATTTTTGGGGTCCCAGAAGTGGTCGAAACCTACATATTACTACATACTTTTCTGTTTTTGACAGATTCTGTTTTTCGCGTGTTGTTTGCTTATTTTGATGAATCTATGGCTAGTAATAGAGTTTATGAACCATAGAAAATTTGGAATAAAGTTGGTTTAACACACCAATATAAATCAATAATGAGTTAATTACAGTACCTTGAAGTGGTGGTTTTTTTCTTTTACTAACGGAGCTCACGAAGATTTTCTTTTAAGTTTTGTGTTGTGAAGTTTTCAAGTTTTGGGTAAGGATTTGATGGATTATGGAATAAGGAGTGGCAAGAGCCTAAGCTTGGGGATGCCGAAGGCGCCCCAAGGTAAAATCCAAGGACACCTAAAAGCCTAAGCTTGGGGATGCCCCGGAAGGCATCCCCTCTTTCGTCTTCGTCTATCGGTAACTTTACTTGGAGCTATATTTTTATCCGCCACATGATATGTGTTTTGCTTGGAGCGTCTTGTATGATTTGAGTCTTTGATTTTTAGTTTACCACAATCATCCTTGTTGTACACACCTTTTGGGAGAGACACACATGAATTGGAATTTATTAGAATACTCTATGTTCTTCACTTATATCTTTTGTGCTATATAGTTTTTCTCTAGTGCTTCGCTTATATCTTTTAGAGCACGGCGGTGGTTTTGTTTTATAGAAATAATTGATATCTCATGCTTCACTTATATCATTTTGAGAGTCCTTTAGAAAAGCATGGTAATTCACTTTGGTTATAAATTTTGAATGCTAAGAGAAGTTGGATGCTTGATAGATGGTTTTGAGATATAAAGGTGGTAATATTATAAGTGAGCTAGTTGAGTAGTTGTGAAATTGATGAATACTTGTGTTGAAGTTGGCAAGTCCCATAGCATGCACGTATGGTGAACGTTATGTGACCAATTTGAAGCATGGGGTGTTCTTTGATTGCTTTCCTTATGAGTGGCGGTCGGGGACGAGCGATGGTCTTTTCCTACCAATCTATTCCCCTAGGAGCATGCGCGCAGTGCTTGGTTTTGATGACTTGTAGATTTTTGCAATAAGTATGTGAGTTTTTTATGACTAATGTTGAGTCCATGGATTATACGCACTCTCACCCTTCCACCATTGCTAGCCTCTTTGGTACCGTGCATTGCCCTTTCTCACCTTGAGAGTTGGTGCAAACTTCGCTGGTGCATCCAAACCCCGTGATATGATATGCTCTATCACACATAAGCCTCCTTATATCTTCCTCAAAACAGCCACCATACCTACCTATTATGGCATTTCCATAGCCATTCTGAGATATATTGCCATGCGACTTTCCACCGTTCCATTTATTATGACACGCATCATCATTGTCATATTGCTTTGCATGATCATGTAGTTGACATTGTATTTGTGGCAAAGCCACCGTTCATAATTTTTTCATACATGTCACTCTTGATTTATCGCAATCCCAGTACATCGCCGGAGGCATTCACATAGAGTCATATTTTGTTCTAAGTATTGAGTTGTAATTCTTGAGTTGTAAGAAAATAAAAGTGTGATGATCATTATTAGAGCATTGTCCCATGTGAGGAAAGGATGATGGAGACTATGATTCCCCCACAAGTCGGGATGAGACTCCGGACGAAAAATAAAAAATAAAAAGAAAGAAAAGAGGCCAAAAGAAAAAAAAAGGGGGGAAAGAAGGCCCAAATAAAAAAATGAGAGAAAAAGAGAGAAGGGACAATGTTACTATCCTTTTTCCACACTTGTGCTTCAAAGTAGCACCATGATCTTCATGATAGAGAGTCTCTTATTTTATCACTTTCATATACTAGTGGGAATTTTTCATTATAGAAGTTGGCTTGTATATTCCAATGATGGGCTTCCTCAAATGCCCTAGGTCTTCGTGAGCAAGCGAGTTGGATGCACACCCACTTAGTTTCGTTGATGAGCTTTCATATATTTATAGCTCTAGTGCATCCGTTGCATGGCAATCCCTACTCCTTGCAATGACATCAATCGGTGGGCATCTCCATAGCCCATTGATTAGCCGCGTCAATGTGAGACTTTATCCCTTTTTGTCTTCTCACATAACCTCAATCATCATATTCTATTCCACCCATAGTGCTATGTCCATGGCTCGCGCTCACATATTGCGTGAAAGTTGAAAGAGTTTGAAAAGGATAAGTATGAAACAATTGCTTGGCTTGTCACCGGGGTTGTGCATGATGAGAGCATTTTGTGTGACGAAAATGAAGCATGGCCAAACTATATGACTTTGTAGGGATAAGTTTTCTTTGGCTATGGTATTTTGATAAGACATAATTGCTTGATTAGCATACTTGGAGTATTACTATTTTTATGTCAACAATAAACTTTTTATCTTGAATCTTTTGGATCTGAACATTCATGCCACAATAGAGGAAAATACATTAAAGAATATTCTAGAAAGCATTCCACATCAAAAATTCTGTTTTTATCATTTACCTACTCGAGGACGAGCAGGAATTAAGCTTGGGGATGCTAATACGTCTCCAACGTATCTATAATTTTTGATTGTTCCATGCTATTATATTATCTGTTTTGGATGATAATGGGCTTTATTTTACACTTTTATATTATTTTTGGGACTAACCTATTAACCGGAGGCCCAGCCCAAATTGTTGTTTTTTGCCTATTTCAGTGTTTCGTATAAAAGAAATATCAAACGGAGTCCAAACGGAATGAAACCTTCGGGAACGTGATTTTTGGAACAAACGTGATCCAGAGAACTTGGAGTGGACGTCAAGCAATCAATGATGTGGCCACGAGGCAGGGGGGCGCGCCTACCCCCAGGGCGCACCCTTCACCCTCGTGGGCCCCTTGTTGCTCCGCTGACCTACTTCTTCCTCCTATATACATCCATATACCCCGCAAACATCCAGGAGCACCACGAAACCCTATTTCCACCGCCGCAACCTTCTGTACCCAAGAGATCCCATCTTGGGGCCTTTTCCGGAGCTCCGCCGGAGGGGGCATTGATCACGCAGGGCCTCTACATCAACTCCATGGCCCCACCGATGATGTGTGAGTAGTTTACCTCAGACCTTCGGGTCCATAGCTAGTAGCTAGATGGCTTTTTCTCTCTCTTTGGATCTCAATACAAAGTTCTCCTCGATTTTCTTGGAGATCTATTCGATGTAATCTTATTTTGCGGTGCGCTTGTCGAGATCCGATGAATTGTTGGTTTATGATCAAGTCTATCTGTGAACAATATTTGAATCTTCTCTGAATTCTTTTATGTATGATTGGTTTATATTTGCAAGTCTCTTCGAATTACCAGTTTGGTTTGACCTACTAGATTGATCTTTCTTGCAATGGGAGAAGTGCTTAGCTTTGGGTTCAATCTTGCGGTGCTCGATCCTAGTGAAAGAAAGGGAAACGACACGTATTGTATTGTTGCCATCGAGGATAAAAAGATGGGGTTTATATCATATTGCATGAGTTTATCCCTCTACATCATGTCATCTTGATTAAGGCGTTACTCTGTTCTTATGAACTTAATACTCTAGATGCATGCTGGATAGCGGTCGATGTGTGGAGTAATAGTAGTAGATGCAGAATCGTTTCAGTCTACTTGTCTCGGACGTGATGCCTATATACATGATCATGCCTAGATATTCTCATAATTATTCGCTTTTCTATCAATTGCTCGACAGTAATTTGTTCACCAACCGTAATACTTATGCTATCTTGAGAGAAGCCACTAGTGAAACCTATGGCCCCGGGTCTATCTTCCATCATACTAATCTACCGTTATTTCCATTACTGTTTATTTTGCAATCTTTACTTTCAATCTATATCAAAAATACCAAAAATATTTATCTTATTATTATCATCTCTATGAGATCTCACTCTTGCAAGTGGCCGTGAAGGGATTGACAACCCCTTTATCGCGTTGGTTGTGAGGTTCTTATTTGTTTGTGTAGGTATGATGTGACTCGTGCGTGGTCTCCTACTGGATTGATACCTTGGTTCTCAAAAACCGAGGGAAATACTTTCGCTGCTTTCCTGCATCACCCTTTCCTCTTCAAGGGAAAACCAACGCAGTGCTCAAGAGGTAGCAGTTGGTATTCGGCGTAAGTAGCCGCTTTGTCTCGCCCACGTGGTGGCCGGTCTGGTTCATCAACGCGGTCATATCTTGACGGTATTGTCTCAAGGGCCTCGTTGTCGAATTGTGGCAGTAGTCGACGCTTCGGATAACTCTTTGTTGGGCGCTCGAGGCCATATTCTTCGCTAGCTAGGACCTGGGTCCATTTGTCATTGCGTGTATCTTGTTCGGCCTGAAGCTGTTGTTGTTTCTTTTTTAGGCTCCTTGCAGTTGTGATGAGCTGTCGCTTCAAGCGTTCTTGTTCGAGGGGTTCCTCTGGCACGAGGAAATCATTGTTGCCGAGGCTAACATCCTCCTCGGAGATTGGTAGATAGTTACTATCTTTCGAATCCTCGTTCCCGACCAGATCGTCGGGGTTAACTTGTCCCTCCTCCCATTCATCCGCTCGGATGCAGGCTCGACCGGGTCTTCGGGGTCTTCAGCATCGGCTGGAGTGTTATTATCTCCGGTGATGGTATTGCTTTCTTTTTCGTGGCGCGATTTTCAACGGTGCTGCTAACGCCGATGTTTTGGTGGTGCCTCGACGGGCTTGTCTTTGCTTGTATCCTTCCTGCCGTCGTCTTCGTCCTTTTTGGGTGTATCCACCATATACACATAATATGTGGAGGTGGTCATCCAACACCCGGTAAAGGGCGGGTCTTGGCCTAGTTTGTCTCTGGCGTCGTCGTCCATGCCGTCGATGTCTTCGGAGGCATAGTCGAGCATGCCGGTTAAGTCTTTGACAGTGGCTACAAAGTGGGTGGTGGGTGGGATGCAAAATTCCCTGTGCTCAGCCCCTAGTTTGGGCTGGACATGGCTCGGAAGTGATGCTTCTGTAATGGCAAGGGATTGCATTACGTCCAAGGCCTCGCTTAAGAGAGAAGGCCGGACGGGGAACCGAGGACCCGCGGGGCTAGGCATGGCGGATTCTACCAGGCTGTGCTCAGTAGACGCAAGCCTTGAGAGTTCGGAGTTGGCATCCAGAGGCGAGTTCGGCTCTCTGATGACAGGGAGAGTCCTGCTTAACTCCAGGTTTGCCGAAGACATAGTTGCCTCTGGGCCTTTGGAAAAGAGCTCCGTAGAAGGAGAGAGTTCGGTGGGTTTCAGACACCCATCTTCAGATGAAGTGATCTTCTCTAGATCTAAGGCTAGGGCAGGGATGATAGTTGGTCTTTGAGCGGTGCCTGATGACGGATCCGATGAATTTCCTTCTTAGAGATGAGGAATAGTGGTCGAGGTCGTGAACCCTTCGAAGATCAAGTCTCCTCAGATATCGGCAATATAATTCAGGCTCCCAAATCTGATCTGATGACCAGGGGCGTAGTTGTCGACCTGTTCAAGGTGACCAACTAAATTGGCACACGGAGCGAAGCCGCCGAACACAAAAAGCTGACAGGGGAGGAAGATTTCCCCGGAAACAGCATCGTTGTTGATAATCGAATGAGCCATCGAACCTTCTGTCGACGACACAGTGGAACTCTCAATGAAAGCACCAATATCGATGTCAAAACCGGCCGATCTCAGGTAGGGGGTCCCGAACTGTGCGTCTAAGGATCGAAAATAACAGGGGACACAGTAAACACAATGTTTACCGAGGTTCAGGCCCTCTTAACGGTGGTAAAACCCTACGTCCTTCTTGATTGTATTTGGTGAGTATAGGGGTTACAAGAGTCGATCTACCTCGAGATCATAATGGCTAAACCCTAGATGTCTAGCCTATATGAATTCTGATGATCCCTATGGACTGACCCCTCTAGTTTATATAGACACTGGAGGGGCCTAGGGTTGTACAGATTCGGTTTACATACGAAGGAAACTACACATCCGGACGCCAATCTTGCCATCCACGCAAAGGAGAGTCCCATCCGGACACGGGGGAAGGCCTTCTACCTTGTATCTTCACGGCCCATCAGTCCAGCCCATAACACACAGGACGGACACCCAAGGACCCCTTAATCCAGGACTCCCTCAGCTGGCCCATTTAATATTTATGGGCCACTTTTCAGTCGGTCCACGTGTAAACATATCACAGGTCGTGGCATCTGTGCCAACGCAGAGCTGACGCGTGATTCCGTCCGCCAATGGGAATTTTACACGTGGAAAATCGCCATTGGTCGTCACTGTTAGCGGGTTATCGGATCCAAAACCGGACCTGATAGCTTAACGTGACTCGTTTACGGTGGATGCCACGTGTCGGTTACCCTTGACGAAATCACTTTGATAACGTGCCATTTATCTTCATGAAAATGGACACTTCCGTGATGATAATTTTGATAATGTCATGGAACACTTCTACGACAGCACAGGTATGACTATCTTCATTCTGTCACAAAATCGTCATGGATGTACATGCATGATAGAAAACGTGACCTACTGTGACAAACACGTATCATCACGGAAGTGTATTTTTTTTTGTAGTGTGCGCAAAAACAGAAACTTTTGCTTCCAGTAAAAGAATTTTGTAAATTCACTGGAACGTGATAAAATTCTGAATTTTTGACACATGATTGATATACAAATTTCTTACGTTGTCCTAATTTTTCAGAATTTTTGTAATTATAGAAGCATGGTCATTGTCAAGATCATTACAAACTATTCTGTTTTTAATAGTTTGCTTGTTTTCTAGTTTCCATAGCTTATATTAAGTTATATAAATTGTGGAAATTATAAGTTACAGTAGGAATTGTGTGAGAACAATTATGAATCTTGTCTTTGACAGTAACAAAGTGAATGATTTGTCTTTATCATACTAACCTATCTCACGAAGTTTTGTTGAGTTTTGTCTGATTGAAGTTTTCAAGTTTTGGGTGAGATATCGATATGAGGAGAATAAGGAGTGACAAGATCCTAATATTTGGGATGTCCAAGGCACACCCAAGGTAATATTCAAGGAAGATCCAAGCAACTAAGCTTGGGAATGCCCTAGAAGGCATCCCCTCTTTCGTCTTCAACATTATCGGTAACCTCACTTGGAGCTATATTTTTATTCGTCACATGATATGAGTTTTGCTTGGAGCGTCATTTTATTTTATTTGTAGTTTCTTGTTGCTATTTATAATAATGTTTTGTATCTTTTACTTCAATAAAAATTTCAAGTATAGCCTTTACCATGCTTATTTTGCAAGTCTATATGTTGTTGTTTTGAAAACAGGATTTTTTCTGTCATTGTCTGAATTTTGAAAAATGTCAGAAAGTGATAAAATCTTGAAATTTTTACACAGTAAGATGTGTTAAATTTTCTACAATGTGGTAATTTTCAGAATTTTTGGAGTTAAAGAAGTATGAATCTTCTTACATCCTTTACACATTGTTTTGTTTAGACTGATTGCTATTATGATTGCATTGCTTGCATATGTTTGCTTGTTTAATGATTCTATTTGAGGACATGAGAATTAAATATGCAGAGCCATTTAGTATGCAATGTTAAATAATAATTTTAGTGATTTGCTATGGTAGAGAATGTTAAGTTTATTGCATTGATTTATACTAACTTATCTCACGAGTTTTCGTTGAGTTTTGTGTGGATGAAGTTTTTTAAGATTTAGGGAAATCGTGATATAAAAGGAATTAAGGAGACATAAAAGCTCAGGCTTGGGGATGACCAAGGCATCCCAAGATAATATTTCAAGAAGTCTCAAGCATCTAAGCTTGGGGATGCCCCGGTAGGCATCCCACCTTTCTTCATCAACAATTATTGGTTAGTATCGGTTGAGCCTAAGTTTTTGCTTCTTCACATGATTTGTGCTATCCTTTGAATGTCATTTTATTTTATTTTACCTTTTGTTTTAATAAAATACTTAGATATGAAATTTTTAAATGTGAGAGTCCTCAAATAGCTACCTATTTACTTAACTACTCACTTGATCTTCACTTATATCTTTTTGGAGTAGTTGTCGAACACTCTCATGCTTCACTTATATTATTTTGAGAGTTTATAATAGTGATGACAATTTGCACAAGCTATGAAATTGGAACTGATATGATGAATATCCAAGAAGGGTATAATAAAAACTTTCATCTAGATCACTTGATATGATAAGTTTGATTCCTTGCAATAGTTTTGAGATATGGAGAGAGTAATATGTGAGTCATGTTGGTGAGTAATTATGCTTTAGTAGGAATATTGGTGTTAAGGTTTGTGATTCCCTATGCAAGTACAAAAGTCAATGGTTATGCAATGAAGTTATATCCTACTTGTGGTGCATTATTCGGTGCTAGTTATGTTTAATGCTCGTTTATGATCGTTTTTGTTTCTTGGTTGGTCGCTGCTCAATCTATTTGCTAGCCTACATTTGTACTAAGTCAGAATACTACTTGTGCATAAAAATTCCTTAAACCAAGTTGTGCCATATGAGTCCACCATACCTACCTATATGCGGTATTTCCATGTCGTTCCAAGTAAATTTGTATGTGCCAACTATAATTTTTGAAATGATTTTCCTTTTTGTGTGCTTGTACTGCTCATGAAGTGGCAGGGGGTGGACAATATTTTTCCATGCTAGATGTGTTATTCTCAAGATGAGTGTTTATTCACTTGTCATTACACGAGAGTGTGGCGGTAATAGGGATGCTCAGTCCTGAAATGAAAAAGAAATTTACTTTATATTGTGAAATAATATTCCTTGGAAAGTGTTGGTATGGAAGGCACCCATGGATACGGCTAGCCATGGATTGTGAAAGAATGGTGGAAAAAGGAATAAACTTTATTTTATGTTTGGGAACCGCCTATCATGTATCCAGCATGGAAAGTATTGGGAATTCTCGGTCGTTTTCGTTGACAGGAACAACATGCATCTCAAAACAATTTTATATCTCGATTTAAGCTTTGAGCTCTGGCACCTCTAAAAATCTCTGCTTCTCTCTACGAAGGGCCTATCTATTTACCTTATGAAATTTTTATTTTTATTGAGTCTCCATGTTCTCTTATAAAGCACCAACTAGAAAACACTATTGTCATACTTGTGCATTGGGCATACTTAATATTCGAGTGTGTTTCATGAATGGATCAATGATTGAACATAATGGGCTAGGGATAGCTTTCTTTAGCGTTGATATTTTGGAAGACATGGTTGCTTGTTAGTATGCTTGAGTATTGATGTCTTCATGTCAAATTATAGAATATTGCTTTGAATCATTCAAGTCCAAATGTCCATGCTACAAAAGAAAAGAGTATATGATGAATATGATAGGTAGCATTCCACAACAAAAAATCTGTTTTCAATTGCTACTTTATAATGATGAGTTTTATGAGAAAGACTTACTATTATGATGTAAGGAAAAGTGATTGAAATTATCATTTATCAAACTTATGCACTATGCTAGCATTCACATTTCATAAATTATTTCTTTTTTCATTTACCTACTCAAGGACGAGTAGGAATTAAGCTTGGGGATGCTCATACGTCTCCAATGTATCTATAATTTATGAAGTATTCATGCCATGTTTACAAGAATTTTATATGGTTTTGCTATGATTTGCATGGAACTAACCCGGACTGACGTTGTTTTTAGCAGAACTCCCGTGGTGGTGTTTTTTGTGCAGAAATGAAAGTTCTCCAAACGCAACAAAACATTTTGACGATTTTTTGGAACAAAAGAAGCACTAGAAGCTTCGTGGGAGGGACAGAAGAGACATGAGATGGAGACAACCCACCAGGGCGGCCCACCCCCTCCGGCGCGCCCTGGTGTCTTGTGGGCCCCTCGTGTCCCATCTTCGCATGAAACCGACGCCAAAAAGTCCTATAAATACAGAAACTCCCAGAAATAACCCTAGATCAGAAGTTCCGCGACCGCAAGCCTCTGTAGCCATGAAAAACCAATCTAGACCCTGTTCCGGCACCCTGCCGGAGGGGGAAATCATCACCAATGGCCATATTCATCATCTCGGTGACCACCATGATGAGGAGGGAGTAGTCCACCCTCCGGGCCGAGGGTTTGTACAAGTAGCTATGTGTTTAATCTCTCTCTCGTGTTCTTCATTTGGCACGATCTCGATGTATCACGGGCTTTGTTAATATAGTTGGATTATATGTTGTTTTCCCCTCTCTATCTTGTTGTGATGAATTGAGTTTTTCCTTTGAGATTTTGTTATTATCGGATTGAATACTTTTATAGATTTGGGAGCACTTGATGTATGTCCTGCTATTAATACCCATGGTGACAATGGCGTATCATATTGATTCACTTGATATGTGTTTTGGCACTCAACTCGTGGATTCCCGAGGTGACATTGGGGTAATATATGCATAGGGGTTGATGCACGTTATCGGCCTTGTTTCTCCGGTAGAAATCTTGGGGAACTCTTTGAAGTTCTTTGTGTTGGATTGAGTATTATGAATCTGAAATTGTTTGATGCATATCGCATAATCAACTCACGGATACTCGCGGTGACATTGGAGTACCTAGATGACATTAGAGTTGGTTGATGTGTATCATATGGTATTATTTTAGTATGAACTCTTAGATAGATCGGTCGGAAAGGATAACTTGGTGTTATTTTAGTACGAACTCTTGGATAGATCGATCGAAAAGGATAACTTTGAGGTGGTTTCGTACCCTACAAACAATTTCGTCTTATGTTCTCCGCTAGATAAGAACTTTAGAGTGATTTTTCATCGCACATTGAGGAATGGTTATATGATCCAATTATATTAGCATTGTTGAGAGATTGCACTAGCGAAAGTACATACCCTAGGCCTCATTTTCAAGCATTGCAATACCGTTTGTTCTCCAATTTATCAATTGCTACCTTGCTGTTTTTTATTGTTCCCATTACAAAAATCAATATCCACTATCATTACTACACTTGTATCACCATCCACTACTGCAGGATGCTGCTAACGTGACACTACGATCAGAGACCCTTCGAGAAACTGTGTGCGATGCAATAATCGCAAACGGTGCTGTATGAAAACCGTCAGAAATGTATAAAACGTTTGCGATGACGGATGCATCAAACAAGGTTCAGGTTTTAGTTGCGGGTGCGATGAAGGGCATACGGTTCAGTTCAATTAACTGTTTGCGATGAGGAGGAACAAAAGAAACGGGTAGCCAGATGAAGGCATGTGCGATACACAGCATACCGTTCACTCGGATGAACTGTTTGTGATTAGGCAACACAAAAGAAACGGTCAGCCAGATCAAGGTGTGTGTGATTGAGGGCATACGCTTCAGAAGGATTAACTGTTTACGATTAGGCAACAGAACAGAAACGGGTCAGCCAGATCAAAGTGTCTGTGATTGATGGTATACACTTCACATGGATGAACTATTTTGCGATTAGCCACAACAAACTGAAACAGTTAGATAGATCAATGTGTGTGCGCTAGACGAGCACACACATTCTAATTAAAAGAACCGTGCACGATGGCGCTGACATTGCCTATTGCGGTGCACCCTATGGTGCAAATGCCACGTGCGCGGTCGAGAAGGCATACGTGCCCATGTTACGCCTTCCAGGAATAGTGCCGCACTTCTAACCGTCAATAAATTTTGAGCATGTGTCCCGTCACATTCCAAATTGCAAACCTGTTCACAACGATCAAAACCTAAACAGTTTCCCACTTAGGAGCGTATTACTACGCGATTATAAATACTACTACTCCAATATGACTGCACATTCCTCCTCAACTCCTCATCCACAAAAAGTCAAAAACAAACAAGTCATTCATCATCGTTCCCTTGCATCCGCCATGGCTAGCGTGAGTTCTGCGTCGAGAGATTGCCACCAGGAAGAGGCGAGCCTGGAAGCGGGAGCACGAGAGATGTCCCACCTCGCCACGAAAGCAGCAAACATGTCCCGCTGTATGACTGTAGCAGCAGAGAGGTCCCGCCGCACCGCCGAAGCAGCACGGAGGACCCGCCGCGCCGTCGATGCAGCAGACTGGTCCGGCCATGCCGCGGAAGCAGAAGAGATGTCCCGCCACACCGCGAATGCAGCAGAGATGTCCTCCCACGCCGCGACGGCCTGGGAAATTGCCTTGCGGGCAGGCGAGGACTCTTACAGGGGCATGTGTGCCCTCGTCCTTAGGCAGATGGATCAGATCTCCAGGTGGGCGAGGTTGCATGATGACCTGCAAGCCTCGTTTGAACAGTCTACCGACGTCATCTGACAACTAAATGAGAGCAATGCGAAGCTTCGGGCCGAGCGCGACCTGCTGAGGGTGAAGATCGTCGGAAGTGCGGAGGAGCAGGAGCAGACCACTGCCTTGTTGAAGAGGACCGGCGTCATCGTTGCAAAACTTATGAACGAGAATTCCATGCTGCGAATCGAGCACAGAAGGCTGGTGGAGGAATCCGTGGATGCTCTCAACCAGCATCTCGAGGACAAGAAAGAGCTCGTCGCCGCCCGCCGCGGAGACTAGTGCCTACTGTGGCTTCCTTCTTCTTTTGCCCTTATGTATATCAGGCATTACCTCATGTGGCTTTCTTAATTATGCTTATAAATATGTAAGACAATTATTATCCAATGTCATCGTCCTTATATTCATCATGCTTGCTATAAGTCATAGTCGATGCTATATAGGTCCGTCAGATCTTACATCAAGATCCGTGCAAAACTTTCTTTTCAGATTTTTATTTTTCTCTCTTAAATCTCAGTCCAGTGAGACATATAGCCACGCCGTAGAACAGGTGCTCGGGCACCATTAGTGGAGACGTTGGGAGGGAGGTGCGCGGCGGATAGTGCTCAAAAGGGCTCTCCTCCCGATGAGCACGCGCAGGGGTCTGATCGCATGCCTCCCATACTCAAATAGCTACCCCGCACGACACCTCCTAGCCAAAAAAAGGGGGATGTGTGGCCACACGTAATTGGTAAGTCGAATGCCCATGGTTTCAATAATACTTGCATTTCCGATTTGTAACGTGACAACACTTGTTCTAAAATGACTTTGTTGATTGTTAATGTGTGCGCCTTTCGCAAATCGGACAAAAAAATTACCACAATATGTTGGTGCTACCTCATGAGACCATGCCAAGTTTCATGATTTTTAGGCATGTTTTGGAATTACAGGAATAAAAATGAAGTTCCTCAATCTTTCCGGCCGAGCCACGATGCCCAAATGTTTAAATTTCACTCTCATCTCTTGCATGGGACCTAGAAATTCACCCAAGGACACACATGTGATTTTTCAAACAACTTTGGTGCACTGGAGCATGTGCTTGAAGTTCAAATTTGAATTATGCACATTAAATGCCCAGAAACTCAATTAATGTATAAAAAGGCCAAACGAATCCGGAATAATTCCAAAATTTAGCACGGTACTTCTATTTGGTCTAATCTGGCTGTGTAAAAAAATTAAGGCGGAAGAAGGCAATGTACATATGTTGTTTTGCACACGGAGGTGACATGTTCCCTCTCGGAACCACGGGCCTTCTTGAGGGAAGCTCCGGTTTGCAAGAAGTTTACACCAAAGCTTGTCCCAATTCGGCCAAAAATATTACCACAGCATGTTGGTGCCATGTCATGACACCATGCCAAGTTTCATGATTTTCAGGCGTGTTTTGAAATTATAGGAATTAAAAAACCAAGTTTCTCAATCTTTCCGGCCGAGCCACGACGCCAAGATGTTTGAATTTCACTCCAATCTCTTGCATGGGACCTAGAAATTCACCCAAGGACACACATGTGATTTTTGAAACAACTTTGGTGCACTGGAGCCTGTGCTTGTAGTTTAAATTTGAATTATGCTCATTAAATGCCTAGAAAATCAATTAACGTATAAAAAAGGCGAAATAAGCCCGGAATAATTCCAAAATTTAGCACAGTACTTCTATTTGGTCTAATCTGGCTGTGTAAAAAAATTAAGGCGGAAGAAGGCAGTGTACGTATGTCGTTTCGCACACGGAGGTGACACATTCCCTCTCGGAACCATGAGCCTTCTTGAGGGAAGCTCCGATTTGCAAGAAGCTTAGACCAAAGCTTGTCCCAATTCGGCCAAAAAAAATACCACAGCATGTTCGTGCCATGTCATGAAACCATGTCAAGTTTCATGATTTTCAGGCGTGTTTTGAAATTACAGGAATTAAAAAACCAAGTTTCTCAATCTTTTCGGCCGAGCCACGATGCCTAGATGTTTGGATTTCACTCCCATCTCTCGCATGGAACCTAGAAATTCACCCAAGGACACACATGTGATTTTTTAAACAGCTTTGGTGCACTGGAGCACGTGCTTGTAGTTCAAATTTGAATTATATACATTAAATGCGGAGAAACTCAATTAATGTATAAAAAAGGCCAAACAAACACGGAATAATTCCAAAATTTATCACGATACTTCTATTTGGTCCAATCTGACCGTGTAAAAAAATTAAGGCAGGAGAAGGCAATGTACGTATGTCGTTTCGCACACGAGGGTGACACGTTCCCTCTCGAAACCAGGAGCCTTCTTGAGGAAAGCTCTAGTTTGCAAGAAGCTTACACCAAAGCTTGTCCCAATTCGGCCAAAAAAATTACTGCAGCATGTTGGTGCCATGTCATGAAACCATGCCAAGTTTCATGATTTTCAGCCGTGTTTTTAATTTACAGGAATTAAAAAACCAAGTTTCTCAATCATTTCGGTCGAGCCACGACACCCAGATGTTTGAATTTTATTCCCATTTCTTGCATGGGACCTATAAATTCACCCAAAGACACACATGTGATTTTTCAGCAAACTTTGGTGCATTGGAGCATGTGCTTGTAGTTCAAATTTGAATTATGCACATTAAATGCCTAGAAACTCAATTAATGCATAAAAATACCAAACGAACCCGGAATATTTCCAAATTTAAACACGACGCTCATGTACTAGTTGCATGTTCACTGTACGTAAATGTTCTAGCAATTCAAACACCATCCTTTCCCTCTGTAACACCATTTTGTCTTTCAAAACATAATGAAAAAAATCAGGTATACCATAAACAGTTTACTAGAAAGAATCATGTGGGATGCGATATAAAATATCTTGGCGCACCGTCTTGTCTGGCTTACGTAGGAAGCTTCGTCGTATACAGTCCACCACCCTCGCTTGAACCACACTTGCGCGCCAGTTTCTCGCGGCACCGAGCGAAATTGTTTTGCCACCGCGGAAATATCTATCTCCCCGCCCCCTCCCTCCTACCAAAAGCCACATTTCCACTATTCCTCCTTGCTTTCCAAGTTCAAACCTTCATTGCTGCTTACTGGCAGCTCAGCCTCCTCGCCGGCGACCCTTCTTCTTGAAGCTTCGCCTCCTCGCCAGCTACTCTTCTTCTTGTAGCGCCGCCTCCTCGTCGGCGACCCTTCTTCTTGTAGCGCCGCCTTCTCGCTGGCGACCCTTCTTCTTGCTGCGCGGCCTCCTCGCCGCCGACCCTTCTTCTTGCTGCGCGGCCTCGTTGATATGGTCAGGTAATCCACACCCCGCCCACACCATCCTCCTCCTTTCCCGTCCCACATGCCCCGACTGACGGAGTGAAACCTTCCATCGAAATGACTGCCCCCTCCTCTAATTAAGCGCCGCACACAACCATTTTACACGCAGTATAACGTGGAGCTGAGTAGCATGCAGTCGCACGCGTGAACGAGGTCGCTGTGATTGACATGCGTGTCGACCGCCAGATCTTGGAGGAGCACCTCATCTTCGAGGCCACTGTCGACACCGCCGTGCGGTTGTCTACTTTAAAATACAGTTTGTGATGTTTTCTCGAGGCCACCGCCAGTGCCTTCTAGTGATTTGTTCTCTGTAATGTTAATATGCAATCTGATGTTCAGTTAACATTTTGGTCCTCTGAAATGTAATGTTCAGTTAACACTTTGGTCCAACAATTGCTGCATTTCGTAGTACTGTTCTCAATCATTCTTTGTTTTGTTAACTGTCTTATCTTCTAGTACATGTTTCTATTCTGCAATGTCGTGCTTAGTTAACTTTTTTGGTTCATTTGGTCTGCTATCCATTTCTATTTGGTTTCGTTCTACAATTTGATTTTCATTTGCTGTGGGTACAATTTTGTATTGTTATGCATGTGACACCAATCGAATTTGGCCGTACTCAATACATATTCTACTGGTAGTATGGCAACTCTTAGTCAACCTGATCAAGATCTTCCTTATGTGTGTTGCAGGGAAACAATGGGAGACATTGTTGTTTACCATTGAGGTTTGTTCAAGCAGGGTCCTTTGGCTAATAGAACATTATTGTGCAGTTGTAGGAATCATTCTAATATTTAGGTTTCTTACAATTTGGTCTTGCACATGTAGGTCCTGCTATCAGAGGCTTAGACCCACTGTTCGACCCATTTTGCATATGGGGAAATGAGATGTCCATGAATATCAGTCAAATCAAGAAACTCAGAAAGATTGTTAGGATGAAGAAACTTGCGATGAATAACAGCAAGATCTTTGTTTGCACAATGAAGAAGACATCATTCAACTATAGGATGGTACCAACTCTTTTACCTTGTTTTTACCCCTTGCACCATTTCAAAATTTACAACAGCGATTTATGCATAGCTTTGTTTTCAGTACTTTTCAAAGCAGTTCACCGATAATTACCTCTCAAACCACCTGCATGGTCAAGAGGCGAGGAAGGTATTCATTCAACACCCACGATACAATATTGAAGTCTTGCTGAAGAGGACGAAGGTTGGGCGGGCAATTATCCATAGCCATTGGCCTAAAGTTGCAAGGATATTCAACATCACTGAAGGCTCAATATTTTCCTTCCGCTTCTGCAGTTTCCCAGATGAGATTCATCTGTCTATTTACCGTGTATGATGCTACTTTCCAAAGGTTTTTGATGCTGCATGTG